>NC_079302.1:2571629-2875171 GCF_023638135.1 Falco biarmicus | reverse complement strand
TTTTGCCTTGGAGGCCGGAGGCAAAGAGGAGCAAACCCACCAATCACGCAATGGCCGGGTGGCCGGATTCGACCCCAGCTCCATGCAAGTCCATGGCAAAATCCCGGGAGAGGGGTGCTTGGAGGTGATGTTTACAGGGGCTGTGGAGCAGGATGCTTCATGCTCTTAAATGCATGGCTTGGAGACCACGTTCTGCCCTGAGACACTGAACCAGGTTCCTCCCAGAATCCCAGCTAATCATGGCACTTTGCAAACACGCGCACAGCAACACCTGAGGTTTTATTTACAGGGACACACAGAGCTCCTTTCTATGGTTTATTAATCTCTTTGCCACATTGTTACAGCAATGACTGGGGAGCTTAGAATAAATGGCAATACAATAGCTGCACTGGACATCTGTGAAAGCCAGCGCAGTAAATTCTCCAGCAGAAATGGAAGGGAGAGGAGGGGTCGGTGCCTTTGTGCTATAAGCAGAGCGGCACAGGGCTGCCCAGGGAGCCGGGCTCACCGGCAGGCACACACCGGCTCAGCCGCTGCATCCGTCTGTGCCAGCATCGTGCCATGTCCAGCCGAGCTGGGAAGATGCTGCAGAGCAGGGAAAAGCAAAGGCTAACGGCCTATGTGTGCAGGGAGCTTGGCACAGAGTGGCCCCCGGTGCAAATCCCCCGGGATTATAGGAGCATCCCTGGTTTGGCTGTGGATGGGTGCGGGAGGAGCAATCGGCAGCTCGACTGGACTCGGTTTGCACAGCATGGCGCTGGCAGCTGCAGCTTTGGGGTTGCATATCACCATCATCCCGGGAATGATCCTTCCCAAGGCTGCCAGCTCGGAGGGGACCCACCAGGAACAGCTGGGGTGACACCTTTCCCCAGTGCCACCTTGCTTAGGCACGGGTCAAGGGATGCTCTGGCTGCACCCAGCAAGCCTGTGTGAGGTGAGCAAAGGAGCTTTGCCTCTTCCAGCTCTGCCTGAGCCGCAAAGTGAGTGTGCGGAGGCTCTTGGCCCTCCAGAGGAGGAACCTCCCCCAGCTCCAGCCCTCCCAGCTGTGTCAATAGAGGAGGAAGAAACAAAAGTGCTCTTTCTTCGCCTGTTGTTTTTGCAGAGGGGGACAAGCCGATGGCAGTTGCACTGTGACACTGGCTGCTGGGGACAGGCGTATGTTGGGTTCACTTCAGCTCTCGGCAGCCTTCTGGGAAGCGTTCAACAGCAGGGTGCAATGAAGGGAAAGCCAGAGGGTTTGCTTATATATATATTTATATTTTGTATGATTTTTTTAAAACTATATATATATTTCCTTTTGCCCATGACTTTACTGAGAGCAGATCACTAACGGAAGGTAGGGAAGAGGCTCTCTAGCCTTTCCCTGGAGCCAGGTTTTTCCCCAGGCAGCATCCTTGCCCAGGGTAATTGCACATGCTTGGGCTTTGCTGGGACATCTTTGCCTTCGTAGCTGCCCATGCAACTCTCACCATGTCCATGCTGCTGGCTACATCCAGTGTCCCCGCCACACACTCTCCATCCCCACCTCCAAATAACCTCCCTCGTAGGCTGTGCATGCAACACAGCCTGGGGAAGGAGGGCTGAGGACATCCCAGGACAAGACCAAGGTCTGGCTGGTGCTCTACACTCCCGCAGTGCCTTCCATTAAGCAAACCAGCAAGCAAGCGGCTTCTGAAGTTGATATCTTGCTAGAACATCACCCAGAGATGATGCTGTTCCTCCCGTGCTCCTGAGCATGCAGAGCTTGGCAGGGCTTTGGAGCAGCAGCTCATCCCTGGAAATCCTCCTCTGCATCCCCCTGTGCTGCAGATCCAGGAGCCTCCCCATCGGCACGGGTCCAGGGCAAGCCCAGGTACAGGCAGCGGCGGCCACAGCTGCCGACCGACCCTCTGCCGCATTTCCTCCCTGGTAGCTCCACAGCAGCCTCTCCAGACCTGACATCAGCTGTGAAAACAAGAGGAGCTGCCTTCCTACATGCTGTGGGAGATGTGTCCAGCTCCTCCGGCAAAGCCCCGGCATGGGGAGCAGAGGACTCAGCACTGGGTGCATTGGGCATCTCAGCTTTCACAACAGGAGGATGCCCAGCCCCGTTTGCCAACTGCTAAACCTTACATGGGCTTCTAGGATTGAAATGTTGACATGTCAGCGTTAAATCACTGTGCCAGCTCATTTTAAAGGGCCTTGCCCGAGAACAGCTGGAGAGAGGCTTGGAGGAGACCCCAGCCCTGGTGGGGACTGTAGGCTCTCCCGGCCTTCCTTCCCAGATCTGCTCCCACTTTAACGGAAAGCTTTAAACCTGATATTTGAGTATTAGCATCCCTTCTTTCAGCAGCGCCATCAACCTAGAGCTGTCCTGCAGAAGCTGCCAGACACTGCTCTGTCTTCCCCCCATGTCGGAGTCGCAGAGCCCCAGCCAGGCTGCCACCACCGGCGATGTGCTCTGGGTCTCCCCACGCATCCCTCCTCCTGGTGCTGCAACTGGATAAATCCACAGAAGCTTCTTGCAGCCTTGGGGCTGGTGAGCATCTCGGGAGTCTTTGCTCCAGCTTAGACCCCAGGGATGTGGCAACATTGAGGGCAAAAGCAGGGGACCCAAACTGGCTCTGGCCAAACCAGTGTGCACCTGCCTGCGTCGGACTGGGAGCAACAAGGTTTTTTTCTCTTGGACCCTCATTTTCTTCATATACAACAATGGGGTTGGTGGTGGCACCGTTCCTGCCAGGTGCTGTGAAATCCCCAGCGTGAAGCTGGTCTGCTGGCTGTGTACATCTGTCACTTTTCTGTAGGAAGCTCAACTTGATGCTCTGAGGATGAGTCACACAGTGAGGAGATAAAGCGAAGTCGAGTGGAGTTATTCTGCTTCACGCGTTGCCTTGAAAAGCAGCAGATTTATGCACAGCATTTGCAGGGGCAACGCGATATAAATCAGCTGCTCTCCCATGTCGGCTCCATTGCTGCTACAGGTTCCCACGCGTATATCCATTTTAATCTCTGGGCTGATGGGGAGAAATCATGCCTGGCTGCTCCTGAGGCCAGCCAGAATGCCTTGGGCAGGAGAAGGGGTGTCCCAGCAAGGGGAACGATGCCTGTTGCTCAAAGAAAGCCTCTTGCATCAAGCAGATGTGTATTTTGGTGGCTCCTTCCCCAGCTGGCTGCTCTGGCCAGCTCTGCCTGCTGCTCTTGACCCAGCAGGGCTGTACCCATGTGACAGGTCACCTTTGGGGTGCCAGGCCTGCTGTCCCCAGAGCTCTCCAGCCATGTGCATCACCATGGCAGTGATGCTCAGAGGATGCAGGAGCGTGGAGTGCCAGGGAGCTGGTGTGCCTGGGTTTGCAATGTGGCTCCTGATGCTCAGCTGGTTGTTGGCAACTGGAGCCAGGGAGAGGAAAACAATACACAGTTGCACTGCAATTAAACAGCCTCCTAATTGTAGTGCTACATACGGCTCTTCCGCTGCTTTCTAAGTTTGGTGGCATAATTACAGCAGCAGGGTAAAGACAGCATCTCTGTTCCCACTGCACCAAGCCCTGCCTTCCAGGGATTTTGGATTTGACCGTATAAATCCTGGGCTGAAAACCTGGCATCCGATGAAAGGGAAAAGTAACCCCCAAGCTCTGCCTGGGCTTGGTCCTGGTGAGGCATGACAGGCAAAATCCCCACATCCCCTGCAGCCCCCGCCGTGCTCGCTGGCCCTGTCCTGGGGCAGAGGCAGGCAGCATATTTTCCTCTTTATAATGTGTTTTTGCAAACCAACTTGAAAAAAACAGCAGACAAAATCTTGCTGTGGTCAATCATTGTAACTCTCAGTTTAGAAACACGTGGCGAGGAAGATTAAAGGGTGTCTCAGAGGAAGGCAGGCTGGGTGTCAGGATGCTGGGATGTACCGGGAGCAGATGTGGGCACCAGGGAGTTGTCCTCTCACCATGTCTCCGTCTCCCCGACTCGGCTCTTTTTTCGGGAGGACCCTGGATGATGAACCCATTTCCCTCTGGCTGACCCTACTGCCGGCTTGTTATTGTAGGTCACTTGTGCAGGGTGGTTCGTTCTGGGAGCATCCCCCTGACATTCCCACACACCTGAGGGGCACCGACTGCCTGCCCTGGGGAGAAGGGCAGCTCGGGCACGGCGATGGCCAGCGAGGCCAAGACCTATATTTAATTTTTTTATGTATATATATTATTTTTTTTATATACTGTGGGTTTGAGGAATCCCGAGATAAATGCCACTTTTTGTGTTAAAAGGAGGACGTCTTGGAAGGCAGGGGAGTGAAGCTGAATCGCAGCCTGTGTTTTCGGTTGGAAACGTGTCTCGGGTCCCGAATGTTTTCCATCACACAGGCGGGTTTGTGTGGGTTCACCTGGGCAGGAAGCGGCGGGGTAAAGCGATACCCCACGGGGCGCGGGCAGCCCTTCTCCAACACCCCCTTCCCTGAACCCGATAGCAGCCGGCGGCCGTTAATGAAATAAGCAGCCACTTTACGGCAGCTCTCGCACCATGTGCGAAAATTATTAGTTGCAACGTTTTGCTGGAAAACAGAGGAAAAAGGAGTGGGGCAGATGAGACATGGACAAAATTATTTGCTCTGCAGCCCCATCCCCACACCGGCGTGAATAACTCACCCGGCATCCCCCTGCAAAGATCTCCTGCCCACTCCCAGCAGCGTTAAATCTCCAGGTGAAGGAAAAAACTCTCTTGGTCTGTGAATTCACTGTAAAAATATGTGGGGTTTGGTAATATTGCATTAGCCCTGGTTCGGTCGTTGCTAAATAGCTGAGGGAAAATAAATAGTTTCTGGTGTCCGTTGGATTAGGTATTGTCTGGGATGCTTTCTGCGGGAAGGAAAAATAATCCCAGAATGAGTGTGGCCTGTCAGATGGGGAGTGATGCCCTGACCCCTTCCCCTTTCATACCCGCATCTGTGCACCACTGGGGTCTGATGAGAAACCACTAATGAGTGGGTTTCACCTGGTTTTCAGAAGCAAGATTTTTTCTGAAAAAAATTGTCACTGATTGGAAAAATTCAGTTTTCCAGCCAGGATATAAAAATACACTTTTTTTTTCCAGACTCCCAGAGGGTCAGGGGGTGGAAGGGTGTTCTTTTTCATTCCTCCTTCAGTGGCCGAAGATGAGGAAAGGGAAGAGATGCACGGGAAGACACAGAGCCCGGTCCCCGGTGGTGCTGCCTGCCACCCGCCTGGGGCAGTGGACAGATGCCCACCCCATTTCTGTGCTTGCCAGCCACTTCTTGCTTGCAGCATCACCTCACCACTGGGATTCAGCCCAGGAGCAGCTGCATCGGAGTTTTCCCTGCAGGAAAGACAGCAGCATCCTTTCCTCACACCTGGTCTCCCTGGGACAATGGCTTAACATCTCCCTGCTCTGCCTGAAAACCGTACCCTGAAGCAGAAGGGAAATTCCCAGTCCTCGCTTTGCACCTTGCAAGCACACGCTAAGGAGGGATGTTGTCCCGGACTGGTACCCAGAGCAGCACAGCAGGGATGGGCTTGGACGCTGAGTGCTTTTCCACCTCACACAGCACCATCAAAAGGAATATATTTGCAGGATGCCATTCTTCAGCCCTCTGAAATAACCTCTGCTAATTTTTTTGACTGATGAAAGAAAAATACATCAGCATGAGGAAGGGGATTTTGTCGCTCGGTATGTCTCTGGAGAAAACATGCCTCCCGAGCACACAGAGCCTGGGCTTGTCAAGGCAATGAATATTGGCATTATTAAGCCACACTCGCTCATGGATGGTGCCTGGTGAAAAAGAAAAGGAAAAAAAAAAAAAGCAGAAGAAATAACACGGAGCCTCTTGGGGGATTTTCTCCACCTTGGTATCACCTGGCTCATGCCCTCTCCTGCCATAGCTGGTGCACGGGGATGTGTCCCCACATCTGCCACCCAGCAGCTGGACCAGCGGGAAGGTCTGCATGTGCCTGGAAACCCGTCGGCAAAATGCTTTTCATTACTTGCCCTTTGAAGTTTCAGGCATGTGCCGGACTCGTGTTCGGCACCTGCAAACAAACCTGACCCAAGCAACCACCCAGCTTTGAGGTTTTGTGGCACAGGAGGGTATCCACAGCCATGAGCTGCTGTCACCCTCCCAGAGAGGGACCAGAGGGGACCAGACACCTGGGAGAGATGCTGGAAAACACAGATGGATTTTGGTCCAGCTCCTCCTCACCCCACCAACCAGGGATGCACCAGCAGGGTGTACAAACCCATCCCACTTTTACATCACTGATGCTTTGACGCATCTACATCATGTTGGCAGGCACAGGGGATCGAGATGCTCACCACCCTGGGTGCTGCCTGCAGCTGGCAGCCCTCCTGCTGCTCCCCGCTGGGGCTGCCAGCGCCATGTAACCCGCCCGACTGCGACCAGCATCTTTACGAAGCGGCTGATTGAAGTTCGCCATGAATGTCCCTCTGTTCACCAGCCTTTTTATAGCTCCACACGTTTTTCTTGGCCCTGAACGTTTCTGCTCCCGTTGAGAACAGAGAGCATCTCTCAGCGCCAGCGTCTGCAGCCAGCCAGGGCAGGAGGGGGCTGCACTGGGGCAGCTCATTTTTGGGGGTCCTGCTGCCTGAAATACAATGTTCCCACCGTACCTTTGCCCTGACACTGGGGCAAAGCATTTTGTAGCTCAGGCATGACAGAGCTTGGGGACTGTCCTGGCGAGGGGCTGTGGTGATGCTGGAGTCTGAGCATCGAGCATTTTCCTAAACCCCTGACCCCATGCTGTGGTTTCCTTCGTGTCACATACCTCCTGCCTCCGAAGGGCTGTGAATCCCAGGGAAATGCCATGCAATGTGCTGGAGGCGATGGCAAGCTTGGCCCCAGCTGGAGAAAGGCAAACTGGGTCATTCCCCATCAAAATCACAAAAGCCCCATGCCTGCCTCCCGTGGTGATGTGGTACCCATGGGTGCATCCCACCCGTTGGTTTTTCGGTGGCCAAGCATAGCACATCACTTACGGAAAGGAGTAAGCAGGCAGTAAATTAAGGGGATGGAATTAAAATCCTCTCTTGCTGCAGAGGCTGGTGGGGTCCCTGCTCTCTGGCAGCGATGGGGAAGGATGCAGCCGTGGGGGTTTTGTGGCAGCGTCTGCGCCGTAGCTGCAGGTTGCAGGTAGCTGGGGGTGGCTGCACAACAGCGGCTGCAAGCACCGGGGCTCCCGTGGGAGGGCACAGAGCCAACATTGCTCCTGAGTGGTGGGGATTCTGCAGGGATGTCACTGATGCACGTGTGAGCTTGCGGAGGATGCAAGACGGGGATGCCAGCTGGTGGGGGTTGGATGATGAGGATACCCACAGCATTGCAGTTGGAGGTCCCAGTGCCCTGGGCTGACATGTAGTAGGCATGGGTAGCACGGGCAGGAAGAGGGAAGGTGCGCTGGGAGATGAGCAGTGCACGCTGTGCTTGCAAAGGCTGGGCTGCACACCCCTTTATCCCACTTGGTCTGTGATATGTCCCTCACCAGGGCATCTGGGCAGGGGTATGTGATCCCAGCTTGCTGTATGAAGCTCTCGAAGGCATCAGTGCAAGCACCTTGGCTCCTCAGGGTAGGTGGCATCCAAAGCACGTCCGCATAGCCCAGAGCATCCCATCACCACCAGCGGTCTGTGTGCCCGGGGACACAGACAGCACCCATGGGTCACCCCAGCCACAACTCCACCAGGGACCCACCAAATCTGCCTGGCCCAGCGAGGGACATGCTGATACAGGGCGTCTCCTGGGCAGCTTTTGCATTGAGCTCAGCATCTTGCTTGTTCTCTATGAGCCAAGCCCAGGAGCGGGACTTTTGCAGGGACAGTCTGGGGTTAAAGCAAACCTTGCAGTGGACGTGGTCTCGTGGTCTCGGGGTCTTGTGCAGTCTGCGGGGGTTTTCCAGCAAAGCCATGCATGGGGCTGCTCCCCGCTGTGCCTTGGGTGTAATTGGATCCATCCCCCACCAAGCAAGCATTTGTGTTCGGAGCATTTTCTGAATGTTTTGCATTTGGGAGACACACGAGGAATGTCTGCTGGGGAGGACAAACAGCCCGTGAGCCGTGAGGCGCTGGTGCCTGGCCCGGGCTGTGTTTCAGGGACCCGAGCCCCTTCCTCTAGGGCTGCCCCTGCTTCAGACCCCACAGCTTTCCTGGTGCAAAAAGGCATTTTGTCAGTGAAAAGAGAAACCACCATTTCTGCCAGCATCTCACTGCTGCATGCTCCTACTGGGAGCCATCTCCCACGGAGCATCTTCTGGCTTCCACCGCGAGCCCTGGAATTTCGGCCAAATATTCTCTGGGAGAAGGAGGCTGCTGGAGCAGCATCGGTGGGTCTCCCCACCCCAGCCTTCTCCTCCTGAACCCCCTGTCCAAAGCTGGCACCACGCCGGGCGGCCGCTTGCAGACACCTTTGCTTCCCTCTGCAGGAAAATTCCATAAATTGCAAGGCGGCCTGGATGCACGGCATTATCCCGAGAGCTGGATGGACCAGGGATGGAGCTGCGGGGGGACACCAAGTTCATGTCTGCACGCCGCGGCCTGCCAGAGCCACTGGCTACTTTTATCTTCATCACTTGACTATTATACTTAATCAGGAAGCGGGGATATATATATTTTTTTTTAAAATCCACTTTTCTTTTATACAGAGCAAATTATAATCACTTTTAATTGAAAAAAAAAAGCTGATAATATTCTGAACCAAATTTCTGGAAGAGAATAATTAACAGTGCAATAAATCCCCAAAGGAAATGCTCATTAATCTTGTCTTTCAGAAGCAAATTTCAGAAGAGAGCTTATTTAAAACATTGCTAATAATTATAGGAAAGTTGACAGCTTAAAAGCCCCCAAATCTAGCAGCAGTCTCCTCCTATCAGATCCTGCAGTAACTAGTTCAGGCTGGACAGGAGCATCTCTGCTGTCCAGGGTGGGGTGGCTGCTGCGGCCGTCGGGTACCACCAGGGACAGCTGGGACTCCTCTGGATGGTGCCAGGTGGGTTGCAGTAGATAAGGAGCCTGTGTCAGCAGGGATGGGCTTGGGGGGGCTCCCACTGTGGGTCATCCCTCCTGCCTGGGCTCAGGGAGAAGCCTGGGAGGGTGACAAGATCATTTGGACCAGCTTGGTGGGTGCGCTCAGAGCATCTGCACTGGGGCTGCTGGCCAGTGCCATGATGCTCCTTGTGCCGCCCATGCTCCTCATGCCGCCCGTGCTCCCCGTGCCGCCCGTGCTCCTCGTGCCATGTGTGCTCCTTGTGCTGCCCGTGCTCCTCACGCCACCTGTGCTCCTCATGCCACCCATGTTCCTCGTGCCACACGTGCTCCTTGTGCTATCCGTGCTCCTCATGCCACCCATGGTCTGTCTAAGCCCTGGTGTGAAATGCCGCTCCCTCCGCCTGCTGAACACCGGCTGTGCATCAGTCTCGGGGGCCACCACAGCCCTTAAGGCAGAGCAGTTTGGGGAGGAATTATGAGATTTCGCTGCTTTTGTGGAGACCAGCCTCCCCCAGAGAGGTGGTGGTCGGTCAGTCTGTCTGCTGGGGCTTGGTCAGCCCAGTGTCAGCCCGGTGTCAGTGGGGATCACTGTCCTCAGCAGGACGAGACCTGCAGGACAGTGGCTTTCCTCCGTCACTCGCCATGGGTGGGGGGCGCACAGCACCCTGATGTGTGAGGTCTGGTTTCATGCGCACGCTGACGTGCATCTAGCTGACCCCAATTGAAGTCTCTGATTGCGTTAATTGCAACGAGCCAATTAATTGCACTCAGCAATACGTGTATGCGTGCATGTGCCTGCCCACAGGCAGAACTGGCCAAATGAACGTGGGGCAGATCCTGATCTGCCGTGGCCCCCCCCATCCCTGAGCAGCCACTCTGGCAGCTGTGCTGCTGAGCAAAGGAGAGGAGAAGGATGCCAAAAGGACAACGAGCTAAATGAGGCTTGGGTGAAAATACCAGTGATGTGCTCATTGCTCTCGGGTTTCCTGTCCCCGTTTGACCAGGGCTGGGAGCGGGAGCAGAGGGGAAGGCAGCTTGGAGCAGACCCAGGCTCCGCCAGGAGGAAGGAAATGTGATATTGGCCTGGGAATGGTGTCATTGCCTTTGCTTTTTCGCTTTTTTCTTCCTTTTTGGGGGGTCACAGAAGGCTAAGAGGGAAATGTGGAGTGGGGCCCTATCCCAGGAAAGTGGGTCGAGGGGGATATGGTGACAGGGGACACTGGCGTGCCGTGTTCTGGTGATGCCCAAGGGGGTCAGCCAGGGCTGGGGACAGTCAAGATGTGGCTGCTGCGCTCCCCTTCCCCAAAATCCATCCTTTATCTGCATCTCTGGCAATACGCAGAATAATTCCTCCCCTTCTTCAACCAGCTCCCCTTCAGCATCTCACACACAGGGTGTCAATGGACAAATTTTTGTTAATTTAAAAACAAAAGTGAGCAACAGAGGAAAATCCTCCCTTTTGGCTTATGCAAATTCACTCTGCTTTGATAACGAATCTGCCCAGGTCATGCAGGCCTGGGGAGATGGTGAGATTTCATTGCAGCAATATTTAATACCTCTCCAAGGCTCCAGTGAAAGAAAGCACTTAATCCCATGCTTAATTTCATTTCTGTGCTTTAAAATACCGAGCGATGTGCTCATTTCAAAGCGAGGACCTGGGCCCACTCAGGCGCACCACGATTCTCTGAATAAGCAAGACAGCAGCCAAATTTCAACAAAAACTTGAGCACAGGCTGCAGTGCATCCCACTCTGTCTGTTTGTGCCCCGGCAGGATGCGGGCCGGTTGCCAGGGCACCCACGGAGTGATGTGGGATGTGCTGGTACCCAGAGCCCTTTGCCTCCCCAGCATGTGGTGGGACCCGGATCCTTCCAATGTTCTGCTTTTATCACTCAAAACGATATCTAAGGAGTTAATTTGGGGGGGGGTTTGGGTTTTTGCCGTGCTCCTCTGCCTGTGTACCACCCTGCCCCAGGCAGGTCCTGCCATGTCGGGGACCCCAGGGTTCCTGTGGTCCCCTCCTGCCTGCTCTTTGTCATCCGGAGCCATCGTTTTCATTAGGCAGCTGCTCTGTACCTCGCTGCCCCACATGCCTTTTATCTGCGTTTTGTTAAATGATCTCAAATATGTGATATGATAAAGACAAACAAACACCCGTTCAATTTAGTTCACCCTAATGCCAGACTCTACTTTTACCGAAGTAATTAAGATTAATGCAGTTGATAATTTAGGAAGTATTCTTAAATGTACCCTTCTGGCAGCATCTAACATGTAATTTTACCTTAGAAGATTTATCGGAGCACTTAGGTAACAGATAGTTCCTTAGCAAACAGGAGCATTTAGAAGGAAAATGAAAGATTAATATTTCTTAAATAAATGTCAAAATAAGTCATTCTTTATTACAGCCCTACAAAGATGTTGCTGTCAGGCCCAGCCCCAATGCTGATTCCTGGGGGAGATTAAACCCGCCGCAGTCTCGGGGGCTCGGCAAGCGGGAGGGGAGGAGGTCTCAGATGTCTAATGCCTCTGGATTTTTAGGGAAGCAGCAGCTTTGAAGGGCTTTGCTCACCCATGCCAAAACACACTAGAGCCAGGCCAGCCCCTTGCTCTGGGGGGACTTTGGGAGCTGACCCTGACCTCACCAGCAGCCCCGGCGCTGTGGCGGGGGCAGGAGTATGCAGGTCCCAGCTCTGCCATCGCTCCCTCCTTGAGGATGTGTGGCCCCAGCCCGGATTTCCCTGGGGTAGCTCCAACCTGGCAGCTCCTGGCCCCGCACATCCCAGCTGCCTTTCCTGCTTCGTGATGGGTGAGAAGAAGCTGAGCTAAACCTTGGGAGAGGCTCACCGCTCTCCATCACCGGGCATCTTATTTCCTTTGGAAAAGACTCGGATGCTGATGGCCGTGGCTGGGGATGGGACAGGAGCGGGTGTCTGTAGCTGATTGACACCCAGCTCCCGCAACCGCCCAGCCAGGGAATTAGGGGGTTTGCTTTGCCAGGTCACCCTGATCCATCCGTGCCGTTTCACACAGAAATTAGATTGGGGTGACCTCCAGCCAGGGCTGAGCTGTATCTCATGTCTTCTCTCCCCTCCACCCCAGCCACCTCCTCTGTGCCGTGTCCTGTGGGGCATCCCCTCTGCCACATGCAGCCTCCTCTCGCAGCACCTTGGGGTTGGGTGGCATAAAAATTCGGGAGGGACCCCAGGCACAGCACCGAGATGGCAGCTTGCAACACCCCCACATCTCGTGGGGTGCCCAGGGAGCTGCTGGGCTCGGCCGTGCCCACCTGGGGACCTGCCCTCCTCCACTATTCCGCATTATAAGCCGAGGAAGGATTAGGACTGTTTGCAAAATCTGGATCCTGAGTGAAAGCTGGATTATCACCAGCTTGGAAATTCAAAGCTGTTCAGATCCAGAAAATCAATTTTGGACCGTTATGAGCAAGAAACAAACTTTCTGAATAACTTTCCAACGTCTCTTTGGGCCAGAAAAATCTGCTGGAAACAACGCTTTGCCCTGACCCAGCCAGACCAGACCATCCAGGACTGTGTGTGTCTGTGTCTGTCTGTGTGTCTGTGTGTGTGTCTGTGTGTGGGTGTCGGGGTGTGTGTGGGGGTGTGTGTGTGGGTGTGCGTGTGCGTGTGCGTGTGTGCGTGCGCTTGCACACCCCCAGCACCTTTCCCAGCCCCTCTTACAAGGTCCTTTTCAAGCTGTTGGCACCAGGGATCAGCTCTTTCTCATTGCGGTTCCTGCCCAAGTGATGCTCCAGCCTCTACCCATCCTTTCTCAGAAAGAGCCTCTGTCCATCCCCAAACCTGCCCCTTTGGTCCTGAGCGGTGCCCGGGCACAGAGCCAGCCTCAGTCCCCAGCCCCAGCCTCCCTCCCTGGGGACAGGCAGGAGCCAGGGCTGGCAAGGGAGGTGTGACATCCCTCCCAGTGAGATGCTCCCACCCACTGCATCATGCCCGGGCAGGAACCAGACCCCTCATCCTGCTTTTCTCTTGATTTGACCGGGAAATGGGTTAATGTCAGAGCAGGGTTTGATGTGTCTGGATATGACCCACACGCTCTTGGGGAGCAGCAAACATGGGTTAACTCCAGGCTGGACCTGGGGCTGGCAGGGAGGTAACAGCAATCCCTTAAAATCCCCTCTCTTTTCCCAAACTTGGGAAAAAACAGCTTTTTCCCAACTCGCTCCCAAGGTGTAATGTAAGCAAGTGCGGTTTCAGGAGCATGGCCTGATCCAGCGCGGTACAGGATGGAGACCGCCGGGAGGTGGGCTGCTCCTCCGCTGCCTGCCTGCTTGTGCCTCGACAGGCATCGCAGGGACCGGCACGTCATCACCCAGCTGGGGGGGCACCGAGGGTCAGGGCTGGCATGGGCGGCACCTGGGCTCATGCTGGGTGCAGGGTGCAGGATGAGGCCTGGCTGGCAGCAGGCTGGCGGCTGCCCTGCCATGGTGCTCAGCACCTGCCGGAGGCTGGCCAGTACCCTGAGCGTGCCCAGGGCTGTGGCTTTGGCTGTCCTCAGTCTCCCCTTCCTCCTCCTCCTCCTCCCACCGATGAGGCTGTTTCCTGCCTCTTGGGCCATATCCTGACCGCGGTTGCAATGAGCCCCTGCAAAGCATGGGGTCTGCAGGACTCAGCAGCTGGGATGCAGGGGATGGAGCTGGGATGCAGGAGAGGGGGAGGCAGGACCCCATCTCCATCCATGCCCCGGTTTCCTCACTCCCACAGCACCCTATGACCACACACCTGGCCAAAGCCACCCACCCAGGGGGACCCAGCTGGGGGTGGCCATGACAGAGCATTTTGGGGTGGAAACCCCTCCTTTTGGCAGCTGAGCGCTCCCCATGTGCCGCAGTGCTGGCAGCCAAGCCAAACAGAGATTCCTGACATATTTTTCTCTTTCCTTTGCAGCCAAGAAATTCATATTTCATGGGAGGTGAAAGTGAGTCCCGGCAGTAGCTGAGCGGCGGAGGGTGCCAAGGTATGGGCCAGCTGACAGCACAGGGTCGGATGCTATTTTTGGGAGCCAGACACTCTCCTCCTCATCCCAGACAAGCTCAGGGGATGCCCCTGACCCCCCCAAGCCCCAGCTGCAGGGATGCTCGGGGACCTCCCCGGCTGCTTTCCTGGCCCCGCAGCAACCCAGCCATGAGAGACAAAGTGTAAAGAGGCCATGGGTTTTGAGAAGGGGCCGGTTTGCAAGGGGAAGGGATTTTTCACAGCCCCAACCAGAGCCACGCTGGGTAAGATCAACCCACCTGGGTAGGATTTAAATCCTTTAGGCAGTGGTTAAACACCCCTTTTTGGGGAAAAAAACCCAAAGCATGTTTAGAGGCATCCCCGTGTCTCATAGAGCCAGTAAAAGCCCATAGAGCCAGGGAGTTTCTTTGTGGGACCCCCACATGCCCCCCCCCCCCCCATCTCCTGCCAGCCGTAGCGAAAGGTGTTTGCCTGGCTGGTGCCATGCAACCAGCATATTGATTTTTTTTCCTTCCACCCACTCCCGTGCCCGTCGCTGAGCTGCTGTTGCGAGCCCGCAGTGCGTCCAGCCGCGATACCCACCCAGATAACAGCAGCCCCATCATGGGATGGTTTTTCATTCACCTTGCAGCGGCAGCCTGTGAGCCTACCCATGCTGAACCCCAGCTGGAGCCACAGCCCCGAGACCCCCAACCCAACCAGAGCCCCTTATAATAAGCCAGCCCTGCACATCTCCCAGCCCCATCCGGGCTTCGCTAGACAGGGCACTGTACATACAAACAGCAAGAACAGTCCCTGCCTTGCTAATCTCAATAGACGATACAAAGAGCAGATAGGCGAGGGGAAGCATTATCGCGCCTGATTTACAGATGGAGGGCTGAGTCACCGTGATTAACTGACTTACCCAAGGTCATGCAAGGGAGAGGCCGAGCCGAGCGCTGAACCCGGCTCTGCCGAGTGCCCCAGCAAGGCTATCCTCCGCTCCCCACCGAAGGGAAGGAGTTCTGCCTTCTGCCTGGAGTGATGCTCCGCTGAGCCCAGGCAGGGCTGAGCCTGTCGCTCCGTGAGCAGTGCTGCCGTCTCAACCCTATCTTCCTCCTTTGCTTCAGCAGCTGGTGGGGTTTTCTTGTTGGGTGGTGTGGGTTTTTTGCTGTTCACACGACCATTTTCTCCCCTCACTGCTGTTTCCACCAGAGCAGGGTTTTGCTCTGGGGAGACGTTTCACCTGCTGCTGCCCTGCCCACAGTGGGGACGTTGTGGTCCCCTCGGTCTTCATGGTGTGGACCCCATACAGGGTCCTGGCTGAGGTGCATCAGCATCCCGCTAGTGGGATTCAGGGCTCTTCTCTCTTGGGAAGGAGATGATCTCAGGGCTGGGGGTGATGCGGTCCCTCGGGACATGTGTGCTGGGACAGCCCTGCAGGAATAACTGCTGAGGAGCTCAGGGAGCACAGGCAGCCCCAGGGGACCCTCGGCTCGGCTCCTCGGGCACAACCAGCTCTCAAGGCATGAAAAGCTGAACCACTTGGCTCGGGGTGCCAGAAAGCTGGGGTGGTGAATCACAACCCGTCTGGCACGTTGGGGCTCCCGGCAGGATGGGACCTGCCCCGCAGAGCAGCAGACTGCGCTCTGCCTCGCCTGCCAGGCTCCTGCCGTCACTGCTCAGCTTGTCCCTGTGTCCCTGAGCCACAGCAGGAGGCTGTAGCTGGCCCCATGTGAGCCCTGGTGTGGGAGGATGCTCCAGGGATGAGGAAAGGGCTGAACACCCAACAGGGCACACAGTTGCAGGTGGGGATCACTCTCCCTGTGGCCAGCAGCCTGGTAATAAATATCACGTGCTTCTTTTTTTAAAGCATAATCTTCCTTTGCCCCTGTCTCATCCCTTTCCACCTCCTCTTTCAGGAGCTGAAACATTAAAACCCAAGAAGCGGTACCAGAGGTAACCCAAAGAGGAGCTGGTCCCGTGGTCAGACTAAGGAGCGGGCTGAGAGCCTGTAAAAAAAAAAAAAGATTCAATAGTCCCTATTTTCATTTTATTTTGGGTTTCCCATTCTGCAAGGGGTGGGCTATGTCTGGGCTGGGTCCGTAAACCCTCTGGTGATGGATGCAGGCAGCTGCCTGAGGAATATCACTTTAAATCAACACACCCAGCCCTCCTTATCGAACGCCCGATCGGGAGCAGCAGGGGCTGAGCCTCACAAGAGGCCCCAGATTTCCTCCCCGTGCTGCTCCCAGGGCTTCGGAGCCATCAGGGCCCGATTCTGGGTGTGCAGATGGTGATGGACCATGGCCGCAGCCAGCGGGAGGGACCCCAACGCAGGGACAGGGACCCCCAAGCCCCAGCATGGAGACAAACCTCAGGGTTTTGGGGAACAAAACCCTAATTTACACCTTGCCCTCATTCCCATGTACTGTCTATCATTCACAGGGAATAAATTCATGCCCACCTCCTGCCCAGGCTCTGCCACCAGCACCAGGCATTCCAGCATGGCACATAGATCCCCTGCATCAGCAGGATGGTCCTGTGTGCCACCGGCTCTGTGTTCCCCATCTCCAGCACTCTGCCAGCGCAGGGAGCTTCAGTGTTTGTTTCCCCTGGCACTCGCACTAATGCACCAGCAATCCCCAGCCCTCACCATGCAAATCCTGCAGCTTTACGGATACACAAACGAGCCTTTCCTTACAAAAAAAAAAAAAAAAAAATTAAAAAAGGCTCCTTTATGTGGCTGAAAGAGCACTGACTGTGATAATGTAGCGAGCGCTGGCCTTGAGTATTTTATCTTGGCAAGGAGCCTTTGCAAATTTAAACAGCAGCAAACAGGCTTTGCAGTTGTGGCTGGAAGAGGCATAAGTGGTGCATTGTTTTGCAAGCAAAACCCTTGCATGCCAAAGGGCCGTGTGTGAGCTTTGGCCGGCACGCGGGGAGCGAGCACGATAGGGTCCGGCCGTATCAGCCCAGGATTCATTTCACTTAGCGGGGTGTGAAATTGTGGAGGAATTCAAGCCTGGCAGCTCAAACCAGAGAGGGGACCCCAGGGAGCGCCCCCCGCAGCATTGCCTGCCCCTCCCTGCAAAGTCTTGCAGCATCTTTGCAGAAGGAGTGGTGGGGATGCACCCACTGCTATCTCGATATATACGCGTGCCTCTGCTATCTCGATATATACGCGATAATATTATTAATGCATATGCACTGTACAGCATCGCAGAGCACTAGGTGCGCACCCCAGCTTCTGTGCGCATGCAAAGCATCAGCTCTGAATGGAGAGATGAGCCGTGCACGCTGCAGAGACCCTGGAAAGATGCAGGTCACTCCCCTTTTCTTGCAGAAATTCTCATTTTCTGCTCAGATCGCTGCTGGGCAGGGATGGTGAGGCTGTGCAGTGTGAGGTGGTCCCCAAATGGGGCTGGGGAGCTGCTAGAATTACTCCCAGGATTAGACTAATATGCTGAATTTCACACTGCTTTGCAGCCAGGTCACCCCCCTTCCCAGATCCCAGCAGTATCATGCCTTTGCCCCCTGCAGCAGACAGTAAGGAAGCATTTCTAGTGAGGGAGGAAAAAGAAACCCTTTCTGTTTCCAACAGACTTTTTTAAAGAGACTCTTTAAAACAGAGGTTTACTCTTTTTTTAATATAGCCTGTGTCTGGGGCTAAAATCCTGGTGGTACCTTTTAAAAGGCTGCGCTTGACTTGTGCTTCATGTCTAATGCCCTGAGGTCCCTGAGCTGTAAAATCAACTGGTAAATTCAGGACTCAGTTTTTACGGTTTTACCTACTTAACGGTGCCTAAAATTGCGGGGGTAGTTTGGGGGGGGGGGCTGGGGATGTTGAAGTTAAGGCAGAGGCAGCAGAAGCTCAAGTCCTTTCCCTGGGGAAAGGGCTTGCATTTCAGAGCAGTGGCTTGGTCGAAGGGATGCGGTGTGGGGGGAGTTGTGGTAGAGCAAAAGCCTGTTGCTGCACAGCCTGACCTCAGCACCCCTCTGGCCGCGGGAGCTGGGACATGGGACCATAGGGACACAGGGACATGGGGACAGGGAGCCGTTCCCAGCCTGGCCCGACAGCCCTTCCCGCTAATCCGTAGGTGGAGCTCTTCTGTCATCTTTTTCTGCTTATGTTGCGAAGAAGTAACCCAGAAATAGCTTCCCCGGAGGAAAAAAGTGCCTCCCTCAGCAGCTTTTGCCAAAGGTGCAATGCTCCGAGCATCCTTTGAAGAGCCAAAAGCTGGAGGGCTTCACCCCGAAGCTGCTGGGGTGGGGGCGGGGGGGGTTGTATGTGTGTCACACTGCCCGTTGCTCCATCCCCCTCCTCACTGCAGCGCCAAGAAAAGGGGCCAAACTCTATCCCCCTCCCTCCGCTGTCCCCCTCCCCAGCTGACGGCCGCCCTTTCTCTCCCTTTTCCCCTCTGCAGGTCTGAAACGATGCGGCAGAGCCCCACCGGCGCTTGGGACCCCGCGCCGCCCCGGCCCCGGGGAGCCGCTGCCCCTCTCGCCGCCCAGGTGCCCACCAGAGGAGGACCATGCCCGTGACGGAGGGACGGCAGCTCGCAGCAGGACGGGAAACCGGGGCTTTCTAGCCTTTCCCTCCCCCTCGGTATCATGACTGGAGAGACCCAGCATGTTTACACCATTGGGGATACTGAGGCCAGCCCCAAAGACCCCGACAAGGACTTTGGCTTTGAAGGTTGCGGGGAGAAGGATGGGAGGGTGCTCGGCGGGGAGGGCACGTCCCCCTTCCCCGGCCCCAAGGACAAGGAGCCCCACAGCCAGCGGGAAGCCGTGATCCGGCCACAGCAAGCAGGGAAGATCGACTTCAAATCCCTCCACTGCAAACCCAAGTTCGGCAATGAGAGCACCTGGGGAGAGGTCAAGGGCAGCCCCCAGTCCCCCCCAGGAAAGGGTCGAGCCCGCGAACGCGGCCGGCGCTCGGGGAAGGGGGAGCGGGGCCACCACCAGCTCTACCGGCTCAGCATCACCGGCGCCCGGCCGAACCCCACCATTGGCATCGCCTACCCCCAGCAGAAGGTGACCCCCCCAAAGAAGCCAGAGGCAAACTGCAGCCCTGTGGCTGGCAGCTACCGCTTCCACGTGCCCAGCATCCCCCAGCGCGAGGCTGAGCTCCGGCAAGAAGACCTTGGCTTCAGCCGCTGCTTCCCTGATGCTGCTGCTGGCCGTACCTCCGCCAACTATACCTCACAGCCCACCCCCTCCCACGGCCCCAGAGGGCAGCCCCCCGCTGCCAGCATCCCCCTCAAGAGCCCTGGCACCAACGGGCAGCTACATTATTTAGAGTTTCAGGCGAACAGGACTGACTCCTGGCCTTCCCCGGAGAAGAGCTTTGCCGGTGCTAGCTACGGGATCTCGGTGCAGAAGCCCAGCTCTTTCCCTGAGGGTGGCAAAGCCAGCGCCCACGGTCTGGGGGCTTTGCCTTGCCAGTACCCCTTCCAGCTGCTGCATGATGCGGGGAAGGAGCCGTACCGCAGCGATGCGGGGAGCCAGGAGTACCTGGACGTTGGGCTTGCCACCGGCCAGCTGGCTCACGGCACCTTCGCCTTCCACTCGTCCTCCAGAGAGTGGCAAGAGGAGGCACTGAGCAGCAGCTCCTACGAGAGCGTGTCCCCCGAGGGCAGGCTGTATGGCTTGCCCCCTCCACCACCACCGCCGCCGTTTCTGCACCCGCTGCCGCCGCCAGCCCCGCACCACGGCCCTCTGCCGTGCTGCAAGGGCAGGAGCGAGCATCCCGCTGACCCCAATGGTGCTCTCTCGTCATCTGGTGCTATCGACCAAAACCCAAGCACTTTCCAAGAAAACCAAGCTGTTTTTCTGTCTAGTTTACACTCGTCTAGTATGCCAAAGCCAGTCGGTAAGAGGCAAGCCTCAGCGAAAGACAGTGTCCCCAGCCCGCAGCTGCTGGCCCAGAGCAGCCCTCTGAGAAGGAACATGCCACCAAACTCTCTCTCCCAAGTGCACTTTCAGAGCAAAGCCTATTGCAGTTCTCCCGCGGGCAGTGCCAGCACAGGATCCGTGCCTTTCGAGACAAGCATTCCCACTACGGCACCCACCCACCCCAGGCTTGTGCAAGCTTGGGAAGGTGCCGCTAAGGCGTTTTCTCCCATGGACCAGAATTCAGCACCTTATTCAAACCCTGTTGGAAACCAGTTCTCATTCGAGTGCCAGTCTGGCCCCGAGCAGAGGCAGCACAGGCAGAAAAATGCCAGGATACCTTGGCAGCAAGTACACCTTACTTCTGCAATGCCGGGTCAAAACAGGCTAGAGCTGTCAAGACAGATCACCAGCCAGAAGCTCCCCTTCCCGCTGGGCACGTCAGAGTGGCAGGGGAGCACAAAAGCCCCAAAAGGGCCCCCTGTAAGTAACTCTCCAGGGTATCACGGCAAAAAGCTCTTGTCGGGAGAGAGCCTTGGGGTCCAGAGGGGAGACCCCAACTCAACGGGCGCTTTCTCTTTTGAGAGTGGGAAGGAGCCGGGGTCTCCTGCCTGTGACTCAAGAAGCAAAACCCTCTTCTACAGCATGGGTCAAGTAGGTCCTCCTCCTCCTCCCTCAAGGAGCTCGTCAGGCTCAGCGCTGGTCCTGCCTCCATCGGCCTTGGTAGCTGCCTCCCCTTGTGAGTCCCCGCTGCCATCCCCTGTCCCGAACCCCACCTGCGGCAGCACTTGCTCATCGCTCTCCCCCATGTCCAGCAGCCCGCTCAACCCCAGCTTCGAAGACAGCCAGATGTCCGGAGCGCTGACCCCCTCTCCCTTCTTCCAGCACCCCTGCCATCCCAAGGACAGCAACAAAACCTTCCACCCCTCTGACATCCTGAGCAACAGCTCACTTCATTACCACCCCACAGACTCCATCAAGTCCTTCCACTTCCCTCCTGATGCCCTGAAAGATGACAACCTCCTGAAATGCACCCCGGCGAGCCCATTCCACAAACCTGGCGTGGAGGTGGCCAAAGGATGCTCGGATGGGCTGGACGGGGAGCAGCCTCCACCACCATACTCTTCCCATCACTTACTGGCCAGCTCCCTCAGCAGCGCCAGCCTGGACCAGCTGGACGTGCTCCTGACCTGCAAGCAGTGCGACCAGAACTACAGCAACCTCTCCTCCTTCCTGCAGCACCGCCAGTTCTGCGCCTCCCATCCCACTCTACAGGGAGAGGGCAAGGATGCTCCCCGGGCAGCCGAGGGGCGGAAGACACTCCCCCCAGAGCCCCCCAAACCCCCCAGCCTGGGGCTCTCTCCAGACCACCAGGCGCATTTGTTGGCATTAAACAAGAGCGATGACTTCTTGCTGGATGGGGAAAGCAAAAGCGAGGGCAAGGAAGATGCTCTGAAGGGCGGTCTCTTCAATGGCCTCACCACCAGCTCCCTGCCGCTCACTGCCTCGGACCTGGACATCGATGATGCCAAGCTGGACAGCTTGATCACCGAAGCTCTCAACGGCATGGGATACCAGTCAGATAACCCAGAGATAGACAGCAGCTTCATAGATGTGTTTGCTGATGAGGAGCTGACGGGGATGAAGGCAGCCGGTGGTGGGATGTCCCACAAGGCGAAGGAAGCCCTGGCCTCGGAGAGCAAATCAAAGCAGGAAACAGCAGAAGAGAAGGCAGTGGGCCAGCCCAAGGCTGGCCATTTTTATGAAGATGGCCACCCGGGTGCGGAGCAGGCAAAGAGAGGGGCAGGAAAGCAGCACCTTCACAAGCGGAGGGCAGCGCAGAGGTTGGCAGCCCAGGAGCCAGATCCCGGGGCAGCAGGAGCAGAGAGGACAGCCAGGCTGCGGGCGGGCAGGAAGAATAGCGTCCCAGCGTCCACCACCTCCTCCAAGTCCACCTCCAGCCAAAAGCATCCTAGGAAGTTCAGCCAGGAGCCTCCGGTGAAGGGTGAGGTGGGACCAGGCATTGCCACCAAGAGCTCCAAGCCACCCCGGTTCTCCATGAAGGACATGAAGAAGCGGAAGCCCCGAAGTGGCACGTGGAGCAAGGAGCTCATTCACAAGATCGTACAGCAGAAGAACAAGCTGCACAAACTGCAAGCGAAGAGCAGCAAGCAGGCACAGTGCCCCCAGGTCACCGAGAGGCTGATGCCAGCTGCCAAGGAGGGCAAGTTTCAGGAGTACGACTATGTCTCCGACTCGGATGACGATAGGGCAGAGCGCAGCAAGCTCCGGGGGAGGAAGAAGCGTGGCACGGGATTCATCGGGAGGACCAAATGCAACTTCAGTAAGAAACGCCCAGGAAGAAGTGAGAGAGTCAAAGAGAAAGACCCAGCCTGGAGCTACAGCCGGAAAAGGGACAGTCAGAAAAGGGATACACTGGAGCATGGGGGGGTCCCGAGCCAGGAGGATGCCACGAAAGAGGATTGTGCTTCCAGAGTCCGAAGACGAAGCAGCCAGTCATCTACTGGCAGCAACCACAGCAGTAGCATGCCCAACGAGATGGGCACCAGCCCACCCCACACTGATGGCGCCGGCTCGGGCAGCGAGAAGGGAGGCACGCAGAGGAGGAGGCGGTTGGGCAGCCCGGCACATGCACCAAGGACTCCACTCAGCCTTCCCGAAGACAGGAGTCCAAAAAAGAGCCAGAAGAGCAAAGAGGACTTTCCCAGGGGGAGCAGGCGGTTTGGCTCAGCCAGACCTTTGCTAGCAGGCTCCAGGACATGTCCGAGTACTGAACGAGATGTTGCTGTGATGGACTGTGGAAAGGAGGAACTGTTACCGCAGCCCCAGGAAAGGCAGCTGCCCAGCACGGCCGCCCCGGGCAGGAGCCCCGCTGGGGTCTCCTGTAAGGAGGGGGTAGAAGAGCCCAAAGAAGCAGCAGATCACATGGGGGAGGCAGGAGAACCCACCTTGGAGTCTCAGGACTCACCCAAGCTCACCATGGTCAACCAGAGGCATCAGTTTTCCCCCTTCACGAGCGACGGGCTGAAGTACCATGCAGAAGAGCTAATTCCTACATCCCACGGCGATAACGAAGCTAGTCCTGGCAGCGTGAGTGCCGCCTATGCGGAAGCGGGCATCAAATACTTGAAGGCACACGGGCTGTGTGACGGTCGGAAGGACTACCCCACACCGGTTGCCCCGTACAGGGGGGATGCAGTGGGGATGATGCTCACTGCCAAGGCACCAGATACATATGTCAGCAGTGACAACTCCTTTTTCGATCCCAAAGGCCCCCCCAGTCACTACAATGACAACCTTTTCTCAAAGCCCCCAGCCTTGGGCTCCTCACACATGGATGACATGTACTTATGCCGGGATGACATCAATGCCAGCTCCTTCGAGCAGAAGCATGCCAGCATCTCCCCGTACGCTGCAGAAACGCCGCAGGGCAAGGTCTCCTCCCCTCTCAGCTTTGATTCCTCTTCAATATTTGGAGAGCTTCCTGTCACCGAGTTTGATCCACCACTGTACGAGACTGTTTCTGCGAGCAAGGATGGTTATGTGACAACATTCACCTGTCCTGGCAATCCCCCCAGCAAGCCACTGCCATTTGAGCAACCGTATCCACCGTTCATGCCGGAGAAAGACTGGTCCCTCATGGAGGAGGTGGCTCCAATGCTGCCAGAAGACATGACTCAGTTCCAGAGCCTTTCAGTGGAGAAGCCACTAGCCAAGAAATTCCCTGAGGAAGGACCTGTCCCTACCAGCCAACTTTCCCTGCCACTACCAGACAGGATAACAGATTATAACGTGACTTTTATGAACAACATATCAGATGATGAGCTGGAGATCAAGCGATTAGTCACAGAGCTGGAAAATCAACTGCAAACCAGCAAGCTGGATAATGAGGCATCCGTTGCCCTTCAGAAACCCGAGCAAGACGTTGCTGCCCATCTGCAAGGACAGGCGGCTGAGCAGTTCCCACCACTGCCAGTCGAGCAAGAGACAGGCCATGAGAAAGGACTGTTTTTGGCAGATGAGCTGGGCAGTTCAAGCCTCTGCATTGGGGAGAGGCTGGGAGGTGAGAAGCCAGCCATTGCGAGCACCCGTGGGGACTATGAGAGACCCAGGGAGCCCTGGCCATGCCCGGTGGAGCTGGGGTCGCTGGAGGCAGGGATATGCACGCCGGCCCCGCTCGCTGCAAACCGTTTCTGCTCCAAGGACAACAGTGAGCAGCTCCGAGGAGCCATGGCCACCAAGGAAAGTGACCCCGGAAAGATGGAAAATGGGTCTTCCTCCAAAAGTCTGCCTGGCTCACGCACACCAGACCAAACAGAGGCTCCCGTCTACACAGAGCCCATGACAAAAAGCCCTCCCGCTGTCACCAACTCCGTGTTCCCCAAGATCCTGGAGGCAGCAGAAGTGACCAAAGATCCCCTGCCATCCCTGCCACACCAGTGCAGTGCCGAGAGCTTCCCTGTGCCGGGGAAAGCAGATGAAAGCTTCACTGGTGCTGCAGAGCTGGAGAAGTTTGATGCCCATCTTCCAAACTGTAAACCTGAATTTGGGTTTCAGCAGGGTCCCACTCCGGGCTTGGATCTCACCTTTTCGCCTCACATCAAAGAGGTCCCAGATACAGAAGAAAGACCCTTAAGCAGGCCCGAGTCACCCAAAATGGCAAAAAGTGCCGAGGACTTCAAAGGGGATGGTGATGGGTCTGCGTTGACAGAAGAAACGGAGGAGAGGAAGAGCCCCACCACCTATCCAGCCCCTGGAGCCAGTGACAAAGCCAGCAAGCAGAAAGTGCTCCTGTTCGATATGCTGAGTCTGCCCAAGGAGAGCGACTGCAGCTCCCAGAAGGTGTTGGCACCCCAGGAGACAGCTGCCAACCCTCTGCAGCAGCTGCAGCTCTTCGTTGCCCGAACAGTAAAGAGCAACGAAGAGGAGCTGTTGATGCCGTGCTTCCCCATGCTGCTTGCCCCCAGCCACCCCTCTGCCACCACCTGCATCCAGCCGGAGCAGAAAGAGGAGAGTGGTGGTGCCATGGAGGGGGAAAGTCGGACATACTGCCCTGACCAAGGAGAGGGGGATGTCCTCATTGGAGGCAACATGGAAAACACCGCTGCCCCAGCAGAAGAGGCCGTGCTTTTCTCTGGTGGATGTGAGCAGCTGGAGTCATTCAGTGCAGTCGGCTCTTACCATGCAAAACAATCCACGCTCGTGAAGCCAGAGCTGCAAAATAATGTAACGGAGCTGCAGCACTTAGCAAATGAACACGCGGAACTGAATGACATTAATATCCGTGCAGATGGTGTTTCCCAAGAGCGTAATGACCTCTTGCCACTCGAAAACATAGAGGTGACCCCACTGCCAGGGCAAGGAAAGAAAGCCTATCAGCTCATGGAAGAGCCAGAGCAAGATAAAACCAAAGCAACCTTGGCATTTAAAAAACATGAGCAATCGCATTTAAGCCATAGTTTGCTCGAGGAAGAAACACTGGGCAGTGCAGCAGCAGAGAGGCTGGAAAGGATTCAGGTGGGGCAGGGAGCACAGCCCCGGCGCAGTGCTCCCGCAAGTCCCACCAGCTCCCCCAGGCCCTCCAAGGAGGATCCCCACCAGGACCACCACTTGGTGCAGGAGACAAAAGCCAGCACAATCATTGCAAAGGTTCCCAGAGAAGGAAATGGCAAGAAGTCCCTCAATGGCTGTCATTACACAGGCGAATCTCCAGCCAACCTGCCCTTGCCAGCCAATTTTTCTCACCCTAAATGTTTGCAAAGCGGTGGGGCTGAGGGAGGAGAGGTCCCCAGCTTTGGCACTCAGCTCTCAGGTCAGAAGAAATATGGTGTGTCCCTGCTTAATGCATCAAGTTCATTCACCATGAAGAGGTGTCCTCCTGAGGCCAACAGCCATCGTGTCCATCACCCCTCCGTGAGCCCGGTAGAGCAAGGGACATGGAAAAGGGCACCCACCTTTCCTCCCTTACTGCATCACTGTGGGGCCGTGGCAATGGAGACGGTCGAGGATGGTCACCATCACCTCCCCGACGGTAACTATGGATCACCTGAAAGAGAAGGGACAGCAAGACCCTGTGCTCTGCTGCACACTGATCGTCTGGTGGGCTCTGCCTTGGAGATGGATGGTGCCCAGCAACCACACGGGAAGGGCTGCTCTCTTCCCTGCTCAACACCTTTTGACCAGAAGGGTGTTGGGAAAGAGGTACCCGAAAGCACCGGCGCTGGGCTGTCAAGTTCTCATTTTAAAGAAAACCAAGTGTGCACTATCACAGATACAGTCATCAACTCCATTCCTCCAGAAACCCAAAATTACCCAGCCCAGACCACAACGGGTCTTCTGCCGATCAGAGAAAGAGAGGTGAACCTGAACCAAGAGAACAGGCTTGAAAGCTGCTCTGAGGATGGAAATGTGCATCAAAGTGAACCAGAGGCTTTGTGCAATGGTTCTGCTGTTCAGCAGGTGCCAGCTAGTGTCAACAGAGGTCTTACAGGGACTGAAGATCTTGGTCCTGATGACTTAAATGGTCACAAGTTTTCAGAGGCAGCAGAGGTGGGACCTGATCTTTCCAAAACCACAGAGAATGTAGGAAAGAGTTTAAAAGGGGAGAAGCCCAAAAGCAATAGGGCTGGAGAAGCTGAGAGTTGTGTGTTAAACAGTATGGGCCAAGGAGAGGGCAACACGCCTGACAGTACTCCAAACCCTTCCCAAACTGAACTTCACAATGAAAAGAAGCCAAATGGGCTCCCGGTGACCTGTGACATTTGTTCAGCTACTTTTCGGTCCAAACCTGGCCTGACCAGGCACAAAGCTGTCAAGCACCAGGTGAAGAGCAGTGGCGTACCACAGCCCAGCAAGACTCCCAGGTCTGCTTTGATTCCTACAGACAAGACATCAAAAGCAGCCCAAAAGGTGCCCACAAGGAGCCTGAAGACATCAGTCAAAGACAAAACCTGCAGCTCACAGATGCTGACCCCCAACATTGAACACGTCTCCCAGAAAATATGCCCAGAACTGGAGAAAGAGCCCAGCACGCAGATGCAAGAAGTGGTCAGCAGAGTGCTCAGTGACCTCAGTGTGATCTCCTTCGAGATGTCCCAGGAGTTGCACCACACACGTGTTCTCCAGAGGGAGATGAAGGCAAAGGGACCGCGCTTGGAGACAAGGGGAGCAGGCAAGGCAGCAGCTGGGAAGCTGGACACAGGACAGCAAGCCAGGAAGGGAGAAAAGGGCAGAAGGAGCCAAAGCAAAGGTCCCGGAGAGGTGAACAGCAATTCTGAAAAGAAGCTAAACAGAAAAGCGAGACGAAGGAAAGCAAAGGTGTTTCCCAGCAGAACTGAGCCCGATGGTCCATGTGAGCTGGAGAAGAGCACAGGTCCTCCCCCTGCTGTCCTCAGCTCTGGTCTGCCCAGGATCGCAGAGGGCTTGCATGAGCCAGGTGGTTGCATCTCCACAGAGGAGCAAAATAGGTCCAACTCAACCCAGCACTCTCAAAAAGCTAAACAGTCCTCTTGTGCAGCTGAACTTGCAGAGGATCTGGGTGACAGGATGGTGTCTTCAAAGGAGATGGTCAGCAAGGGGTCAGGGTCAGTGGCGAGCACAGTCGCCTGTCCTGGGGAGGTGGAAGATCCAAACAGAGTGGAAGACACACAGGATTGCAAACAGTGGGTTAGCGGGTTTGTGAAGCAAGTGGCAAAGGGATTGGGCAAGGTAGGCAAAGAGCAGCATTGTGGTACTGATGGCGCAGAGGAGGTGGATGCTGAGACAGGAGACAGTCCAGGGGCAGGCAGTGGTTCTGGGAACGGGAGTGATGCCCCGCAGGGTCCTACGGCTCCTGCCGAAGGCGGTCTGCCGCTGGAGACATGTCATTCAGCAGCCACTCAAAATGTTCCTGGGCAAGGCACTCTGCAGACCACGGCAGGGACCAGCCCTCCTCCTGCAGAGCCAAAGCAATGGGTGAAGGCAGACATGCCACCAGGCAGAGAGCATTGCATGGAGAGCACGGCCGTCTCAGACTTCCAGAGCTTGTTTGATGATGACTCCACATTCTCCCAGCTGTTCCCCCGGGACGACCAGTTTGTCCGGAGAAAGTGCACACGGGTGTATGGGAAGCGCAGCAAGAAACCCAAGCCCATCACTGAGGTAAACCTCCAGCCAGCGGGTGCTGTCGACCTCTTCACGATCCGATTAGCTTCTGACCTCGGTGAAAACAGCTCCTTCTGTGTCACCAAGGACCCCTGCGAATACGAAACCATCTCTGTTGACGATGCCTTAATGCTCAACATGTGTCACGGCAGCAAGGCAAAGAGCGGAGATGCCGCTCCCAGTGGATCTAGAAGCATTGCGCTGAGATCGGGCTGCGAGATTGACCAAGGGAAGGAGGACATTGACCTGGAAGACAACATGCTAACCTTCCTGTGCCAAAGCAGCCAGGTGGACAACATCCCCAGCTTGAACATCTGGGGGAGTCTGGAGAAGGAGGGAGAAAGCCTCTCTGCTGAGGACATGTTTGAGCCTCTGATGGACCTTGAGGATGAGCACTCACTCAGAGAAGCAAGCTCTGAGCCCCCTGAGCTGGCGGAGGAGCCCTACGATGGCAAGGCTAATGAAGACTCAGACTCTCCTGAGTTTCATACCATCGACATCGAGATGCTGAATGCAAAGCTGAAAATGAGAGACGTGTGCTTCTTCAGCCCTTGTGAAGACCTTCCTGGCCAGGAGGAGGACAATGCTGTGAGCTATAAGCCGAAGCCGGGCCAGCACAGCAAGCACAGAAGTAAGCTAGAAGATGGGAAACTGGGGAAAAACCGCAGTGAGCTAACCATCAAGACCAAAGACAAGCAGTACAAATGCAAAGTCTGCTTCCAGTGGTTCCTGACATTGGGGGAGCTGGACTTCCACAAGCTCTCCCATAACCCTTCCCCTCCACCTACCTGCTACATGTGTGTCCAGCGCAAATTCAGCTCCCGGGAGCAGCTGAGGGACCACCTGAAGGAGAAGCACGCCAAAAACAAAGCAGGTCTGTGGGCTTGCGGGATGTGCCTAAAGGAGATCTCTGATGTCTGGATGTACAACGAGCATCTCCGGGAGCACGCCACCCAGTTCGCTCGCAAGGGGCAAGCGCAGAAGTCCGTGATGGGCCTGCCAGCCTGCTTTGGTGAGGACAATGCTGCTGTCACCCACTTCCTCAACACCATCATGTATCGGAAGCCCAGCAGGTCCTCCCGGCACGCCAACCCTAGCAGCAAGCATGTGTTTAGCAGAGAGAACAAGAGCCCCAAGGAGCTGCCTCTCGAGCAGGAGGCCAAGGCAATGAAAGACCCCTTGGAAAGCAACGTCAAGGTGAAGCCACCTGCACCCAGCTCCTCTAAAGCATCCACCAGTCCGTCTCCAGAGCACAAAGCGAAAAGCGAAGGCACCCCGAAATCTGTCCCCATGCACCCAGACTGCAAGGACCCTTCCAGGGACTGTCATCACTGTGGCAAACAGTTTCCCAAACCCTTCAAGCTCCAGCGGCACTTAGTCGTGCACAGTTTACAGAAGATTTACTTGTGCCACAAGTGTCCCATGTTCTACCAGGAAACAAAGGAGCTGCGAAACCACCTCAGCCAGGAGCATGGCATAGTGGAGGAGCAGGAGATCAAGCACACCACCCTGTATGCCTGCGAGCTCTGTGCAGATGTCATGCACGTTATCAAGAAGTCCTTCATCTGCAGCATGTGCAACTACACCTTCTCCAAGAAAGAGCAGTACGACCGGCACATGGAGAAGCACCTGGCAGGAAGCAACAAGACTTTCAAATTCAGAGGGGTCATGAGGCCTGGCATTGCCTCTAGGGAGAGCAGGGAGAAGGTGAAAGAGGACGGCTCTCTCCGGGAGGGCATGCCACCGAGCAAGAAGAGGAAGGTTGTTCACCACAGCAGCTCGCTCCCATGCAGCTCGCCGGTCCACCTGGACCACACTAGTGACCTTCAGCTAGCAGAGGCTGCAAGCCCCAGCCTGCAGGCTCCCACCGCCTCCTTCCCTGCAACTCCCAGTGACCCGGGAGCACCCCAACCCCCTGTGAAAACAGAAGACTTGGTGGGTGACTTCTCCGACCTCCTGGCAGAGATGGAGAAATCCCAGTTTGATGCCCTGCCTCCGCCACCCTGCCTCTCCCTGTCGTTGCCACAGGCTGCGGCGAGCAGCCCAGAGCTTGGCCATATCGCTGCCCTGTCTATCGAAGAGCTGGAGAAAGGAGCATTTGATGGGAAACCACTTCCTTTCTTGGACTCGCCTGAGTTTACCATTGACCTTGCTGGGTTGGCTTGTAACCAGGCCACAGACCAAAAACTCTCTCCTCCACACCTGACTGAGAAACGTGGCTACACCGACGCCCATAAAAGAGCAATCGTAGGCAACAAAGATGAATATATAGTGGGTGTCCTGGAAAATCCCAGTGCAGCCAGCGATGCCGTGAATGGGATCCCATTTCTCCAGCTTGCCAAGAAGGTCTCAGAGCTTCCTTCCCCACAGGCAGAGGTTCCATCAGCCAAGGAGACCCATAGATGGGGCAGCCCCAATGCCAGCGATGCCTCTTCTTGTGAAGGTGCCTCTAAGGCCGCATCTCCAGAAGCTGCACACCACCCCCTGCCCCTGAAGGACAGGACGGCATCGCCCACCCTGAACGGGGCTGCCAAAGATTCGGTCCCACAGAAGAAGACCGCAGGTGGCCAGCCCAGCAGTGAGGCTGCCCCTGGCATGGGCAGCCCTGATGGCAGTGCAGAGGAGGCTCAGCAACCCATCTCGGGGAGGGAGAAAGCCGTGCCTGAGGCCAAGGACAGTAGCACTGACACCAAGGAGCAAGGTGGCAACCCAAGCAAATCCACTGGCCACCAGCCCCAAGGCGAGGCGTCCAGCAACACCATGAGACACAGCCACGTGGAGCCGAGCAAAGCCGCCGGCAAGTTTCACCCTAAGAGGAGGAAAGAGCACAAGTCCTTGAGCCACCGGGGCAGCTCCGGCTCCCGGGAGAACATGGAGGGAGATGGGAAAAAGAAAAAAGCCCGGACCCCATGCCCGGCAAGGAGTGAGAGCACCAGCGACCTCAAAGGCGCCGGCTGGAGCAACGCCGAAGCTTCTGCCCTCTCCCCTGGGAGGAGGGAGGCACACTGCAACAAACTGGTACCCAAGCCCAAAACAGGCTCCCAGCTGAAGAAGATGGTCCTGGACACTTACAATCAGAAGAAGGGGGAGCTCCATCATGCCAACGGGGACATGAAACGCAGAAAGGCCATTCTGGGGAAGAGCCTCCACCAAGTGTTGGCCAAGGGGCCGGTGCCGTCCCCGCACGGCTCCTTGCACAGCCCGCGTGCTGCCCGCGGTGCCAAGCCGGCCGGCTCATCCAGCTACCGCACCGCCGAGTCCCAGAACAACCTGCTAAGCCAACTCTTTGGGCAAAAATTAACTAGCTTTAAAATTCCTTTAAGAAGAGATACTTCAGAATAATTTATGGAAGTGACTTATGGTGATCCTCAGCTGCTTTCATGGGGTTTGCAAGGGAAAAATTATCAAAGCATTAAATTCGTTTGTGTAGCATGATTTCTCTGTCTAGCTTAAATGAACTTGCACTGCAGCCTCTGTGAAATAGTTTGCTTTGTGTCTACTAATCTACTTTAATTCACCTGATTTATCATGCAAATGCTAGAACTTTGATGTTGCTGATGATTTTCATGAACTGAAATTGTAATCGCTTTGGGCAGACTGAATCGTCGAGAGCAATTGCTTTATTGCAGAAGTGCTGAGGTTATAAGGATACTTGCAAATCTCAGACCCTTTTGAGTCTGTGTCTGTGTTATCTTTGTACAAAGTACTTGAAGAGATGAACTTCATTCCGTAGACGTCTTATTCATAAGGTGCAGTACACTGTAGAAAGCAAATTTTTTTTTTGAAGATTTTGCACAAATAATCCCGTACAATTCATTTAATTGGGAGCTGGCCTAAGAGATGATACAATTAGGGGAGAAAAAAAAATTAAATTAAGAATCAAGTGTCCTATATTTTGACAGCCATCCCTATGAATTTGTTTCTACATCGTCAAGAGAATAACGAACCAGCTCTGGGGCTGCTGGGGCTGCCCGAGCCCTTCAGAGGATGCTGCCGCTCTGTGACCACTGTGGACGATGTAACCAGAGGAGAGCCGCCACCGCGAGCAAACTGCACCTTGACACTTGTGACAAACTCTGATATTTTGGGTGGGGTGGGGTGGGGGTGTGTGCGTGCGTGTGTTTTCTTTTTGTTTGTGAGGGGAATTTTTGCGCAACGACAAAACTGTGCCAACTTACCGCACCAAACCGGTACTGTCCGAGTGCCCTCAACAGTATCACTTCTAAACTATCTTACTGTATTGAGTTAGTGGCTATATAGGTATCCGCTTTTTACTATGCAGTTACTGGTGCTATTCTTCTTTTGTAATGTGAATACAGACTTCCTTGATTGAAAAATAAAAGGGAACCGTTAGGAAGTAGCCGTTACCTGTAAAAGAAAACAAAGCAGGAAAAAAAATTTTAAAAAATCCAACTTTAGAGGAAAAAAATCCTGTATGCTGGTACTCCATAGTGACAAAAAGGTTACGTCACATTAAACAAGCGCGTTATACAACCGAACTTTTGAATCCGGAAAGAAATCTCAGGTGCAAACAAGGACATGGAGGATAATTAAAATACTATTGAAATACTCCCAAGTCAAGGAGGTGAAGTAATGCACTGATGTGATATGAACAGTCAGAGTACTTTGCGTCTGTCCTGCAATTATTTTTTGTTTTGTTTTAGATTTAAAAGGAAAAAAAAGAGGCTTTATTCTGTTAATATGTATCTTTACAATTCTTTGTATTGTATAAAAATATTGTAGGTAATTTACCTTGGGTGCAATGTGTTCTGTCAAAAGTTTTTATTTTGATATTTTGTCAGAGAAGCAGAGAGAGCAGGAAACGCCGTTTTATGATGTTGTATGTGTGCTTTTAAAGTGCCTCTTTAATATTGTTAAATAAAGTATGAGATGAAAATATGGGGTGGTACTGTAAAATCATACATGATTAATCTTTTCAAATATATTCCAATATTTTCACAGAAATTCCCTGTCTGCGTGATGTTTGTGGGATGTTCCTCCCTGGTTTTGTCCCATACCCCCACGGTCCCCTCCTCCCACGCACATCTCTGACCGAATGATGATGTTTCTGATTGACAGCTGGATGCTCGGATGCTCTGTGCGCCATCGTGGTGTCCTGTGGACAGTGGCTGTGGGAGAACGTTGGTGGGGCTGCTGTCACCTTTCAGTCATTTGCAAAGCCGTGGAGCTTCTCAATGGTGAAGGTGATTGTGCATCTCCTCTTCCTCCCTGCATCCTGGCCAAGTCCTACTCATGGCTTGAGTGTCTTGTCCTGGGGGAAAAAAAAATCCAACGTGATGGTGATGGCCCAGTTTGGTCATCATCAGTTGGTGACAGCGATGGGGCGGTTTGCTCATCACCAATTGGTGGTGGTGATGGCCAAGTTTAGTCATCATCAATTTGTCCTCAAGCTGACCTCTGCCAGCACAGTGCTGAGGTCTGAAGGTAGAAGGCTGACACAAAGCTGGGCATATTATATTCTTTAATTACTGTTGCAATCATAATATTTAAATGCTGTCAATGAGAGATAGCTCCTAACCGCAGGCTAGAATCCTTGCCACTTGGGGCTTGTAACTAAAACTGCAGGATTAATTTGATTAATTGATAGAATTATTTTCCAAACTACTCTTTTGTTTATGGAGGCTTAAAATGCTTGCCGCCTGCACCCTCCTGGTGTGTTGCAGAGTGGAGATAAAGTGGCTGAAAATAATTAGTATGGCTTAATTTAGGGAAAAAAATAACCTCAAAAGAATTTTGCAGAAAATTTAAGGCAGCACATTTTACTTTGTTTTGGCAGGAAATATTATGGAGCTGGAAATGGGACTTTTATGTTTTCCCTCTACTATATTTCACCAGGGCAGCAAGCCGACGGGGCAGAGGAGTATTTCATGCCTGGTGGTTACTGTAGCGCTCCCACACCTCCAGCTTCATAAGCCAGGCACCTGGAAATGAGCCACAGGTTTGCTGCAAAGGATGGGACCCATCCCCGGGGCCCTGGGCAGGGTGGGGGGGCACCGTCCTAAATCAGCACCCACCACTTTGCAGCACGGGCCACGAGTGGTGCTCGCCTTGGGTACCACTCCTGGTTGAACACTGCTCCCCGGGGAGATGCTACCATTGTCCCTGCAGCTCTGAAGGCTGAAATATTTAATTCTTCTCTTTCCCTTCTAAATGAGGGGGGGGGGGTGTGTCCCCCATCCTCTCCCCCCTGCTTTCACCCACATCCCCCTCCCGCAGTCTCAGCACCAGCTGGGTGGGTGACCCCCCCATCCATCAGCTCCCCTCAGCTCCCTAAAGCCCCTGGGTTTGCTGAGTCCCGCATTAATCCGGCAGTGCTTGTCACTTGGAAGATTGCAGGTCCCCGTCAACGTAATTCCAGCAAGGAAGGCAAAGCTGGGCAGCTTCTCCCAGCTGCAGATTAACTCGCTGCTTGGGGGGTGCTGGTGGCACAGGGGGGCACCCATTGGACCCAGCATGCCCAGGGGTCCCAGGGCTGCACCCCACTGGGAAGCACGGGTGGGCTGCACCATCCGCAGCCCCAGTCCACACCCTCGGCGGATAGGAATGATCCTGTAGCTGACCCCAGCGGGTTGCAGGGTGGCTGGGTCTGAGTGGAGGGTGCCTGGCATTGCACAGAGCCCCTTAGGGGATTTCTTGGCTTCTTGCCACCACCCTAAATTTTCCTCAAGCTGCTGTTCGCTCTTCAAGCCCCCTCAAATCCAGCCAGCCCTTCTGCTCAGCTGCACACCCAAGTTTCCGAGCTGGAGGTGCTTTAAGCCTCTCCAGAAAGCCTGGAGGATAACGGGATCCACCATGGTTGTCATGCTGCTAGCAGGGGCTAAAGATTTATTATTTTTTTTCTTGCTTTTGAGTCAAATCTGGCCGTTCCATGCACAGCAGGAATTGGAACCCTGGTGCTCACATCCCTCTGGTCGTATGTGCGTGGCAGGGACCACAGGCACCCGCAGGCTCTTGCATCCCTGAAGCTGAATTGCCTTCAGGCAGGGGAGCCCTGAGCCTGGGTGGCTGCAGGGTGTGGGGATGGGGGAACTGGGGAGATAATGCAGGAGTGACGCACCTGCCCAGGGACTCCTATCCTGCCAGCAGCAATGCCCCTCAAGCTGCAGCCCAGTTTTGCAGCTCAGCCCCCAGGAACGAGGGGATCGGTCCTTTTGTGAGTTAGAGCATCACCCCTATAGTGGGAGATTGATGGGGAGAAGGAAATAAGCACTGAGAAATCCCAGCCTTGAATGTGGGGCACGAGAGCTGCTCACCCGCACATTCCCACTGGGTTTCAGTAGCATCCAGCATCATTTTGTATCATTTGTTTTAACTCAAAGACCTCTGCACTGCCACTGCAGCTCTGGGGAGCCCTGCAGCAACATCTCTGCACAGGACATGCCCAAGCCATGCCCAAGCAGCGGAGGGACATGCCTAAACCATGCCCAAGCCATGCCCAAGCCGTGCCCAAGCCGTGCCTAAGCCACAGAGGACCCTGGGCTTCCAGCAGCTGCCTGGGGCTGAGCCACAAACAGGTGACAAGTGGCACCCAGGGCCAGGTTCTGCTGGGTGGGTGGCAGGGCCTACCCATGGTCAGGGGCACCAAGATGCCATTCCTCCCTCTTGGGACAAAAGCAAAAAAAAAACCCTTAAAACATGACTTTTTGCATCTGGAAAGAGCTGTTTCTACAGCCCCAGTGGAGCTGTGCCAGTAGGTAATGCCACCAGCTGGGCAGCCTGTGGTCCCGCTAGCACCCAGACCCCCTCAGGGTGCTCAGCGCAGCACCCAGCATCTCTGCCACCCACCCCTTGCTCGTGAAATATGGCCGAGGCAGTGCCTTAGCTTTTCCCATTTACATTCCTCCGCCGACACCTCCTCTCCCTGCGTCTCTAATAATATCACCCCAGATTAATTGGCACTAATACAAATGTACACAGCTCCATAAAAAGATGTCACCTCGCTCACAATGGGGGAAACGGCTGCTTGCACATTATCTCTGCTCTGCAGGCGTGTAATTCACTCCTCGGGAAAACACGCTATTTATTCTGTTACCCTATAACAATCTCTCTGCAAACACAACGGGATCGGAGGCAGAGGAGGGGAAACACCCAGACATGCCGCTGTCACCGGCACCATGCTGGTTGTCCCCATGCAGGGGCACCCATGGGTCCCCCGCACGCCGGGGTGGGATGCGCGGGATGATGGGGCAGGGAGATGGGACGTCCCCACGCTGGGGATCCGGCCCTTGGCCCAGCGTTGTTTGATGTGACTGCAAATTCTCAGGCCTAGGGGGATCTAAGAGGCTTTGGGATGGTGCCAAAAAGCTAATTAAAAGGACACTGGCAAGGAATGTGCGCAGGGAAGGACTGCAACCTGTTTCCTCCCTGTAGCTGGGCCCCCCTTCCCGGGGCAGGGCTGCATGCCGGTGTTCAGCACCCCATGGCTCCATCCAGGCTTTTTTGGCTTCTTACAGCAAGGGCGAGCTGCAGCCCCCCGAGGGTGTGACAGTGGCTGGGGTCTGTCCCACTGGTCCCTCGAGGGATGCTGCCACTGCTGCTGCTAGCACAAAGAGCTGGGAATAGCCAACGCCCCCCTGCTGCATTCTGGGGAGAGGAAATTTGGGCACCCTGTGTGTGTCCGCTCCCGCCGAGCCCCCGAGGTCCATGCAGTTAATGGTGTTGCATTTAATTAGATGGTTTGTCTAATTGTCTTAGTGTAGGCAAACACACCAGGTAAATAACCTGGGTGCTGTGAGCGGTGCCAGCGGGCGATGCCACGCATGTGCTGGAGGAACCCGCTGGCTCTGCAGCACTGCCCCGACCCCAAAACACCCGCGGCTGTGCCGGCAGGGATGGAGACCCCCCAAAAGCTTCGGCTCCCCATCACCCAGGCCCGAATGGAGCCAGCACCCATCACGGCTGACGCAAAGCAGAGGCCACTCAAGCCTCCTTGAGGCCGACCCTGCGAAGCCGTGGCAGGGAGCTCAGCACACCCGTGAGCGGTGGTGGGGAAGCGGAAGGCTCTGGAAGCAGAGCTGCCTGCCCTGGGGTGTGATGGTCTCCAGGAAGGCTGCGACTCGGGGCCAAATGAGGTGAAAAACGCCGTCAGGATCCTTTTGGGGGGCAGGCGGCCAAGCGGGGGGGTGAGCAAAGCCTTGTCCTTGGCAGCATCTCCCTCCCTCGATGGTTTGGTGGTTTTTTTTCTCCCCTGGAACTCTTCTTAATTCCTAACTTAATTTCTTTTGACATCCTCATTGCTGGCTTGACCTCTTTACTGGAATCATGTGCTGCTTAAAACTCATTATCCCACCATTGGAACAGGAAGTTAATTAAAAACCCTTTAAAAAAAAGAAAAAGAGGGGGAAAGAAAAAAAAACCACACCCCACGTCAAGGGATAGATGGATGGAGAGGGGACACAGCCAAGCTGCTGTGCCGTGCTGTGTCCCTGCAGCCCACCAGCCCCCCGCTCCCCCCCTGATCAAAAAATGGCATCAGTAATTGGGGACTACCAACTGTCAGTGTCGGTAACCGTGCGCCCCCCTCCCCCCCCCCCCGAGCTGAGACTGGCCACGGCTGAGGGTCAGGTGTGACAGAAATGGTGATTTTTCACAGAATATTCCCATCACAGACCCAAAATATAAGCAGCTCCTGGTTACCCCACAATTAGCCCTAAAATCACCACCTGGCTGCATGCTCGTGGCGAGGATGGGCTCATGCGGCTGGGGTGGTGCTGAGGGGGGATCCCAGCACCCCCGTTGTCCGTCCTCCCCAGCCAGGGTCACAGTGACTCTGGAAGTCACAGGTGGGACTTTTTGGACCATCCATCTACAAACCAGCAGGATTATAAGAGGGATTTGGGATGCTAAAGAGAGGCCCCAGGGACCCCACAGAAATGTTTGGGGGGGGCCTCAGAAGGGTTTGAGGGTCCCACAGGAGGGCTTGAGGACCTCCAACGTGGGGGGTGGGACCCCAGTGGGGAGGTCTGAGGTCCCAGAAGTGGGGATTGGTGACCCTGTGGGAACTTAGGACCTTCCAGAAGGGGTGTGAAGGGGCAAAGGACAACTGGAACCCCAAAGCAGGGTTTGGGGACAACAAAGGAGGGGTTGGGGTCCCAAAAGGGGGCTTAAGGACCCTAAAGGGGGGGTTGGGAGTTCCAAAGGAGGGGCTTGAGGACCCCAAGAGAGGACTGGAGTGCCAAACGAGCATGTTGGGAATCCAAATGGGGGAGTTAGGGACATGCAGGAGGGCTTGGGGACTCCATGGAGGGGTTGGGGTCCCATGGGAGTGGTCTGGGGACCCCAAAGAAGGCTTGGGGACCCCAAGTGGGAGTTGGGGACATGCAAGAGGGGTTGGGGACCCCAAGAGGGGGTTGGGGTCCCAAGGAAGCAGCTTGGGCATACCAAAGGAGGCTTGAGGACGCCAAGTGGGAGTCGGGGACACGCATGAGGGTTTGGGGACAGGCATGAGGGTTGGGGACCCCAAGGCAGTGTCAGGACCCCCAAGTGTGGGGGACACCGGTCCCAAGGCAGGGGGCCGGGGCCCTCGGGGGGGGCGTGTCACCCCAAAATGGGGCTGAGGACATTCGCAAAGCTTTGGGGACCCCGGCGGCGGACGGCGCCTGCGCCCCCGCAGGGATCGGGCCCCCCCAGCGGGGGGGCGGGCACCGCCCCCTGCCCTGCCCCGCCCCGCCCCACGCCGCGGCGGCGGCTACGCCATCCGGTGGGCGTGGCCTGAGGGGGGGGGCGGTGGCCTATGGGCGGCCGCGGCGGTGCGCGGCGGGGGCAGGCCCCGCCCCCGTGGAACGTTCCGCGGGTTTGAGCCGCCGCGGCGCCCCATTGAGAAAATCCCGCGGCGGCGGCGGCGGCTCCGCTCCGCCGCGCACGGCCCGGCCCGGCCCCGGCCCCGGCCCGGCAGCGCGGGCGGGCGGGCGGGCATGCGAGGAGCCGGGGGCCCGCCCGCCGCCACCCACCTGCCGCCCGCCCAGCCGCCAGCCGGGGCGCCGGGCTCGCCCCTCGCCGAGCGATGTCCAGGAGGAAACAGAGCAACCCCCGGCAGATCAAACGTGAGTGTCCGGTACCGGCGCCCCCCCGCTGCCGCCAGCTTTTCTGTCCTACCCCCCCGCCCTTTTCTTTTTTTACTGCACCACCCCTTCGGCGCCAGCACCCCCGCCCCCGGTGGAGCGCGGTCCTCCCCCGGTACTACCTGACACCCCCACTCTGGTACCCCCCCGGGACGGCCCCGGTCGGTGCCCGTTCCCGCTACCGGCCGCCCCGCTTTGGTCTCCGTCGCCGCCGCCTCCCTCTGCCCGTCGCCTCCCCCCGCCAACGCGGTGGCTCCGGTACCGGCTCCCGATGGGGCCCCGATAAGGCTTTAAAATATTCCGTTCTGCAAGTCCCGTCCTGATAACATCGCTCTGTCGGGACGGCCTGAAATTGTGATCTTATCTCCCCCGCCTGCCTCCCATCCAGCGCCGTGAGCAGGGCGAGGGGCACCCCAGACCCCCCGCGGGACTCCAACCCCCCCCGTCCCGCCCCGGGCACCCCAGCCCTGCCAGCAGCCCCGAGCCCTGGGTCTGGCACTGTCACCCTGCCAGGGGTTCCCCTCTCCGCACGGATACCCCCCGCTGGTGCCACCGGACGCGTGTGCCATCGTCCCCGCGGACCGCCATCGTCCCCGCCGGCCATCCTGGCCTCAACCCTTCGCCCTGCCTGGGGGCCCCTCGGCTCCCACTTCGCACTGCAGCCCGGGTGGGGATGGGGCCGTGACAACCAGGGCTGACAGCAGGAGGGACCCCCGGGGGTCCCGCAGGCCTTCGGCCACCATCCGTGTCTCCCCGCACCGAGCGGCCATCTCCGGAGGGTCACGCTCCCCACGATCCCATCCATCGATCCCATCCATTGGCTGGGATCTGGTTTCAGTCCGGTGGGGATGTGCCGGCTGTGCTGAGAAATTCTGCAAAGTGCTGGAAGTTTTTCGGTGACGGGCTGAGCTGGCTCTTCTCCCTTCCTCTCTGGTGTGTGTATGTGCGTGTGTTTTTTTCCCCTCGAGTCGATGGAAGCAGGCGATAAGAGGGAGATGGGAGGATAGGGAAGGCTGGCCACCATGTGATAATCTAGCTTTATCTTTCTCTTGAAATAATTGCAAGGCTGAGTTGCACCTACCTGTTTCCCTGCCTGGGGTGATTGCTCTGGTGATAAAGCTCAGCTAGACTTTTACCCTGGTAGAGTTAAAAATAGTCCCAGCTGCCTCCTATTATTTTTTTTTTTGGTGGTGGTGATAGTTTTCTCCTTTAGCTTTATCCAACTTCTGCGGCTTTCTTTCGGCAAAAAGCCCGGCTGCCCAGCGATCCCTCCCTGGCTAACCCCAGCTCATTAAACCGGGAGCGTTGAGCGAAGCGCGCAGGAGCGTCGCAGCCACCAAAATAACGCCACCGCTGTGGGTGACAGCTGCGCATGGGGGACACGCCGATGCTGGGGTGCCCACCTGGTCCCAGCACCCACCAGTGTGGCCCTGGGTGCTGTGGAGGAGGGGGGAAACGGGGCTGGATGAGGCCGTGGCAGCTTGGCTGGGCGAAGGCGGCTCGTACCTCCTTCCTCTGCTGCTTTTCTGCAGAGATGTGAAGAAATGATAAAGTGGGAGGCTGATCTCAGGCCGCCAGCGATGGCCAAAACTGATTAAAAGCTGAAAGCTTGGAACCCTTCCTGTATGTGTCAACATGAAAACAGTCATTAGAGCCGGCGAGCGCGGCGAGAGCGCCTTGCCGCTGCCTCCGACAGCTCTGCCCGCCGAGGGAAGGTATGCATGAATCAGGGCTCCGGTAACCAGACTCCTCTCATGTACAGACCGGACCTGTTTCCACAAAGTCTATCCTTTTTATCATCTCAGCTGGAGCATTAAAAACCTCCTCCAGATTGGTATCTGCTGATTTTATTTTCCTGGGTGACGCTATGTTCTTGCTCTGGCTTCGTCTCTTCTGGGGTTTGGGTTTTGTTTTTTCTGAAAGCTCGATGCGATGCACAGATAGGCTCGCAGGGGAGATCGCTGGGCGAGCGGGCGATTGCCAAGAGCGATAAGACAAAGATCAGACACCGGACTATATTTAACCGGCTGCTTTAACCTTCTTCTTTGCTTTTTGGGCTGGAGCAATGTAATGATGGAGGGGTCTGGGGGTACCGGTGAAGCAGGGTCCCTCCAAGTCCCCCTCCCCGGCAGCACTCGCTCTGCCCACAGCACCGCTGGCACGCGGTGGTGAGGCTTTGAAAGCCGATTGCATCTAGATGGTGGCTTCCAATAGCGGAGAAAACACCCAGAGAATTTTATTTATTTAATTTTGCAGGGTACCTGTCCGGGGAGGACAGTTGCTTTTCACCCCCCGCTCCATCCGTGGCTGTAAAACCCAGCAACCTCCCTGCAGCTGCTGCTGCTTTATAGGGGTTTTGGTTTTTCTTTCTTTTCTTTTTTTTTCTTTCTTTTTTTTTTTTTCTCTCCCCCCTCTGTCTTTTGTTCTGCTGGTAGATAGATGTGAGGGGCTGATAGAGAGCAGGAGCTGATCTCCAACCCAGATAGCCTGTTATATTTATTAACTTCAAACATGGGAGCGCGGGCACACAGCTGATGCGCCAGGCTGCTGGCAGCTGCCTGTGCGTGCACTCGCAGCGCCGGGTCTTCCGATGGGGGAAACTGATAAGCGGGAGATTGATCTCATCTTGCTGATGTGCCTCTCCCTCTGTTGTTCTAATATAGATATTATTCTTTTGGGGTTTTTTTCCTTCCAAAATTAACTGGAAGTGAACATTTTTGTAGTAGTTGCAGGGGCCTGTTGGTGGGGGTTTTTTTTCCTCCCCCCCCCCCCTTTTTTTTTTTCCTTTCTATTCTGCTTTCAGCTACAGCAGATCTGAGCTCCTGATAAGTGCCCAGGCCTGATCTCCATCCTGATAGAGATTGCCAGGGGAGATAAGGACCCCTTATCTCTCCCCACCAGACCTGAGCAGGATTCGCTACAACAACAAACACAGCAAAGAGAGGCGAAAGGGCTCCAGCAATTTGTTCCATTGCAAATGTGATTAATGCAGGTGCTCTAATTATCTGATGGGGGGCAGCTGCGTATGTATTTTCATTTCTCAAGGTGTGGTGTTACCCCCCCCCCCCCCATGTGTGCTGTGAAACAAGCGTTGAGAGCTGAGCTCTCCCCAGTGCCTGTTATCAGCTGCAGATGTTGCATTAGTTTGATGAGAGCTTTGACTTTCCTTCTTGATCATTATCTCCGGTTCTGCTCCACAGCAAGCGCAGGGGCTGGGGAAGGGTGGCAAAAGCACTGTCATATTTTTTTGTGTGTGGATTTTCTTTAATTGCTATTAGATGGTGTTAGATAACAAGTGCATCTGCTCTGTTAAACCCTGCCGCCTCTTGATGAAGTGGTTTGGGCTGGGTGTTTTGGTTTTTTTTCAGCTTTTGTTTTTTGGTTTTTTCCTTTCCTCTTTTGTAAGCTCAGCGGCTCTCTGGTCCTGCAGGGAGTCGTGGTGCCGAGCAGGGGGGTCGTGGTGCCTGCTGGACTGTGGGAGCCATCCTTCTCAGGGGCTTGGAAAATTGCGTTTCTTGTAAAGATGACAGTGGCCAACTCGGTGTCTATTTTTAGCTGCGGCGTGGTGAGCTGGTGGCGTGGGATGCTCCTGGCACGCCTCCTGCCCGCTGCTCTCCCGCTCCCTTCGCTTGCTGACTCGCTCCTTTCCTTTCGGTCCGTGCAGGTGACTAACTGCCTCCACTTGCTTTCCCCCGACCACCACCTCCCATCACTACGATGATGCTGCACTTTTCCATCACCACCAGCCTCTGTGCCTCAGTTTCCCCATCCGCACCTGCCAGGGAAGGGATGCTCTGGGCTGGGGTGGGCGGTGGGGTGGGGAGGGTTTGCTGATGGCTCCCCAGAGATGAGCTGGGTGCTGGCAGGGCCTCCCAGCTCCGCTCCCAAAACCAGTATTTTCTGCACCTCCTCAGGGGCTGCCTCAGCACTGCAGCCCCCTCCCCATGCTGGGCTCCTGGCATCCCGAGGGTGGCATCCCTGTGTCCCACATGTCTGCTACACCCACTGACGCTGCCTGCTTCCCTGCCAGCCCCTCCCCTCTTGTGCAAGACCCCCCGAGGCATTTGCCAGCCCTGACTGAGTGGCATCCCAAAGTGATGGCTTGGTGTTGGCAGGGGTGCAGGCAGAAAAGCCTTGTGGCACATCTGCTCCTGCAGCAGTTCTGCCCATCCCAGCTGCTGCCAGACTCTTGGGATGCACTGTGGGTGACACTGGGGGCTCCCAGAGGTGAGGACCCATCGTGGTCCCCAACGGTGGGACGAGGCATGGGGTGACCCAGGCTGGGCTGGCAATACTGCAGTGCTGGTGGGATGCATCTGGCAGAGCCGCAGCCTGCCGTGGTGAGCTCTCTCAGCCATCGCCAGCTGTTTCCTGATGGTAACTTAGCAGCACCACAGGGAAGCCACGCTTCTGCTCGGTGGAGGGTTTGGACCAGCTGTAGGAGACGCTGGAAGAAGTTTTTCTCCTCTTCCATGACCAGTGGTCCAGGTGTGAGCATCCCCACAGGCCCTGTGTCTGGGACAGGGGTTGACACTGTGCTCGGCAGGTGGTGACCAGTGGGACAGCATGCCTTGACATCTCACTGGAACAGTACATCCATTTACAGGGCTCTGGGCTGCCCCATGCCGCCAGCCCCGTGCTTTGCTGCCTGTGGGACATGTCCCAGGGCATCCTGCAAGCCCGTTCTGGGACCCTGCTTGGGGTATATCCCCAGCATGGCCCGCCCTGGCCATCTTCATCTCTGCATCGGGCAGGGAGGATGCGTGCAGGATGCTCAAAGGGTGAGTGTGTGGGGTACCTGGCAGCACGGCAAAACCTGTTCTGCTGAGAGCCCCGGCACACGTCCCTGCCGGCAGCCGCGGGGCGGGAAGGTACTGGCGGCTGCGCCAGCAAGGCTGCGGCAGCTTTGGCAGGCGGCTGCTTCCAGGGCCTGTGGGTGCTGGGGTTGGGTTGGTTTGTGTCTGCTGCCGCTCTTCCACCTCCTGCAACCCTGGGGGACACCCCCGCATTGACCCCTCCCTGAGCAGGCGTGAAGCCATGGTGATGCCTGCACCGTGGGGACCATCCCCAGCATCTCATGTCAGAGCAGGAAAGCCACCTCCAGCTGGGATTTACGGCTCTGGATCTGAACTTGTGCTGTTGGGCAAGGTCTTATTTTCCATCGTGAATCATGAGGCCACCTAACAAGCTGCAGGTTCCCCTTTCGCCAAGTTGCGAGCCGGCCAGCTCGGCAATCAGGGCTTGGGAAGAAAGCAAGCCTTTCCTCACGGGTGTTGCAGTGGATTGTGCAAGGTGATAGTGCCACGGCACAGGTGATCCGTGGGTCCTGGAGAGGGGCAGCCCCGTCCCTCCCCAGGGAGTCAGCGGAGCCACCCAGCGATGGCAGCATCCCAAAGACAACATGGCATCAAGTCACTGGGGAGCCAAGCCTTCCAGCATCACTGTGTCCACACGCACAATCTGCAGCATCCCTGGGGCATGCCATGCTGTGCGACGCTCCCAGCCCTGTGCCAGCCGTGGAGTCGACACCACCCGCATCCCTGGGAGAGAAGGGACAACGCTGCCCAAACTGGGAGCGGCAAGGCCAGCACAACCTGGGGAAGGAGCCACTGTGCCCTGCTTGGGATTGGTGAATTTGGGGTCACATACACCTGTTCTGGGAAAAGGAAGAGGATGTTTTCCATGCATGCTGTCCGTCTAACTGTTTTAAAATAAATTATTTGCCTTGGAAAATGCTGGCTAGGGTGATGCTGCAGAGAGAAAACCAGCCCAGATGTTCCACACGGCAGCACAGGCTAGCACTGGGACCCGAGCCTGCCCAGCAAGAGGGATGTGAGCGGCTCTGAGCACTGGTCAGAGTAAGTGGGGGAGATGGCAGGAGCGGAGAAACCTTGTGCTTTTAAGATTTTATTATTTAAGAAGAAAAAGTGGAAAGCTCCTCTCTGCCAGCCCCACATCACGCTCTGGCTCCGACTCCTATGGCTGTGCCCAGGGCATGGAATTTTCTTCCTGGGCGGAGAAGAAATCGGCTCCCCACTGTTGGAGAAGAGCAGGAATAGGAGCAGGAGGCCAATATATCTTTTTCTTTTTTTTTTTTTTTTTCTGTGACACGTCCCATGACTGTTTTTGTTGCCTGACTCAGGGCTTTTGGACGCTCTGGCTTGGCCAAGCTGCTGTCCCACTGCTTATTTTATCAGGAAAGTTCAAGTGTTTCGGGGGTAATACAGTTCCCTCTTCCGATGGCTGCCCGGCAAAGGCTCTGCATTGTTCCTGCAGCAACATGTTTTTTTGGAAGGGATGAAATGCCGAAAGGAATGTAACTGCTGACCTTGGGCTGCAGTGGGGTTAAGGAGTGTGTGCCTATGAGTCACTCCAGATAAGAGCCTTCCACGGCTTTTTTCCTCCAAAATAATTCTTTATCTCCTCTTTCTCACATCAACATATTTTCTTGACATCTCCCGTTTGATAGCGCGTGGAGGAAATGTGCTCCTCTAATTTGTTCATCTGATGAAATGTAGATGCATTGTTTTCTCTTGTCCTTGGTGAGCTGGGGGTTGGTGCCCGGGCCTTTGGGGATGCTCAGTGAGGTCGGTACCCAGAGCTTTGGGGATGCTCAGCAAGGTCAGTGCCTGGACCTTTGGGGATGCACCTCGGGGTCGGCACCAAGGGCTTTGGGGATGCTCAGCAGGGTTGGTACCCAGGGTGCACGTGCAGGGCATTGGGGATGTGCCTCAGGGTCAGCACCCGGAATGTGCAGGAGGATGCCCGAGCAGGAGAGCATCACCCTGCGCATCACCCAGCTCAGGGGACTACGGGGAGGAAAAGCTGCTTTTAGCTTCCCCCCCCTGCTCCGCCGGGAAGTTTGGCCGCTCGCTCACTTCTCTGTCTCCCAGCTGAGGCCTCTCATGCTACTTCCAGCTCCTATGATAATGCGGAAAGTTGAACTGGCCCCATTACTGCGCTGCGATGGTTGCCTCGATAACGCCCCGATAATGGCAGCGATAGCGGCAGCTCGGTAGCCAATGGCTCTGCCGCTCCTCCCATTAACATTCCCCACCACGGACCGGCTCGGAGCTGCCTATCTGCTCTCCATTTCCACTCCTCCGCTAGATAAGAATGGAAATACTGACTTCATAGCTCACTGATTAAAGTGTCTGGATTTCTTGATAATACACAGATAAATTATGTTTTTCAAAAAGAAGGTAGGGAAGGGAGTGCGAGGGGAGGGAAAAACCTCCAGTCCATTTTTATTATTTTTTTTTTTCCTTTCCCTCTTTCTGGCCATGCCCTGTGGGTTGGGGTTTTTCTGCTCCAGAACCCCTCCCCAGCCTGCGACCGGGGCTGTGCTTTCGGGGACGGGTGACGGGTTGTGGTGGGCAAAGAATTTTTGGGAGCCATGTGGATGGGGTGCATCGTGCATGCAGTCACATCCCCGCACTGGGATGGAGATACTGCCCTCAGCTGCCAGGGACCCGATCACATCACAGGGATGTTTGGCTTTGCCAGCTGCAGTGATGCCACATGGCCGGGATGCCAGTGCTGGCTGCAGCATTGTCGCATGGGCTCTGGCTGTTCCCAGGGGCTGGCAGCCGCCTGGCAGGGCCCAGGGATGCTTGGGAAGCATCTACCATTCCACACCCATCTCTAGCCTGAGCTGTACTCGTTCTGCTGCTGGATGATGCCTGGTCCAGCAGGATGCTTTGGGACCAGCCTCATCCCGCTGGCCCATCCGGGCTTAAAAATTATGTTTGAATTTCCTCACTCGTCCCCACTGGAGCAAATGGGGCTTCCAGACTTTTTGGTTCCTTGCATTGGAAAAGGTATCGACCGCAAGAATCTAAGTTTGTTTCGTCTAAATATAAAACTAAAGAGCAAACAGTATAAAGTTCATTTTTTAATGTGCTGCCCCATTCCAGTTGGGCTGCTCTCTTTATTTTTTTTAGGGGAACTGTGATAAAAAGCAGTGATAAAGCCAGGACTGTTTTGTGTAGGAGTCGGTATCTGCGTTATCTATCTCCCTTTTTCACTCTCCGAGCAGCTCTGTTGTTTTTTACTCTTATCTCACTCCACCAAAATGCCAAGAACAGGAAAAAAAAAAATCAAAAAAATAAAAAGAGGCAGCGCAGGCACACGCGTTTGCACGGAGGCAAACTCTGTGTCCGCAGAGCTGGGTGTGAACGGCCACGCTGCTTGGAGTTGGAGGAAGAGGAGGGCTGGGGGTGCCAGGTGAAGGTGCTGGCGATGGAGGGGCTGTGCCACAGCAGGTGCTTGCACTGGTCCGGCAAGGGCAGCGAGGCCGGGGGGGGGGGGGGTGGGGGGGGGTGGGGTGGGGCTGTGGTGGTGGGGGTTTTGGGGACAGTGCTGTCCCAGCTGCTGTTGGTGACTTTCATCTGCCGGGCTTGGTGCCAGCAGCCCACCCTGCTTCTGGCAGGTGGGCCACCCAACTGTGCTGTACCCTCTCTGGGTCCTTTTCTGCTCCTGGACTGGAGCACCCTCGCACCCTCCAGCCCCTACTGGTTGCTGGAGTGTTGACAGGAGAGCCCGAGGTGGTCCAGGATGGCACTGGGCACCCTGGGGACACCAGGGACACCCTAGCTGGAGCATCTTTGGTGATGGGTCTGGTGGCCTTCTGGGTCACGTCCACCATCCCCCCTGTCCCCATCCCTCCATCTTTGTCCTCGCCTGGTGCTATCATGGACTGAAGGTCTCAGAGTGGAGGCTGAAATCTGTCCCCATTCCCTTCCCAGCAGCTTTTGGCAGTGGGATGGTCCCAGCAGACCTGAAACGGCTTCCCACGGGGAGGGGGACGGCTCCAGCGCGGCATCTCTGGGGTAATTTGTCGCTAGATTAGCAGAGAGCTTGACCTCTGTCCTTGCCGTCACCTGGTATTGATGGGCTCTGCAGGGCCACGCTGCTGGCTGAGCATCCCCCCACCCCCAGCCATTCCCGACCAGAATAGCTTTATTCCGGGTGGGAGAAAAAGGACCATAATTGAGGGGATTTTCACCCAGAAAATCTCCCTTTGGCCAGCAGCCGTGAAGTCACGCAGTGCAGGAGGTGTGGTGGCCGTGCCACCTTGCACACCCCTGGGCAGCTGGAGCCTGACCTTCACGGATGGAGCTCCTTTCCGTGTTGGGGGGGTATCCAGCTGCTCCCTGCCTGTGGGCTCGCACCAGGCTGCCCCAATCCTGCCCAGATCAACACAGGGTTAAACATCTCAAACTGCTCTTGGATGGGGATTGGGATGGGGGACACCCTCGGGACCCCCTGGTAAGGACCGGTCCCTCTCTGCTGGCTGCAGAGGGGCCCCGGCAGCTGCCTCAGTTTCCCTTCCGCACGTTGAACATCGTCTCGCCCCAGCTCCCCGCCAGCCGGGAAGGCAGGACCATGTTAAGCATCGCATCCCCTTCTCACGGAGCAATCTGCTCCCATCCATCTGATGTGCCGGGGCCGGGGACGGCTCTATTAGACTCTCTTCTCTCTTAAAATCTATCAGGGCGTTATCGACCCCATCTGAAACGTAAAGTCACTTCATTGTCATTGTCCCTGTATTTTCTTTCTCATTATTTTCCTGTGCCCCCCGCGGCCCGTTCCCCCAACCCCCCCAGCTGCTGTTTGATATGATGCGGGCTCTCTCGCTATTAGTATTAGTAATCGCGGCCCCTGAAGTGAAACAATCTCCTGTAATCTATCAGCGGTTTATCGGCCCTATCTGAGCGCCGGGAATGGCTGGGCTCGGCGATGGCGCCATGCTCGGCCGCTGATAAAGTTACAGAGTTCAGGCGGTGATGAATGTTAAGTAACTGCACCCCGCGCAGATAGGATATGGACTTGGCAGGGGGAGCAGCTCCGGCTGAAACCAATCTCTCCCCTATCAGCAGGGCTGCTTTTTCTCAGGCTCTGCTTCTCTCCGGCTCTTTTCTTCCCCAACGGTTGCAAGTGGGGGCTCCCCCGGGGCAGCACTGCTGTGGATCGGGGAGGGATGCCGGGGGTGCTGTGCCCCAGGGGTGGAGCGGTGGGGTGTTCTGGGGTGCTCTGCATCGCCGCCGTGGGGATGCCAGCCCCGGTACGTTTTTGGGGTGGTCAGGATGCTGCGGACATGGGCATCCCCCCCATTGGTAATTGTAGCATCCCCCTGTGAGCACTCGCAGCATCCTCCCCCACCGTAAGCAATCACAGCATCCCTACCACCTCCATTCCCCCACTAGCCTTCATTCCTCTCCTAGATAAATTAGGCCTAAATACGTTATAAATTTAATCATAAATTATTGTAAATACCCATCATGAGCATTCACAGCACTTGTGCCCCACCCCATGAGCAATCACAGCATCCCATACCACCTTCATTCCCCCTACTATCCCTCATTTCCCCTCTTGGATAAATTAGGCCTAAATACTTCGTAAATTTAATTATAAATTACTATCAGACCCCTCCCCCCCTCGCCAAGCAATTGCAGCATCTCCTCCCACAAGCAGCTGCAGCATCCCACCAGCAATCGCAGCATCCCACCAGCAATCACAGCATCCCCACTACCTTCATTCCCCCACTAGCCTTCATTCCCCTCTCCTGGATAAATTAGGCATAATTTAATAATAAATTATTACAAATACATTATAAATCCCCTCTCCATCTACCAGTTCCCCAAACACATATTTTTTTTCTCCTTGCCCTTTTAACACAGGGCACCACGGGAAGGGTTGGGGTGAGTTTTATCTGGGGGTGATGGAGAAGGGCCCCATATTAGAGATAGGTACCGCTGGAGCCAGCCCCAGCCGCTATCGGCCCCATGCATGGGGCTGATATTTCATGTGCCGATATCCGCAGGGGGAGCCCGGCCCTAGGATGCTGCAGCCGGACTGATAGGGGAGAGGGTTGATTTGGCCTCAAAAAGGTCCATTTTCCTCCGGAACAGGAGTCTGGGGGCAGTGTCTCGCCTGGGACCCCTGATTTTGGAAAGCATTGCAATGTAATGCTGGATCCCAGCAGCAGCAGCAAAGGGGAGGGAAAAAATAACTCCCGGGATAACGTGACCTTTGAGGACCCGCGTCATTTCCCAGCCACCAAAACCTCGTTTGCCCTCAACTGTGGAGCTTGGCATCCCCGATCCTCGGAGAACTGGCTTGGGGGCATCTGAGGTCGTCAGAAAAAGCAAACTTTAATACGTACTGGGGAAGAATTGGGTGAGAAGAGGCAGGCTGGTGTCCCATCAGATACTGCTGGGTTTTGGATTTGCAGCCCAGGTTGCTTTCTGGGTGTTGCTTGCTGCGGGGCAGACATGGCATAACCCTGCTACAAGACCCTGGGGAATCCCCGCGCTGTGCCGCACCCCACCGAATCACCAGAGATGGTTTTGCAGCCAGTGCAAGGAAGGGTCAGGAGTGGCTGCTCCCCTCTCCAACAGTGGCTTTCCTTGGGGAATACCAGCCCCGTGCCCGCTCCTGCAGCCCTTTGCTCACAGCTGCAAAATTTGGGGGAAAATAAAGAGATTTAGGGGCAGCGGCACTGCCTTGAGGAGGCGATGCCAGAGCTGGATTCCAGTCGTGAGATGATGGGTGAGCATCGTGGTGACGCTTCATGTGCCCCAAGACCTGGTGGGGAGCCTCACCCAGCTGCTCTGGGGCTTATCAGTTTATTACTATTTTTTATTTTTAATTTGAAGGTGTAATCAGGGCTGGCTTGTGTATGTGTGTATATATATGTGTGGAGGATAAGGAGGAGGTGGAAGGATGAAGAGAGCCTCCATCCCACTGCCTGCGTGGTCCTGCTGAGCCCTGGGTCGGGGGACGTTCCCCGGGTCCCCCAGCGTGACAGGGTGACCCCGGGGCCCAGCACCCTGGGGTCCCACCGCACGGTGAGCTCCGAGGCGCCTGTAGATGAGGTTTGGGGCATGAGGCTGCCCAAAGGCGGGGGCTCGCCCCCGGCACTGGAGTCAGAGCCCACCCACGGCCTCCCACCTGCACAACATTTTCAATTTAAAAACCCAGTACAGTTTTGGCGTCAGCTGCGAGCCGATGAACGCCAGATGGTGAAGGCGGGTCGTGCCCAGCCTTCGTTTTCAGTCCAGAACCTGCTCTCTGCCACTGGGACTGTTCCTCCTCCTCCTCCTCCTCCTCCTCCTCCCCCTCCTCCTCCTCCTCCTCCTCCTCCCCCCCTTCCTGCTCCAGAGCCGGTGGGAAAGTCTGGGGCTGTTGCTATTTTCTATCTGTTGTTGAGGCCTCTTATCGCTTTGCTCTTGTCTGCGTGCCGGCTTTCAGAGCGGCCAGGGTCTCACTCCTTGCAGCCCGGAGAAGTCCCCCCTTTTTATTTTCTATATTATTATTTTTTCCTTTGATTTAATTTACCGGCTAAGCACAAAGAAGCAAGAAAAGGTTTATTGTTCCTGCACCGGGAGAACCTTAATTTGAGTGAAATGATCAAATCATTACCTGGGTAACGATGGGTTTTCCTACCACTGGAAGAGCCCTGGGAATGCCGACCCTCGTGCCCGCCCGGACCCGCATCCCCAGCCTGCACACGGGTGACATGGGCACATCACCTCTGCTTCCTGCAAGTTTTTACAATCGCTGTAGTTTAAAAAAAAATAGTAATTGGGGGAAAAAAAGAAGAAATCCTTCCTTGTTATCAAAAAAAAAAAAAAAGGAGGGAGAAGGAGGGAGGGAGAACAGTTAATCGTCGAAGCGGAGTATCTTGGAAGGGAGCATTTTTTGGCTCTTCCCCTCTCTGTAAAGCCAGCCTCAGTAATTCAGTTTTAAAGCATGAAAAAAGGGAGTTGATGAAATTCCACTATCAGCACTGAACCAATATGCAAAATATCTCGCCGAAAATCAAATAGCTATTATGTTTTCATTTCCATTTCAGCGTATTTGCTTAATGAAGAATAGACAGATCAGGCAAGCCGAGGGAGGCTGTGTGCGGTGATAACTGTGCAGGGCTTCCAGCAATCCCGGAGAAGTGACGCTCAGCTCCCTGCTCCATGCTCCCTCTCCCTCACTGGCTTTTTTTTTTTCTTCCCCACCCCCCCCCAGTCCTTTTTTTTTTCCTGTTTTTTTTTTTAAGCTATCCAGTAGTTCATTTAACCCACGCAGCCAGCAGCGCTGGGAGCACCAATGCCAGAGCATCCCCCAGGGATGTGTGGGCAGGCTGGGAGCAGGATGCTGCAGTGGGGCAGGCTGGGTGCTGGGATGCATCCAGGGACCGCGGTGACATGGTGCCGGGATGCTGCCGGCCAGCCACCATCCCTGTATGCAGTCAGTGAAGCTGCCCTACCCACACCCCAGGTTTTACACAATCGCCTCTGTATGGGGCATCCCCATCTCTCTCCTGGCTGGGGCTCGGTGTGTCAGGGCAGGGTGCGGGTGGTCGGGGCACCCCTGGGTGGGTGCCACATGCAGTCCCAGAACCGTCCATCCCCTCCCTGGCCACATCCATCCCTCCCTGGCTAGGCTGGAGGTGCCAAGCCATGGAGCAGGAGAGAGTCGGGTTAACTTTATCAGAAGCCCAAGAGCCGTGAAGGCGTGAAAGAAGAAATTAGCCTAACAATGTTTCATTTACAGCGAGAGAAACGATTTGTTAGCTGGCGATTGTTTCTGAATATTATCAGAGCCTTTTTAATTGTGCTGGAACTGAAATTAGCAGAATTAGAATAAATTGCCTTCCCTTCTCCGGCAGCCTCTTTATTCACGCTCATTGTTGTCTGCTTTGTATAGATTATGGGCTCTTTGTTCTCCTGCTGTAAATATACATGCCTGGAGTCACAGAGAGGAGCTGAGGTCTGCAGACAGTTTGTCACCACCGTTCCCCTGCCCGCGCTGGGCTTGGCAGGGTGGTGCTGGGTGGGCACCGGGCAGCCCCCGGCTGGGCTTCGTGCGGCGCGAGCCACGTGCGCCGCCGTCTCTTTCTTTCTTGATTTCAGCGTGGATGGGGATGCTGCGTTGCCGTGGAAACGGCAGCGTTTGGCTGGCAGGGCTGTTCAGGGCAGGGGATCCCCCGTGTGCACCCCGTTTGCATCCTCTGTGCGCCCTGCTTGCAACCGCTGTGCCTGCCACATCATCCCCTGCTGTCCGGGGCTGTGGGTATGGTGGGGGGCTGTGTCACGGCTGCCCTGTCAGGCGAGGGGTGCTGGGGACTGTGGGGGACAGGCTCTGGGGTCCCTCACCCCATTTGGGGCAGGTGCGGGGCAAGGTTTGGGTGGTAAGTACGGCAGAGCGGTGCAGCAGGCTGGGCAACTCACCGTGCCACAGCCATGTGGCGGTTCTGTGTGGGGACCCCACTCGCTTTCCCAGCAAGTGTGGGGCTCATTCCCTCGAGGTCTTGAGGGGGAACCCGGCATCCCTTGAGGGACATCAAAGAGCAAGGTGGTGGCTCTACAAACCTCCCTTTGACAGGGGACAAGGGACCCCAGGTTAATAATGGACCATAGGGCTGGCCAGGGAGGGGGTTTCTCCCTTCCCATGGTATGCAGAGCTGCCAGGCATCTCCTGGCCCCACACTCATGGTGGGTCACAGAAAGGGACCTTTGCCAGCCCCCGAGACACTGGCATCCCACATTTCCTAACTGGGAAAAAACCTCAGGGGTTTCCAGTTCTCCCCCTCTAACCGCCCCCTCTGTGTTTTGGCAGGTTCCCTGGCAGCAATGGAGGAAGGCGAGGATGGCCCGGCGGGGGACAAGAGCCCCTCAGAGAGGGAGGGGGCTGCCTCGGACCACGAGGGCTCTGCTGAGCGCGACACTTCCAGCCCCCCCAGCAGCGAAGGTGAGCCTCGCCACATTGCCAGGGGGCTTCCCATGGTGTCCCCCCTGCCACGGGGACAGGTTCCACCACCGGAGCAACCTGCCAGGCACGCCAGCATCATCTCTGCTGTTGGTGCATGGTGTTAATTAGCAAATGAAGTATCCTGCCTACCCGAATTGTGTTGGGCTGTTGGTTACGTGAGACCCCCAGTCTCCCCAGGGTGCTCCATCCCTCCAGCCAGTGGCAGGACCCGCTGAGGGCAGCCTGGCCCCGGTGTGATGGTGAGCAACCGGCTGGGAGCAAGGAAGGGCTCCCTGCAGCCAGTGCAAGCAGGAGCAATCCTGGCTTGGCTGGGCCAGCAGCATGCTGGGGTGGGCCACCGGCTGGGCTGCTGGAAACCGGAGGCGGGTGGCTTGCCACGATGGCTGCTAATGAGCTCCGTCACCCTGTATCCCTTTCAGCACCTTTCACCCGCCCCGGTGCTGAGCCACCGGCGGCAGCGGAAGGATGTGGGGGTGCAAAGTGACCCCCTCCAGGGATGCAAAGTGACCTTCTGGGGCACAAAGTCACATCCTGTGGGGTGCAAAGTGACTCCCCGGCCACCGAGGCCACAGGTGCTGGCAGCGGCGGTGGGGCAGACGGGGATGGGGGCACAGGGCCGTTGCTGCCTGCTTCCTGCCCACGCCGCCTGCCTGCCGCCGTGCGAGCCGTGCGAGCCGTGCCCCACCCCAGAGGTGGCTGTGTTTCAGGGCCGGGCTGAAACAGTCCCCAGATATCCTCTAAGTTCCTTCCTGTGGAGGTGGGGGCAAATCCTAATCAGTTAATGTTTGCAGTGCCCTTCGAGATAACCGCGGCAGGGCAAGGCTGCACCGGCTAATGGAGCCGGCCAGTCCCCGGCAGGCAGCGGGGTTCCCGGCAAACACCCGCTGCCTTCGTCTGCCAGCAGCCGGGGAGCAAAGCATCCCCCAAAACTGCAGGAGCCGACCCGGCAGCGCAGCGGGGACCCACGCCAGCACCCTGATAACGGGCGCAGGGAGGGCTCGCCGGCAAACTTTGCTCGGCAGCAGGGAGAAGCGAGCGGCTCTTATCTGATGGGGGAGCTGGGCTGGGGGCGAGGGAGCCGGGAGCCTGGGTGCGGAGCTGCACCTGGCACTAGCCTGCCTCGATAAAAAGGTGATAGCAGAGATAACGCCGAGCAGCAATAACGGCCACTAAAGCTTTCAGCGCGATGGATAAAAATCGATATGCCAGGCACTTTGATTTATAGCCAAAAATAATAGGACTTTTATACCCGGTGATTGATTTATTTGATGTTAATCATTCCGCTTATCACCTGTATTAATAATCTCCAATGCTGGTGACGTCACCCCTGGGTGTTCGCTCTGGCGCCGATCGATTGGGCTCCGCGCTGGTTATCCGCCCGGGACGCAAAGGCAAACATGTACTTTGGGCGCTAATCTTCCACACTGTCATATGCAGATAGGCCTTATCAGCTGCATCTCCAGCAGCAGTTAATGGAGAAAATAATTGTTATCAAGTTGCTATGAATACGCCACAAATAGAGCCGTGATGGGAGTGGGGCTGAACCGGGTGACGTGGGGTCCATGGGTGGGATGGCGGAGAAGTAGGGGGGGGGTCAGCAGGGTGGGAGGTGGGTGGCCGTCTGAGGGTGGCTCGGGAAATCCCTGGGGAGGATGCATGGGTGGGCTTGGCTGTCCTTATGAGTCATCCTGTGGGGTCCCCATGGCTGGGCAGCCGGGGGGTTTGGACACAGGGATTTCGAGGAGAACCCCACCCCCCCATGGACATTCTTGAGAGTGAATCCCTTTCTGCACCCCGTGGTGGTGCTAGTCCAGTGGTCCTGACCCCTGTGGGATGCCAGTCTCTGAAATTCCCTGCGCGTGACCTGCTGCCTTCCCTCTCTTGCTGCAGAGTCCAGAGACTCCTTGGAGAGTCCGAAGGAGCTGGAGAAGCCGGATCCTGGAGAAAACGCGCGGGAGCCGGACACCTGGAATGGGCCAGGTGAGTCCCCGCTGTGCAGCCAGTCATCCTGCTCCATCCCAGCTGGACCGCGGGCTGGAGCAAGCCTCTTGCAAAACGCAATATGAGGAGGACTGGAAGCACTGGGAGCTAGACAGGCTGCAAATAAGTGAAAAAATACCGTTTCTGCTGGGAAAGGAGGTACGAGATGATGGTTGTTGTCCCCCAAGCTGCTGTTGGGATGGTAAAAGCCAAGCCAGGAGCAGCGGGGATGTCAGCACCGTGGCTGGCATCGCGCTGCCAGCGCAGGGAGGGTTTGGACCCCATCCTGCATTGCCCTGTGCTCGCGTGGGCACTTTGCAAACATCCTGGCAACCACAACAGCGACGCTCGAGTGGTTTTATGATGGTTATCAAAACCCCCAAGGAGCAAATACAGCTGTCTATCTCCCTCTCAGCATCTCCGCGCCGGGGCCGCTGGCACCGACAAGGCCAGGCACGCCATGTGGGTACCCCGCGCCCTATCACCCTATCTCCAAACCGACCCGCCGATGGGGTTACAGTCGGGCTCCGCCGTGCAGATTGGGTTTGTGGGTGCCAGTCTGCTGGGGACGGCACCCAGCAGGTGGATGGGGACGGGACCGGGGGAAGCTGACACCCCCAAGTGTGGATGTGCTGCGTTTTGGGCCCCATTGGTGCCGGCAGCGCTCGCCCCCAGCCCGCTCCTCCCCAGGGAGCCCCTGGCTGGGTGATGCCGGTGGATCTGGTTTTGGAGCAGCCCTGTGGAGCAGCGGGTGATGGGAAGGGGTGACCCTGATGCAGGACAGTGGTCACCTTTGCGTGATGGATGCGACGGGGGGGATCCTGGTGTGTCCCTAAGGCCATCAGCGTCCCACTTGGACTGGGCAATGGAGAGGCCTTGGGAAAGGCCGGCTGCCAGCGCACATGCTCCTGCAGCTGCCGAAATCCCCACGGCCCAGCAAGGAGCCATGGCCCTGCTCCTCCTTCCCGCCCCAGCCAAGGGGAAGCTCTCGCGGCTCCGCTGATATCCCAGCCCTTCCTGCGCGCCGAGCAGGAAGGAGCTGCGAGGCCGCCCCCGGCTCCTCCTTATCTGCTCCCCAGCCCTTTGCCCCCAGCACCGCTGCACTCCCCGCTCCGGCACTGGCATCCCAGGGCAGGGCCGGGGGGGGGGGGCAGGGGCTGCGGTGCCAAACCCAGGGGTGTCCCTGTGCCCCAGGGCTCGCGGCACTGCGCAGCCCCATATCCTGGCAGCACCGTCAACCACGGGCTCCCCAAAAGGGACCACGAAGCCTCGACCCTGGCCATGCCTCCCTTTCCCCCTCTTCCCTCGCCAGAGCGGGTTATTTGCATTCTTTATGTAAAAGAGATTTTATTATCGCCTTCTCTCAGCCCATCTCTATTCTGGTAATTGGAGTGGTATTAATTTCTGTGTGGCTGGGAGTTGATGGCGGTCCGGCGATGCTGCAGCGATAGGGTGTTCCTTTCGCACCAACCGCCGCGATAGCCCGTCTATCAGGCGCTCTGCAGGCTCTGCACTTATCAGGGATGGAGCTGGCGAAAAGGGAAACTCTGAGCAGCCTGAATTTTCTTTTTTATCTGGCAGGATCCGCCATATGTCAGCAATGGCAGCTGCGAAGATGCGGCGCGACACGGGAGGGGCAAGCGGGCTGCTCCGGGCACCTTTGTTCGCGCCCTGCGGGGGTCTCACCTTCCCCTGGCCCTTTTTTGGGGGGCTACTGGGTCACCCCCACTATGGTTTTGCCCTGTGGGTCTCCAAATCTGCTGCCTCGGGGTGCATCGCTGTGCCAGAGGCTTGGCAGCCCGGGGATGCAGCGTGCCAGGACCTCGCCGTGGGGCTCCTTGGCCCCGCGTGCCGGCACAGGAGAAGGAGTATTTTGTTTTATCTTTGAAATGACCTTGTTAGCTGGAGGGGGCTGCTGCGTGCCTGGCTGATATGCAAATCCCTGGGAGCTGGAGAATGTAATCCTCGACTTGGGAGCCTTTACAGATGTGCCGGGGTGCTGGGACACCTCGGCTGTGCTTCCCAATGGGATCGCGGGATGGAGCGTGGCCACGCTTTGTGCCCACCCGTGCCAGCCACTTCATCCTCTGGTGGGGCTGGAGAGGGGATATCCATCCTGTCCAAATTCCCCCAAGCCCTTCCTTGCAGCCTCACCAGCGGCTCTCTGCCATGCCTCAGGTTTCCATCTTTCCCACCCATTTTTGTTTGCTCAGGAGCAGGGTGGTAGCGAAGACTTTCGGGAGCACCCGCAGCCTCCAGCTCCCCTCCCAGGGCTGTCCCCTCGTGCCCATCACTGCCCACCAGCTTCACCAAGTCAGGCAAATTCTCCCAGAGGGATAAGGTGAAAAGCTTCAGCAAATTTCACAAATGTGGTGATGTTGGGACAGGGGAACAAAGGAGAGCAGAGCCCTGCTGAGGGACAGGCTGCTCAACCGCATTACGAGGCACTGGCGAATCCCCACTGGGAGGCTGCAGCCCGGGGCAGCCCTGGCGGCACTTGCCTTTCTGCAAGGTGGAATGAAGCTTTTTGCTTTTGTCCCTGTGGGGACACCGATGGGTCGCTGGTAGGGAAAGGATGGAGCAGATGGGACCAGACCCAGGGGTGGCTCTTGCCTCGTCCCCCTGTGGCCGTGTCCCACCACCCTCCCTGAAAGAGCAGGTCACTCCCCTTTTCTACGTCAGCATCACTATTTGGGTCTCCACCAAGATTTCAACCTTGCTGAGCCCCCGATGTCCCGCTGCCAGCTCATCTCTCTGGGGTTTATTTAATTGCTCCTGGGTGGTAACGATGACTCTGGGTTAATTACAGAGCATGGCACAGGGTCCACCTCTCCCAGCACCAACCGTGAACCCCAAATCCATCCTCACCACGAGTCCTGTATGCAGGGTACCGGGATGGGACAGAGCAACTTCTTATTTTTTTGGTGCATCTAATTAAAACTGCAGACTTTTTTTATTTTCCTTTCCCCCCTGCCTCCCCCTTCCCTTTCGCCTCCCGCTCGCCTTCAGTTGTGTTTATCTGTGCCACGACTCCTGCCTGAATAATCTCTGGCTGCCCGGAGTTTGTCTGCAAACCTCAAGGTTTATTATCAGGGCGAGCAGGGCATGATGAGGAGGGACGGCTTGTCCGGATGGCCGGCCCCGCGCCGCATCTGCCCCATTGCTCCCCCTTCCCCTCCACCCTGGTATGTGTGGGTGGGAAAAATTATTCCAGCTATTTCTTTTTATCACTGGGAACCGGGCTGAGCAGCAGATAGTTGTGTTTGTGTTAGATTGCTGGGGGACAGGGAGAAGTTGGGGTTCGGGACAGTAACCCCCCTGAGTCAGGGGGTCCCCCAAGGCCCTGAAAACCCCCTACCTGGCTTGCGTCCGACAAAGCCACGTCATGGCACCAAAGGCAGTGGCATATTTGACATCAGAATGGGAATGGTCCCAGTGGTGGCACCTGTCTTGGATTGGGGACATTGAAGTGGACCCCATCCCTACTGGGGTCTGTACCTGCAGATCCCTGCCCTCAGCTCAGCCTCCGGGCACACGGCAGGGTGGAGGGATGCTGAGGACCGTTAGGGGATGTTGATGGTGTAAAGGGATGCTCAGGCTGGTTTGGAGACACTCGATGGGATGCTCGGACTGGTTTGGGGACATTGCTGAGTGGAAGGATGCTCAGACCAGTTTGGGGACACTGCTTGGGGTGCAGGGATAGTTGGGCCAGTTTGGAGACACTGCTGGAGCAGAGGGATGCTCAGACTAGTTTGGGGACACTGCTGGGGTGGAGGGATGCTCAGGCTGGTTTGGGGACTCTGCCAGCATGGGGGGACACCCAGACCAGCATTTCCCATAGCCTGGCAGGGACACTGCTGCGTCGGGCAGTGCTGGGGGCTGTTGACATGCCAGCAGCATCCCCTGCTCTATCCCTATCTTCCCTTCCATTTTCCCTTGGGAAGGAGAAGAATGTCTTGCATACTTGGGGTGAGAGCCCTGAGGGCAACACTGCCAGGCTCATGGTGACTGACAGCTGTCAGTCACTGCTGCCTTGCCACTCTGGATCTGAGGACTGATGGGGTTTAGGGCTTGTTCGAAGCTGAGCTCCCACCCCTCTCCTACGTCTAGGTGCTGTCCCCCTGGGGTCCTCCCACCCACACAGATAGGCCCTGCCCAGCACTGCGGCAGTGACCCCCCCATGTGGTCCCCCCTCTTTTCCGGAGGGGATATCTACCCTCTGCATCGGCTCCGGGGGCCCCTTCGCTCCCTTCCTCCCCCCTACCCGGCTTCCTGGCCCCCCCAGCACACCCCTACCCACTGCCTGGCACCAGCCTGGGCAGAGCCAGCGGGTCCAAGCAGCCCCACGAGTGGGGACAGAGCAGGGACAGGGTGTCCCTGGCACAAGGGTCCAGCCACCCCTGGCAGCCCTGGGGGGAGCCAGGAAGTTTTCCTCCTTCTTATCCTCCCTGAACGTTTTCTGATGCTACTGCAGGTGTTTACAGCTCCCATTTATATGTGGGGATGGGGACCCCCTGAGAGCCACATCCCAGCAGGGCATAGAAACACCCCGAATGCAAACATCCCAGGGAGGCTTACCGGGATGCATCCTGCTGGGGCAGGGCACCCCAGCTTACGTGGGGCGTACGGGAAGGGCGATCCCCAGGCGACGCATGGCACGGCTGGTGCCCGCCCTGCTGCTGGTGCCTGCCAGCTGTGGTGCACAGCTGGCAAGCTGGGTGCCCAGACCTTTTGGGGTTCAACGCCTCCTGGGTGCCGTTGCCCCCTCCCTGGCCTGCCCAGGCGCCGGGAGGTGCCCGCTCTGCTCACCGGGGTAGGTCAGAGCTCCTCCATTAACCAGGGGCAGGGTTCAGCCTGATAAAGATTTGCTGTTGTACTCTGTCAAAAAAAAATCAATAAATTGCAAGCGATGGGCAGGAGCGATAAAGGCAGAAGTCTCCCCCCCCCCCAGCTCCCACCCCGCGGGGGCAGTGGGGTGCCCTCCTGTACCCCAAAGCGGGGGGCAGAGCCAGTGGCAGCCCAGCTCTCCCACAGCTGTTCCCTCTCGGTCTGCGGCAGCTCGGCCAGAGCAACCCCAGGCTGAGCCCAAGCAGGCACAGCCCAGCAAGGCTTGAATTTAAACCCTCCTCACTCCTTTGTCGTCCCCAAGGCTGCCCTGATTACTCGAGCACCCGGGACGGCAAAGCTGGGATAATCTCCTTAGCCCCTTTGGAGAGATTTCCCTTTGTGAGCGGAGGTGAAGAGTGGAGATGCTGCGTGTTCACAGCTTAAGACTCTTCCCAATCGGCTCCCTCCATCTTATCGGAGCGGTGCCATCACATCATTTCACTAGTTGAGTTGTCAGGATTTATTCCTTCCGCCGTGCACTCGCTGCTTCTAAAAACAGCAGCTGGGGCACACCGCGGGGCCGAGCCAGGGCTGCCGGGGGAGTCGGGGCTTCTCCAGCTCGGCTTTCCCCGAGCAGGACTGGGAGAGCCACGGGAGGTTGGGTACCGATAGATGGATGGATCAATCCATCCATCCTCCCTCCCCCTTGGGGGCTCCCATGCCACAGGGACATCCTGCACATGCTGGGATGGGAGCAGAGACCACCAGTTCATTCCCGTTCTCCCAGGCTCTGCGTCACCAGGGCTCAGGTGGGGGCTGTACCCGGGGTTGTGGCCCCCAGGGCTGGCAGCCCCCAGGGCCAGGCACAGAATGCTGTATTAATAGGAGCGGCACGCGGCACGGCTGGTGCTGGGACATGGTCCCGTGACACCCCGATAGCAGTACTTATCCAGATAGTATCCAGGCAGCTGCAAACATTGCGGGGACCTCCGAGCCCAGATCCCCGCCGAGGGGCAGAGCCGGTTCATTTGGATTTGATTAAAGTCACAGGGATGCAGTTGGGGCGAGGGGATGCGGGAGCTGCTTGGGGATGGGATGGAATAGGTTTGGCCCAGGGCCGCCCTTCCCTCCTGCTCACTCCCACCTGCAGGGAAAGCAGATGTGGGCACATGGATGTGTCTGCGCTTCGGGAGCATCCACACGGGACGGCCACAGGAGCTGGCATATCCTCACCCGTGGTGCTGTTTATTTCCCTAGCTGTAAGGGTGCTGTGGGTCACTTGCGGATAGGCTCTTGTGGAAATTCATCATCATCACACCCCGTTCACCCCATGCCGGAGGAAGATGCAGCCGTGTTGCGCGGTGATGACTCACTGGCACCATGCGACCCCCGCAGGCTTCCTCCCCACGTGCCCTGCAGGTCCCTGGGGACGCAGGTGCCAGCCATGCCTTCTCAGCCATCGATCGCCCGATGCGTGGCCGTGGTGTGATGACAGGATTAATCTTTGCTCTCCAGCACAGCTCAGCCTATTTCTTTGAAATCTCTCGATAGGGAGATAAGCCGAGGTGCAGTGCTGGGTGAGCAGGCGCTGCCGGCCTGGGGGGGGGCAGTGAGCAGCCCCAGCACCCCGTGTTTCAGCAGCAGGCAGAGCACTGGGGTCCTTGTTGCGCTGAGCAGGTGCACCCAGCTCACCAGGGGCTTTTTTCCACTCCTTTCCGCCGCTTTTCTTTGCAACCCAAAGCAAACAGCTGGGTCCCTGCCCAATTTGGTTAATGATCCGGAGATAAACCCTCCTACGATAACATAACGGCGGGGCTGGCGGGGCACCGCCTGGCCAGGGACCGATGGCCAGACGAGATACCCGGGGTGGTGTTCACCTGCCGGGGGGGATCCCGTGGGGAGGGCAGCACCAGAGCGGGGCTGGCGCCCATGGACTTTGCTCCTTTCCACTCACCAGGGAGACTGCTGGGGGTCACCTGCGGCACCCCACAGGCTGGCACCAGCTCTTCCCAACCTCCCCAGGTTGCAGGCAGGGTGATGTGGCTGAATCCGGCACCTTTGGAGCATAGGAATGGGGATTGCTCCATGCTGTGTGGTTGTTCCCACGCAGGGACATAGCTCGCTCACTTTGGGTTTTGCTCCCAAGTGCGGGCAGCGTGAGCAAACGGCATCTCCCAGGTCACCCCATCCCGGCTCAGCATCATTTTCCTCGTGCCAAAGGGAGAAGCACAGCAATGCCGTGTGCTTAGTTTGAAAAATGACCGTTTTCCTTCTCTTTTTTCTTGGTGTATGAATGTGGGTGCAGCTGAGTACTGCAGGGGCTCCGGCAGCATCCCCAGCCGGGCACAGGGACACCCACTGGGACAGAGAACTGCTCAGGACCACTGGCTGGGGTTCACCACCGCCACATCTTTGGGGTGACACTGCTGGATTGGGCCACTGGCCGGTGCCGTGGCCATCGGGTGCTGGCGGGGAGCGGGGCCAGCTCCGGCAACACTATTTTTGTCCCCCTGTCTGGAACGGTTTTCTCTTTATCAGCGCCTGCGTGTTTTCTCTGCTGGGGTTTGATACACAGAAGATGAAGTGCTCTGACATGGGAAGTGTCAGGCGAACGCTCTTATCTCAGAGACATGGTCTCCTGACCCAAACGCCGCTGATTACCAGTGAGACAGGGGGAAGGAGGGGCAAAAGGGGGGGCACAGGAGGGGACGTGGCGGTTGGGCTCCGTTCCCCAAAAGTAGCCAGACTCTCCAGGGTGGCAAAGCCAGCGAGGAGCCACCACCATTGTTGGGGCTCTCCTGGGGATTTGGGGATTTGCTGTCCTCTCCCCGGAGCTGAGGGGGTGAGGGCAGGCAGCCTGGGATGCTAAGACTGCATCCTGGAGGGACCCCAGCACATCGGGAGTCAGCCAGGTGTTGGAAACATGGGGCAGTGTGCACCATGCAAGGGTCCAACTGCCCAGCTCAGCTCCGAGGCCCCGCTGATCGTCGCATCCTGCTCCCTGCCTGCTCCCCGGCTCATTTGCAGGAGGGAGCAGCCAGTCGAGGGGCTGCTGCTGCCCCTCCTCATCATCAGTTGGTGCTTGGGAGTAAATCCCATCAGCTCCTCAAATGTCCCAGCCCTCCTCCTCCTCCCTATCCTGGGATGGACCTGGTGGGGGCACAGGCAGGGGGATGCCAGGGATGCAGGGTGGCCAGAACTGGCACTGTGCTCACTCCCAAAACCACTTTGCTAGGGATGAAATCTCAACTAGAGACAGAGCCAGGATCCCCGCGGCCAGGGCAGCTTTTGGAGCTGCCGGGCCAGCACCAAGGGCTCCCCGGCTGAGAGCACCAAGGTGTGTGGGAAGGGGAAGCAGGCAGCCCTGCCTGCACCTCGGCCGGGCAGAGCGCATCTTTCCCTTGTGTCTACTGAAGGCTGCGGGCACGGGGATGGAGGGTGGCATGTGCCTAAGCGTGGGGACCAGTCCAGTGACCCCAAAGACCTCGGGGACCTTCAACACCTTCACAGACCGCCTCTCCAGCCCACCTCCCGGCAGGTTTTGCTGAGGGGGATTGGCTGCTCCGCTGGGATGTCACTCAGAGCCACATCCTTGGCAGCACAGGGCTTCCTCAGCGGATGGAGGGGACCCGTGGGTGGCGGTTGGACCCAGCAATCGCCGGTGCTGCCAACCCGTGCTCACCACCCAGCACTTCCAGTCACTCACCTTAACTTACCCCAGCGTCGAGAGGATCCAGATGTCAGCCCAGCTAATAAACACATCAGATTTCAATCTCCGCAGCCATGGGATCGCTTTATCCTCCCTGCGCTCCCAGCTCGGAAAGCAATTTTGCCTTCAAACGAGCGCAGCCTCCTCCCTGCCCACGGGACCTGGGCACCAGCTGCATCTGCTATGGAGCCTTCGAGGGACAGGGCTCTGGGCACATGGCCTTAGGGGGGGCTCTTTTCCCTGGCATGATGGTGGGGGGATCCCACTTCTTCTCCAGAGCACCCTGGGGAGCTAGGAGCCTTCCTGGCTGCAGATGGGTGCCCTGGCCACCCTGCCTCGCTGGTGGCCCAGTGTTTGGCTCGCTGTCCTCGGGGAGCATCTTGGTTTTGGGGGAGCAGTGTCTGGCCCCTTTGTGCTGTGCAGCAAGGGGCAGCCAGCGCACATCCATCTCCGTATTGGTTACCTGCCATCTTATCTGCGCTCCGAAAGACAAAGGCACAGTTAAAACATTTTAGAGCAGCCTTCATAGCGTATTAACATGTTATCTAACCCATTAAACCAGAGGCTTATCAGATAATCAAAGCCATTAAGCCCTGAAGCTTCTGCAACTTTGGGTGCCGGGATGGGAAATGCTCCTTCCTCTCCGCCACTGTGCTGTGCCTGGACCCCCGGGCCATGCCCGGACCCCCCAGTGAGATCCCACCCACCCACTGCAGACACAGCCCCACAGCACTCAGTTTCTGGTGGGTGCCCATGTCTGCAGGGACCTGGGGCTGGTGCAGGCCAGGGACCTGGCTGGGGGGCATCATGCCGATGCTGTGCCTGTCTCCCCACAGATGAGCTGGATCTGGCTGTGCAGGAGGGGGAGAGGCAGGTGCGAACCCGCAGGAGCCTCCCCGAGGGCTTCTCCTGGGGACCCTTCCAGGGCAGCATCCACAGCGAGCCGGCATCGCCGGGGCACGGCGAGATGGTAAGGAGCACTGCCGCGGGCTGCCAGGGATGGTGGCAGGGAAAGTCCTGAGGAAACAAGTTGTTTGGGGAGAGGAGTTCGTTTGGAAGGGATTTTCCATGCTTGAGCTCCTGACTCCCTGGGAATCTCGTGGTTTGGGTGGCCAAGAGGTTTCCCTGCCATACACTCCCAAGCTCAGAGCATCCCCACAGGCCCAGGGATGGGATGCTGGCCATGCCCTCCCATCCCTTCCTGTGCATGGCTGCAGGCAAGCAGGCTGCTTGGTGGTACACGTGCCCTCACAGAGGAGATGTGGTCTCTGGGTTTCCCACCCCACATTTGCTCCCAGGGGGCTCTGCTTGTGCCTAGAAAGCGCCAGGGCTCTGTAGCCCATGGGGAAGGGGCAGGAGAGGAGACAGCGCGGGGCGCTGGTGGCTCTCCGTGGCAGGAGCACACTGCGCCGGGGCGAGCACACACCCTGCGGTGTGTTGTGGGTGCTGGATCCGCACATCCCAGTCACATCCTTCCCCTGCCCCCCCCCCCCCCCCCCCCCCCCTTCCGCCCCGGAGGTGCACGCCAGCAGCTCCAGCCCAGGATCTTTGAGGCTGGAGAATCTCACCCGGCCTCCATCCCCACCTCCTTCTCCTCCCTCGCTTGCTCTTTTTTCTCTTTTTTTCTTTTTTTTTCTCTTTTTTTCTCTTTTTTTTTTTCTTTTTTTTTTAGCTCAGGCCCGTTTATCTTTGCCGAATTAAATCCTTGATTAACCCTTATCTGCCCAGTTTGGCTCCCTATCTCCTGGTTGGCGCCATGTGTCCAGACACCCGGTACAGGATGATTGATTTCTTAAAGATATGCGCGGCTTTTTTCTGATACTTCATTTATTGTCTAAATATTTTTGCTCCCATTTCAGCAGCTCCCTTATCGAGCCCGGCTGATGATTCCCAGCCCTGCTCTCCTCCACCACTCGCCTCCCTCCCTATCTCTGCTTGGGGAAGCGAGGAAGGAATCGCAGCCCCATCCCTGATATGGGCTGTCGCCCTCGGGTCCCTTCGTCTTTGTTGCTGACGGCAGGGGGGGGGTGCAGGGGGTCTCCCCCAGATCCTGCCTGGCTCTGCTGTTCGTTTCCATGTGGAGATTATCCCATCCTGGGGTTTTAGTGGGAACTGGGAACACCGGGTGGCTTTGATGCCTCTGTGGCACGGAGCACCATGCATGCCCATCACTGCACTGATGGAGGAGAAGGAGAAGGTGGAAGAGGAGGAGGAAGATGCCTTCCCACCCCCAAGCTGATCCCATGGGGCTCCCCCAAAACAGCCTTTCTCAGGAGAGTGTGCAAACCCACCAGCGTCACCAGCCCAGCAGTGCCAAGGGACCATGGAGCCCCACATGCTGGCTCGCCCTGTGGCTGTCCCCCCACTCCATCCCTGCCCCGCGTCCCCCCGGCCACCCGGCCTCAGGTGATGCCCATGGCGGGGGGACAGCGAGGGCATGGGGCCGTCCTGATAACACCATCCTAGCGGATGCAGAGAAGATAGGGTTTCCGATGGTTATCGGGCCGGTGCAGAGTGGAGACACTGACCTCTTTGTTCCAGGGAGAACAAGGAAGGGCTTGACGCAGGGGCTGGGGCCACCAAGGGGAGCTGGGGCAGGCACCCTGGGGTGCTGGGAGCACCCTGGGGTGCTGCAGGAACCTCCTTCCATCAGGAGGTACCCACAGATCCCCCCCCCGCACAGAGCAAAAGCTCTGCAGAGACCCTGCTCTCCCTCCTGGCCTCAGCACAGGTCATGGAGGGGCCACCATGGTCCCCAAGGGAGCTCAGCCCGGTACCACCAGCAGCACCCATCCCCGCCTCCCATGCAGGGGGGGCCTAAGCCCCCAGCCTCGTTTCCCACCCACTGTCCCTGGGGGCAGGTGGGTTCCCGCAGCAGCGGCAGCAGCGTGCAGGTGCTGCGGGTGCACCATGGGCCGTGCACGCGTGTGTGCGAGCGCCTGCCCGCGCTTGCGCGTGGGGTTTATCACGCTGCCAGCACTCGGCTCCTGGCGGTGATAAGGCCTCAACCGGCTGCGACTGTCAGGCTGAGTTGGAGGGTTTAGAAATATTGGGACGAATAATTAGATTTCATATCGTTACTGCGGCAGCCATCGGAGGATCAGGCAGATTAATTCCCCCCCCCCCCCCCTTCTGCTCATTAATATTCATTAGCGATGCGGGAAGGCAGAGCCGGGCATGAGCTGAGGGAGGCTGCCGCGGCTCCCTGACCCCAGCCCGTTTCGAGGCGCGGTGCTCACCCCCTCTCCCTGCCCTCAGAGCCCACCCGTGACGCTGGTGCTGGGGGACGAGAGCTGCTGGCTGTCCCGGCTGCCCCTCGTGCCTGGAGAGCCCGACGCCAACGCCGTGATCTACAGGAAGGGTTGGTACCAGTGCCACGTGTCCCCGTGCCTGGGGTGGGGGGCTGGGGGGGCCAGGCATGGCCACCTCGGCACTTGGGTGGGGGAAGGGGTGCTACTGCGGAGGGATAGGTCCCTGTCCCCCCTCCATCCCTGTGCCCCCAGCCCGCTGCCGGTGCCTGCCCACACCTGCCAGCACCCATGGCCCCCCCACAGCTGCTGGGGCAGTGTCTGCTCCTCTGTGACCCAGCACCCCTGTCCCAGCCCTCCCCAGCTGCTGGGGGATAGGAGGAGGGTCCCAGCACGCAGCGGCTAGTGTAAATACTGGTGCAAGCAGTAGTGCAAGTGTTGCTGCATGCAGCTGGGGCAATATTTGGGGCAAGCACTGGTGCAAGGCTCAGTGGAAGCATTACTGCAGACATTGGCATAGGACTCCGTGCAAGCATTACTGCATGCATCGGTGTAGGACTCAGTGCAGGCATTACTGCATGCATGGGTGCAAGGCGCAGCGGGAGCATTACTGCGGTCGTTGACATAGGACTCGGTGCAGGCATTACTGCATGCATGGGTGCAAGGCGCAGCGGGAGCATTACTGCGGTCGTTGACATAGGACTCGGTGCAGGCATTACTGCATGCATGGGTGCAAGGCGCAGCGGGAGCGCGGTGCAGGCATTACTGCATGCGTGGGTGCAAGGCGCAGCGGGAGCGCGGTGCAGGCATTACTGCATGCATGGGTGCAAAGTGCAGCGGGAGCATTACTGCGGTCGTTGACATAGGACTCGGTGCAGGCATTACTGCATGCATGGGTGCAAGGCGCAGCAGGAGCATTACTGCGGTTGTTGACATAGGACTCGGTGCAGGCATTACTGCATGCATGGGTGCAAGGCGCAGCAGGAGCATTACTGTGGTCGTTGACATAGGACTCGGTGCAGGCATTACTGCATGCATGGGTGCAAGGCGCAGCAGGAGCATTACTGCGGTCGTTGACATAGGACTCAGTGCAGGCATTACTGCATGCATGGGTGCAAGGCGCAGCAGGAGCATTACTGCGGTCGTTGACATAGGACTCGGTGCAGGCATTACTGCATGCGTGGGTGCAAGGCGCAGCAGGAGCATTACTGCGGTCGTTGACATAGGACTCGGTGCAGGCATTACTGCATGCGTGGGTGCAAGGCGCAGCAGGAGCATTACTGCGGTTGTTGACATAGGACTTGGTGCAGGCATTACTGCATGCGTGGGTGCAAGGCGCAGCAGGAGCATTACTGCAGTCGTTGACATAGGACTCGGTGCAGGCATTACTGCATGCGTGGGTGCAAGGCGCAGCAGGAGCATTACTGCAGTCGTTGACATAGGACTCAGTGCAGGCATTACTGCATGCATGGGTGCAAGGCGCAGCAGGAGCATTGCTGCGGTCGTTGACATAGGACTCGGTGCAGGCATTACTGCATGCATGGGTGCAAGGCGCAGCAGGAGCATTACTGCAGTCGTTGACATAGGACTCAGTGCAGGCATTACTGCATGCATGGGTGCAAGGCGCAGCAGGAGCATTACTGCGGTCGTTGACATAGGACTCAGTGCAGGCACTACTGCATGCGTGGGTGCAAGGCGCAGCGGGAGCGCGGTGCAGGCCGAGGGGAGGCTCTGGCAGCTGGGCCCGGCAGCAGCGCTCCGGCGCGGGCAGACACCGCCATCTCCAGGCAGGCTGGGGCTCAGCTATGGCTGGGAGGAAGCACCAGCTGCAGCTGGGGACAGGGACAGAGGGGACAGGGGTCCCAGAGCCATGCAGGCAGCAGCCCAGCAGCAGGACGGGGAGGGTCCAGGGGGTGGGTGCTGACCGTTCCCCCCACCAGACGAAGCCCTGTGGTGCCGGACGACGCGCGCCCTGAGAGAGGATGAAGCCGTGTGCGCCTTCGTGGTGGCCGAGCCGCCAGCCATCCCCAACAGCCACGCGGTGAAGGCAGAGCCCAGCGACTCGCTGTACCCGGCCGCGCTGCACTCGGACATCCAGCTGCTGCCGCAGCAAGCCGGCATGGCCGCCATCCTGGCCACCGCTGTGGTGAACAGTGAGTCCCAGGGGACGGAGAGCACGGGGAGGGGGGACATGGTGAAACCTGTGGTGCCAGGACCACGCCGGGTGTCCCCAGCCTGTCGTGCACATGATCTATGTCCCTTCCTTGTGTCCCTTTCCTGCCGCAGAGGATGTCTTCCCATGCAAGGACTGCGGGATCTGGTACCGGAGCGAGCGCAACCTGCAAGCCCACCTGATGTACTACTGTGCCAGCCGGCAGAGTGCCAGCTCGCCCGCCCTGGAGGAGAAGCCCAAGGAGACCTACCCCAACGAACGCGTTTGCCCCTTCCCCCAGTGCAAGAAGAGCTGCCCCAGCGCCAGCTCCCTGGAGATCCACATGCGGAGCCACAGCGGTATGGCACGGCACGGCATGGCACAGCACGCTGCTGCAGCCTGGGGACACCGAGCCACGCACAAGGACCCCGGAGCCTGCTGGGTGGAGGGGCAGGGAGGCTGTGGGGCTGCAGCACAGCTGACCAGTTAGATGAGGTTCTCCCCCAGCTGGGTTACTGGGTTGGGTCAGCTCACTTGTAGGTCTTCCCCCATCTCCGCCCTGTAAAGGTGGAGAGGGCATGCTGCTTCCCACAGTCGGCACCCTCCTGGCTGGCACAGCTGGCCCTCTGGGGTGTGCCCGCGGTCCCTGTCCCCCTTCCCTCGGCGCTGAGCGTCCACCTGTCCATCCATCCTGCAGGAGAGCGGCCGTTCGTCTGCCTGATCTGCCTGTCCGCCTTCACCACAAAAGCCAACTGCGAGCGTCACCTGAAGGTGCACACAGACACCCTGAACGGTGAGTACTGCACGGTGTCCCCACAGGGACACCCCTGTCCCCTCCAGCACAGCCCAAGGACAGGGACCTGCTCCCCGCGGGTCTCTGCCTTCCCTGCTGGGTGCCATCCTGCCTGCTCAGCCCCATGCCATGTTCCCTGCAGGTGTTTGCCACAGCTGTGGCTTCATCTCCACCACAAGGGACATCCTCTACAGCCATCTGGTCACCAACCATATGATCTGCCAGCCGGGCTCCAAGGGAGAGGTGTACTCACCGGGACCAGCCCTGCCCGCCGCCAAACCCCTCGCCCCCGGTGGGTACTGCAGGCTGTGGGCACGGGGGGACGCGTGCCAGCACCCATGCAGAGCCTGGCTTCACCACCGAGGGCCGTGTCCCCAGACGGCTCCAGCCACAAGGAGGGGGGCTGGGGGACAGGGGGACAGGGTGAAAGCGCCTGTGCTGGGGATGTCGGTAACGGTGCCTCTGTCCCCTTGGCAGGGCTGAGCCAGACGAACAACGCATCTCTGCGAAAGTGCAGCCTGCCGGCGTTCCTGCCCGAGGGGCTGCCGGCACTGCCACAGCATGTGGTGCTGCATGGCCCCCTGCCCGCCCCACCACCTGGCCCCGACACCACGGGCCCCCCAGCACCGCCCACCTCACCCCCCGACACCAGGGCTGGCAAGCTTTCACCACCAGCCCAGCCACAAAACGGGGAAGGGCCATCATCATCATCATCGTCCTCCTCTTCCTCTTCCTCCGGCGAGGCCATCCGCGTCAAGGAGGAGCCTGCCAGCAGCCCAGCCAGCGAGGCGGAGGCGCCGAAAAGCGGTGGCCCCGGGGAGGGGGGCGGCAGCCCCGACGCCTGCTCCCGGACTTCATCCCCCCGCAGCCTGCCCTCGGCGAAGGTCAAGTCGGAGCTTGCCAGTCCCACGCCAGGCTCCAGCCCGGTGCCCAGCGAGCCGGGGACAGGCACAGCCGGCGGCACCGTCTTCCTACCCCAGTATGTGTTCGGCCACGAAGCCGCAGTGGTGCCGCAGGCGTCGGAGATCCTGGCAAAGATGTCGGAGCTGGTGCACAGCCGGCTGAAGCAGGGCCACGGCAGCGCAGTGCCACCCACCATCTACACCGGCACACCGGTGCCCAAGGGTGCCACGTGCTTTGAGTGCGAGATCACCTTCAACAACATCAACAACTACTATGTGCACAAGCGTCTCTACTGCTCTAGCCGGCACCTGGCCGAGGACAGCGCCCCCGGGGTGCGCAAGCTCAAAGCCCCCCCCGGGGCACCCAAGGGTCCTCCTGCCCCAGGGACACTGCTGTCCCCGCCAGCAGGCGATGGGCAGGGGACACCGGCAGCAGACGGGGATGCCGGACAGGATGCCACGCCACCGGCCGCCACATCAGAGGTGAAGGCAGAAGAGACGGGGGGCAAAGCGGGGTCCCCTGAGGCAGAGGGGGGGTCAGGGCGGTGCAGTGAGGACAGCCAGAGCCCCAGCAGCTCGGCAGGGGACGAGGGGGACGAGGACCCCAGCAAGACGCTATGCGAGGCGTGCAACATCCGCTTCAGCCGCCACGAGACCTACGTGGTGCACAAGCGTTTCTACTGTGCCTCCCGCCACGACCCCCCCCTCCGCCGCCCCAGTGCCCCCAAAGTCCCCTTCCTGCCCCAGCCTCTCCGCACCCGCAAACGCCGCAAGCTCTACGAGATCCACGGGGCTCCTCACCGCCCCGCCGAACCCCCACCAGCCCCCGACCCCCCGCCAGCCCCTGACCCGCCAGGGGCTGCCCCCTCGCCCCGCTCCAGCCCGGATGCCGATGGTCCCATTGACCTGAGCAAGAAGCCGCGGTGGCAGGGGGATCCGACGCCGGCACCACTGCTGCCCTTGGCCGACTACCACGAATGCACTGCCTGCCGCATCAGCTTCAACAGCCTCGACAGCTACTTGGCCCACAAGAAATACCAGTGCCCGGCCACCCCGCTGCAGCCCCGCACCCTCGAGCACCTCCAGAAGATGAAGGGGACCATGCCAGCCCCCCTCAAGGGTCGGCGCAGCCCCAGCAGCCCCGGCGAAGGGGACCCCGAAGGTGTGCGGGTGAGGGCAGCTCCGGCGGGGAGCCCTGGCATCCCCTACCCCGGTGCATCCGGGGCAGACTCACTGCAGCGACACCCTAAGGGTCCCCTGCCACCCCCGGGGGCAAAGGGACCCCTGGCTGCCTGTCCCTACTGTCCCCTCAATGGGGCCATCAAGAGTGACCTCCTCGAGCACTTCCGTAACGCCCACGGGCTCTTCATTGCCAAGCCGCCGGTGGCCGGGCAGGGGCTCCCTGATGCCCCAGCACCCAGTGCCGGCAGGACACCCGAGTCCCCGCTGCCCACGGCGTCACCCCCCCCGCCTGCCTGCACCCCGCCTTCGCCGGGACAGCTTCAACGGCAAGGAGGGTCAGGACGGCAGCCCCCGGGCCCCCGCCTCACCCCGGCCCCCCGCTTCACCTGGAGCCCCCGAGGGACTGCGGGAAGCCACCCGCAAGCCCCCCACGCCCCCTGCCTACACGGACAGGGGCGTGCAGACCCCCCCGGCCAAGGCTGTGCCCAGCCCGGTGCCCAACGGCAACCACAGGTACTGTCGCCTCTGCAACATCAAGTTCAGCAGCCTCTCCACCTTCATCGCCCACAAGAAGTATTACTGCTCCTCCCACGCCGCTGAGCACGTCAAGTAAAGCCCCCCCGACACTGCCCCCACCCCACCGCTCGCCGGGGGGGGGCTGCAGGGGCTGGGGGACTGGGAACCAATGGCTGGCACCCCCTCTTGCAGGGGTCAGGGTGATGGAGGCTCCACTGGGGCAGCTTCAGCATCCGCAGGTCCCTCCAGTATCCCCAAACTGCACCCCAGGTTGGGGGTCTCACGTGCCCCTGGCCAAGGACCCTGTGGCAGGGGGGAGCACGGTGCTGGTGGCCCTGCCCCAGCCCGCGGGCTGTGTGGTGTCCCCACCTCTGCCCCTGCTGCAGCCAGGGCCAGTGCCAAAGGGAAACTGAGGCAGGGAGAAGGCACATGGCCCTGCCCTGGCCAGGGAGCTGCAGGAGGGGCTCTGCCCCCGAGTAGACACTACAGGGGTGGGGAGGGGGTACAGCGTGGCTGGGCTTGGCCCTGGGCACCCTAGTAAGCATGTGGGTGCCCCCCAGCACAGACCGGACCCTGCAAGGGGGCAGCACTGAAGGCAAGGATGAAGCTACCCTGGGAACCGTGTGTATAAGTGTGTACAGAAATAAATATGTCTAATAAAGCTGGGCTGCTGCCTGCATGCAGGGGACACCACGGGGGCTGGCATAGCCACCATCACCCCATGGGGTCAGGGACATCGGGCTGGGGATGTCAGGTGTGTATAGCCATGGGGTGGCAGGGACAGCTTGCAATACCGGGGCAGAGCATCATGTGCTTGTGCCATCCCCAGCATCCCTCAGTGACACCCGCCTTGCCCCAGGTGTCATACATCTGTGTCACAGAGTGGGGTGTCACCAGCACTCCCTGGTGGCACCCACCTTACCCCGGCTGTCACACATGTGTGCTGTGGGCTGGGCTGTCACTGGCACCCTTCAGTGGCACCCACCTTGCCCTGGGTGTCACACGTCTGTGCCACGGGGCCGTGCAGCCACCAGCCCCTAGGCTGGGCTCCAGCTGGTGCTGGGCTGCAGGCTGATGACTCATTAATTATGAGGCTAATTAAACTCCCACAGCCACAGGTGGGCTGTGCTGCCCTGAACCTGGTTCAGGTCTCTGCCACATCAGCAGTTCCTGCACTGGAGCCCCAGATCCCTGCAGTGGCATCCCCAGGTGAGCATGGCTTGGATCCCATGACCCCTGTAGTGCATCATGGAGGGGGGGGTGCCCCTAAGCACCCCAAGAGCATGGCTTCTTACCTCCCCACAGCTCACCCCAGTGCTTCCTAGATCAGCACAGGTGGGTGGCAGTCCTTCCCCTCCATCTCAGCTTGCCCACCCTGGCTAGCAGGGCTTGCACTGCAGGGCCCCAGTCTGGGCTCCCTATCTCCCGCTCGGGTACGGTCCCCCAGCTGCCTGATCGGCACAACCCAGCATCACACGGGCTCTGTTTTGTTTCCCAGTCTGGTATCCCTGGAGCAGCTGGGCAGTTGCAGTCCCATGGGGCTTGGCCAGGGCAGCACCAGCCCACAGGCTTGTGCAAGGCTGGGGCCACAAGGGCTCCCACACACAGGGGCTGCCAAGGGGGACAGGGGTTAAACCCCCACCCCAGGGCAAGAGGGGAGCATCCCTCTGTGCCAGTCCTGCTCCAGGTGCCAACGGCACAGTCAGTGCCCTGAGCAGCAGGACCACCAGCAGTGCAGGGGCATTTTTCATCCCCTTAAGTGGGGCAAGAACAGGAGCTGCCACAAGCTGTTTGGGGATTTTGCGCTGTGCCCTCCCCGTGGCTTGCCTGCAGTGCCAGGAGGGGGTCCCAGTTGTGTGCCGGGGGTGCAGGCCAGGCCTTGCATGCCAGCCAGGGTGCTGGGGTGGCAAGGAGGAGGAAGGCAGCAGCTCCCTCAGGGAGCAGTTGCCACAGGTCACCTCCTTGCATGTTCTTGCACCACCACCCAGCACAGCCCCACAGTGCCAAGTAGAGCAAGTGGCTGATGTCCCCCCAGCCAACAAAGATGGGTTGAGACACAGCTGAAGTTAGCAGAGCTTTACTTAAATAAATATATTTACAGAGCAGCAGATAATACAGAGAAGAGCTGGCCCCATTCAGGCAGCGGGATGCAAGGAGAGGCTGTGCTGGGCACTATGGCAACCTCCCCCGGGGCATTGACCTAGCGGGGTGCTGAGACCCCCAGGAACTGAGGGGAGGTGACAGAAGGGGGGACAGGGCACCAGCTCTCACTGCAGTGTCTTCCTGCGGGGCAGGGGTGGGAGGCTGCAGGGCAGGAGGTTCTGCAGCGCAGGGCTGCTCTCCGCTTCCTTTGGCTCCTCTGTGGCATCCAGGAGCTGCTGCATGTAGCAGGAGGTGCCGAGCAGGACATGGCCGGTGGCCTGCATGGTGAAGAGTGTCCAGCGCAGGGCTTCCCTAGGCAGGGAGGAAGGGGATGAGCATGCCTCGTTGCAGCCCACAGAGGGGATGGGCAGCAGGGCTGGTCCCCCACTGCAGCATCCCCATTCCCAGAACCATCTCTGGGCCCCCCCCCAGCACTCACTTCATCAGCCGCCTGGCCCCGTAGCAGCGCAGGTCGTAGGACATGCTGTAGGTGCCATAGAGTGTGGCTTTGACGTTGAGGCACCCCAGGTCCCGCGGGTTGGTCTTGTAGAGGTCAAAGGTGACACAGGCGACATCGATCCTCCGAGGGGGCTTGTGGGAGAGGCTCAGCTGGTAGCCGGACATCTAGGGGAGAGTGGGACCAGGATTACCTAGTGGTACCCTCACCCTCCTCCCAGTCCCACTTCACCCAGCATCCCAGGTACATCCCAGCAAGCATCACATCTCCCCACTGATCCCAGCGTGGGATGCAGACAGGATAAAGCAGGTTCATGCACTCACCTTGGAGGCAGCCCAGGTTTGCCCCTTGCTCAGGGCCATCAGCACCGTGCCCTCCTCCAGTGTCTGGAAGAAAGCCTCCGTCTCCACCACAGTGCCATCCTCATCCAGCACCAGCGAGATGGGACCCGGGGCGAGAAGGGCGCTCTGAGCCTGTGGAGGTGCAGGGGGTGAGCAGGGCTGAGGGGCAGCCAGCCCACCGCCCACCCAGGTGGAGAGACAGTCCCCAACCAGCCGTGGCTCACCTGGCACAGCAGCTCGGCAAGGCTCTGCGCCATGATGCCCTTGCGCACGCTGCGGTCCCAGTTGCAGACACGGTAGGGCCGGGGCCGTGGGGCCGGGCTCAACAGCAGCTGCTGGGTCATGGAGGCACTTGCTGAGACACATCTGGGGAGGAATGGAGGGATTGGGGTGTCCTGAGACCTGCAGCCAGCCCTGGGCAGTGCCAGCCCCCGCCAGGACTCAGCGGGAGCAGGACATCCACTCGGGGAGCTGAGAGGTACTAAAGCAGGGAGGGCTCCGATGTCCCCCACCCTGGGGACGGTGGCTTCCAGCACTTACTTGGAGACAGGAGCAGCCAGGCGCAGGCTCAACGACTTGGCGTAATCCATCTTGGCAAACAGCACGGTCCAGCCTGCTGAGGAGGAAGGATTCAGCCTTGGGCCAGGGTGGTCTGTCCAGAACTGCTTCAGGAGACCCCCACCCACCAGCACCTCCCGCGCTCGGCTCCAGCACGGCACTGAGCCGGCACCCCAGCGCCGCTGCCTTTACGTGGGGGCTGTGCCTGCCCTTTGGCCGGGGCTAGGCTGGCGGTGGCCGCCCGGGCAGAGTCCCCCTGCCAGCACGGCTCTTGCGTAAAGCGGCACATGGGGCTGTGAGTCAGTGCTGGGGCAGAGGTGAGACACCAGCACCGGGCTGCACCCCCACACCAGCCCACGAGGGCTCTGGGAATCAGGGGCACCCACAATAGTGACCCCCAGCCCTACAGCTCCAGGGACAGCTCCAGCCAGGAACCCACAGGGAGGGTCCTGTGGACCACAAGCACCACCACTCACCCCCAGCAGGTACCAACACCTCCATGCCAGATCGGCCCCACCACATTTATATATATTTTGCAGTGACCCCGCCCACCCAGCCCCACCCTTCCTGCCTCAGCCAGTCACCCCCTGGCCTGCTGCCACAAGGGGAGGAGCTAGTCAAGGGGGCGGGACCAGCCTGGCACTGCTGCCCGGGTTGCTGTGACAGGGTGATGGGGGGGCAACCACCAGACAGCTCCAGGGAGCATCCCCCTGTCCCAGGGACCACGAGCATCCTCCTGCCCCAGAGAGCATCCTCCTGCCCCATGAACCATCAGCATTCCCCTGTCTCAGGGAGCATCCCCCTGTCCCAGGGACCACGAGCATCCTCCTGCCCCAGAGAGCATCCTCCTGCCCCATGAACCATCAGCATTCCCCTGTCTCAGGGAGCATCCTCCTGCCCTGACCGCCAGCATCCTCCTGCCCCAGGGAGCATCCTCCTGCCCTGACTGCTAGCAGCCTTCAGGCTGCCTCACCACCACTTCTCCCTCCCGGCTGCCTCAGCACCACTTTTCTGGGCTGCCCACAGTAAGCCCCCCCCCACTGTTCCCAGTAAACCCCTTCCCAGTAGCGAGCCTCCTCCCAGTGCTCCCAGTAAGCAGCCTCCTGGGCATTTTGTGCCTCTGGGATGTCTCCCCAGGGCAGAATTTGGCCCCGTGTCAGGGAGCCGGGAGAGCAAGGGGCCCAGGGGGCTGTTGCGACAGTGGGGATAAGGGGCACGGTGCTCAGTGCCCAGGCGGAGAGGCCAAGCTGGCTGGAGGGGAAGGGGCGGCCATGGCTCCCTGGTGAGCTGCGGTTGCCGTGGGGCTACTGTGAGGCCATTGGTCCCGGACCTTGGGGCTGCTGCAGAGGATGCTGAGCCAGGATGCAGGGCAGCTGGGCCACGTGGCTGCTGGGTAGCCCCAGGGTTGGGGTCACATCCTGTGCTGAGCACAGAGCAGCCCCAGCCACAGGCTCCCACAAAAGCAGAAGTTGCGTTGAGGATGGAGGCCCGTGGACACACACCCAGCATGGGGGATGCCCAGGCAGCCTGGCAGCACTGAGGGTAGCTCATTAACACTCTGGTTAATGGGGACAGGGTGCTGAGCAGGCTGGTGAGGACCCGTGACCATGCTCTGGCCACTGGCCCTTGCTCCCCTTGGCACTGGGAGCAGGTGGAGCAGCGCACGCAGCACCATCCCAGCTGGGGTACAGGGCTGCTCGGGCAGGCTGCACCCCACGGCCCTGAGCCATCGTCCCGGCATGTTTGTGTGCATGTGTGAGTGAGCACTTGTGTGTTCCTCCACCTATGCAGGCAGATCTTCATGTGTGTGTCCATCTTCATGCACATCCATACAGAGAAGTGCATTTGCACGTGTCTGTACCTCTGTGTGTGCCTATGTGCATATGCTCATGCATGCATCCATGTAAGTGCATGTGTGTTCATACGTTTCTGTGTGTGCATATGCGTGGGGGTATGTGTGAATGTGAGTGTACCCATGTGTGCACGTGCCCATACCTCCACGTGTGCATTCCCATCCATATACCTCCCCATGCATGCCTGTCCCCATGCTTATGCATGTGTGCCTAGCATGTGCACACACATCTAGCTGCATGTGTCCACCTGCATGTATGTGCATCTCCACGTGTGCATGCACATGTCTATCTCCATGTGCACATGTACCCCTCTGCATATGTAAACATGTACCTCTACGTGTTCATGCATGCCTGTGCTCCTCCTCAGATGTGCGCCCCTCCCTGTGTGTGTGCATATGTGCACGTGCACCCATGCACATCTGTGCAAGCACGTTTGCACCTCCCTGTGCATGCATGTGCACCCGTGCACATATGCACATACACGTGTGCATCCCTCCCTGTGTGCACATGTAGGTATGCATGTATGTATGCGCGACCACGCGCACCTGTGCGCGCACACGTGCACACGCCCGCCGCGGGCGCGTGCCCTTTACGGCACGGCCGGGCCAGCTGCGCATGCGCACACAGGGAGGGGTGTGGCAAAGGGAGCGCGCCCTCCTGCCCCCCCTCCCCTCCCCCCGGCGCGAGGGCCGGCGCGCCTGGATGACGTCACGCCATGGCCGCCCTGCGCCGCCGCGAGTAGAGGCCCCGTCCCGCGCCGCAGCCGCCGCTTCGCCGCCCCCCCCCCGCCCCGCGCCTGCCCCCGGCTCACCCCCGCCCACCGCCCCGGCTCCGGCCCGCCGCGCCCGCCCGCCCAGGTGAGCTGCCGCCCGCGCGGCGCGCTCGGCGGGCTTCGGTTGCGGCCTAGCGCCGGCGAGGGGGAGGCGGGCCCGGGCCCGGGCGCCGGCGGAACCGGGTGGTGAGCGGCCGCGGGGCGGGGGGTGGACCTGGCGGGGGATGCCGGGGAGGGGGGGGGGACGGCGGCCAGCGCCCGGGGGGGGTGCTGGGAGAGGAGGGGCGGCCCTCGCTGGGGATGGGGAGGGCGGGCCCAGCGCGGGGGGGGGCCGTTGCGGGCAGGGGAGCGGGGAGAGGGAGGGCGGCAGCCCATGGTCGGAGCGGAGTGGGGAGACGGCCCAGAGTGGGGGGTGGGGAGCGGGTACTTGGCGTGGGCAACCCCTAGTTTGGGGGGGGTGGGGGGCTGTGCTCTGGGGAGGCCGCCTCCTTTGGCGGGGGTGCAGCCTTACCTTGAGGGGGGTGTTGAGCCCGAGGTAGTGGAGGGGGCTGGTGGGGATGGGAAGGGGCAGCCTTAGTTTGGGGTGGGTGTTATAGAAGCGAGTGGTTTGAACTGGGGGCACTGGGGAGGGAGCTTGCCGTTTGGGGGGGCTGTCCGGCCCCCTAGGGTACAGGCAGCTTTGACTGTCGTGTCCCCCTGTCATCCCCCCCCAGCCAGGCAGGTGGAAACAGGGAGAGCTCCAGCAGCCTCGGCCTGGGGGGCACAGCAGAAGGACCTCAGCCTGGCAGGAGGCCCTGTGAGGTAAGGGAGGCACAGGGGGAGCTGGGGTCCGCAGTGGGAAGAAGGGCCGGGGAATCACAGTGGCATGTGGGTGTCTCTTCTGTGATGGGTGGGTGGGTGCATCACCCATGGGGGTCCATTCTGCGATGGGTGGGCGCATCACCCATGCAGTGCTGCTTTTAGTTGTCCACCCAGCGCAGCAGGAGCTGCGAGCGCTCACTGCTCAGAGCTGCTGTTGTCTTTGCTACTGTTATAATACGTAGCTGCTGCACATGGTTCAAATTCCCTCCTCGAGTTGCTTTAGCAGGGTTGTCTCTTCTCAGAGCTGTCCTTCTGGCACCCACACTAACAGTGTTTTCTTTTACTGCCACCGGTAGCTCACAACTTCTGCAACAACTGTTAACAGTGCTGCTTTGGCTGTAGCAAGAGCAGCACCTCCAAGGCATGAATTCTTTCTCCTGGCCTTCCTAAGGTTTGCCTAGATGAAGGAAAAGAGTTGCGGTCTAATCAAGACAATTCTTTGCAACACTGCTAATTCAATGTTCTAAGTAAAGTTAGCCTCTTGAGTGTGATTAGCCATAAATCCTACAGAATACAGGCATAATTGTACTTGTTTTCTTCATGGGACCGAGGAATTGATAATTCAAAATTAGCATTTGCCAGCGGAGAGCTGCAGGAAGAGCCGTGTGTGCTCCAGCAACAGGGAAATCAGTTACACTGTGAAAACAAACTCCAGCTGCTTACAGCGCCATTTCTCTTCAGGTTTCGGTCCCAAAGTCTGCCCAACAGAAAGCAGTGGTTAAGGTTCTGGATTGGAGCTCTCTGAGCCCTTCTTTAACAGTCAGCTTGCTAAAAAATGGCTGTCACCAAGCACTTCTCTTAAATTAATACCAAAAGGCAGCTCAGTTTTCTGCATTAAAAGCTTCCTTGACAGCTGCTAGGTAATTGAAGTTTGCTATGCATCTTCAAAGTCAGTGCTTCTCCAAGGATGACAGATAAGTGTGTATTTTGGTTAATTAACCCTGCTAATGACTGTAGTTTCGTTCAAAGCAAAGGACTGGCTGCTTTGCTTTTGTTCTAGACGTCTTTAGAGTTTTATGTGATGTTCCTTTCCTGGATCACGAGGCATTTTATTTCCTTCTCTTCCTGTTGTCACTACTCTTCCATATTTTTTCACTGTTGTGGTTCCTGCCCTTCATTTCTGTTTTCCAGTTTTTTGTTGTTTCTCTTCTGACTTGCCCTGTCAGCGCTATTTCCCATTCATTCTCCTCAAATCACTCATCATTCTTCGCCCATCCTTGTGGCTGGACTTGGACCATGCTCCAGAACTTTTCTGGTCTGCATTAACCCCTGGTTTTCACGTATCCGATTAATGGAAACATTTTGATTTTGCATCAAGCTCTTTGGCTTTTAAAGTGTTTTTTATCCTTTCTGTCACAAAGATTTCTGCCTGCAGCAAAAAAGGTTCCTTGCTTCTTTCCTTCATATCTGTCCTGTGACCACCCCAGGAGCTGTGAGGTCTCTGCTCAGGGGTACAGAAGTTGGGTACGTGCTTGGTTCTTGCCGTCTGACTGATGTGTAGGATTTCAAGACTGAAGCTGATGGCTCTGTCAAGCTCCAGTTTTCTATATGGTCCTTGGTGCCTTCCTGCTACCAGAGGTGCTGGAACCATCTGAGCCGTTGATTCCCATACTATATCCAAGGTGTTCCTCATTCCTCATTCATGTGGAAAAATCTTTTTGTGGCACCATATAAAGGTGCCTTGGAGGGAGGAATTTAATGAATGGAAATAATGCTTGACAGGAGTACTTTTTTCCTTGGTGACTGTTTCCAATCCTGTCTCAACTCACAGGTGTATGTATCAGTATAGGTGCTGCAGTGGGTTAGAGCAAGCTGCCATCCTTTCCATATGAGTTCCACTTCATCTGCTCCCAAGACACTACCTGCAGCAGCAAGTCAGTTGTACACAAAGCCTGACCTTGTAGGCTTAATTGAAGATGCTGCTCAAACTTTTCATGAGTTCTAATTGGAAGCAGCGCAGCATAGACCAGGAAGAAAGAGAAATTGAGCCTCTTGGCAGCAACAGGCAGCATTGAGAGCCACGGATCCAGAATGTGTGTCAGTGTAGGCTGCACTGCCTTAGAGTAGTGTCCAAGGTACATGTATGATCAGACTAAAAGCTGGTTGACATTTCTTCATTCTAGTTTTGCACCTTTTGATGTTGTTCATTTAAAAGAGAGTAGAAGTTGGGCTTGTTCTTTGAAAACAGACCTGCTGCAAAGAATTCCAACGTGTTGACTCACCTACCTCTTGCACTGGGCAAATCATTAACAAAAGTGTAAGATTAAAAATATTATTTAAAATCTATCCTGGGATTACCTGGCAATATTGAAGTTGAGCTTTAAAAAGCAACTTTAAAGTAGCAAAGGGCTTTTCTCTTACTGCCTTTAGTGCTGTGTCAAGGCTTTTTCATCTCAATGTTATATTTTAAGTTACAAAAAGTCTTGAATATCATTAAGCTTTGGAAAAAATACATTATAATGTGGCTGAAGCAGATGAATTTAAATTTCCATAATACCACCTCAGTGTGAAGTGCCTTTTTACCTGGGGAGTGGGGTGAAGAATCTCTCTAATTTTAAATGTTTTCCAGTAACGTTAAGACAAGTGGAACAGAATGGGCCCCTTCATTGTTGCATCCAGGTCCTTGCAGGTGAGGATGGCAATGTGAATGCCTAATTTAAAAGGAGCATCTCTGTTCCACTGTATGCAAGCCATGAAACACTGACAAATTAAGGAGTAGTTAATCCTTCATTCCCTAATTTGATAAATTCCAGAGTTCAGTCCGTGAAACTTCAGCTCTGCCTCCTGTTGATTATGTATTGTGTAACTAAAAGCTGCTCTTTTCTGCCAGACCTGACTGTGTGTGTGAAGCAGCTGCCTTGGAGGCCAGTCAGGGCTGTGTGCTGAGTGAGCATGCTGGCTGTGCCTCTTCCAGCAGCCTGTGCACGTGCAGGGAGAGAGGTGAGGGGCTGCAGGGAGAGAAAACACGTTTGTGCCAAGAAAAGCTGCAGATCATTGCAGCCTAATGTCCCCTAAGGACACCAGGCTGCTGTAGCCTTTTTCATCCAGGATCTAGGTGATGCTAGGCATGTTTCTTCGGAGTGCTTTCTGTCATGTCTAGATACCTGGTGACCAAAGGGCTGAACTTAGGTTTGCAAAAACCAGGTGTTCTCCGTTGTAGCTGGGTGTAGTGGAGTTCCGCTTGGTGAGCTGAGCATGCTGAGCATGATGCAGAGGCATTGATACTGAAAACAAGATGGTAAAGCCCCAGGTCTCTTGTTGAGGAAATTTCTTCACTTTCTATTTTTGGTAGTCTGTCTCTAATACTGCTGCCTCACAGCACTAGCAGGGACGCTGCAAGCCAACAGGGGCAGGCTGGAGGCAGGAGAATCCAGAAGGAGCAACTGGAGGGAAAGTCTTGCTTGACCTGACTGCTGTCTGTGGGGTCAGCGAGTGCCATCTGGCTCACACCTGGGAGGGTGGCATGTGCGTACTGCGGGTGCAATGGCTGGAAAGTTTAGCTGCCAAATCCTCAATTTTTCTCAGTGAGAACATCTGAGCTGCTTTTAAGGGGCTTTCAACTCAAGGAGGCACACATAAGAGATTCTAGGGACAGTAAATGACATGCTTTTGGCTGAAAGTGTGCCCTACTATTGCGTTTGCACCAAGGCGCCTCAATGGAAAGGCTGTACCAACTTGTTTAGCCTGGCAAAGTGAGGGTTTTGTGAGCCTTGTCTGAAACACTTGGTGACCTGTCCTGAACTATTCTGTTTCAGACATGTGGAAAAATTGGACATGCTTTGAGCAAATAAGTCAGTCTTGTAATAGAAGAGGTTGCGGAGCTTTGGCCAAAGGCAGCTTTGCCTAAACTGCCTGTAATTTTAAAGATACCTCTGAAGATAAAACACTGCTAAGTGAGAAGTATCATTATAATACCTGGTTCTTGCTCCATCGTCCTGAGCTAGAAGTCAGACAGTCTTGTCTGTAAGTTAGAAGTTAACCTTGCAGGGTTCCAGAGATTTGGGATAAACTGTGATTTGCAGATTACTCTGAAACAGAGCTTGGGACACGCATTTTAAACTGGAGTTAAACTTGCCACCACGCAAAGAGTAAATCCATTGGAGCTTGAAAGGAAACTTGGGTGGCTAGAGCAAGTGAAGTACTCTGGCACTTCACAAAACTCTTACTATGGTACTCTTGCCTGTCATAATGTTTGATATTTCTTTTTTTTTCTGCAAATGAGTGACTACAAGTAATACAGACTTGCTCAGTGATAAGGCATTCTCCCATGTTGGATCACACTTCTGTAACGTTGCTGTTGCCATAAAGCTGCTTGTTGGAATACTGTACCTTCTTCCCTCGCTCTCCTCCTGGGCTCAGAGCCTTGGGCCTGAACAGAGCTAAGGAATGGCTGGAAAAAGGTTGGTTTGGGGGTATTTTTTGGTCTGTTATCTCCCCCATTGCAGGAGGAGTTGCTGTGGCAGCGAGTTAGTGGAAGGAAGCCTAACTTTTGGATGGCTGCTAGAGCAGCATCTTGCCATCATGTGGCAGAACTGCTGTCTAGTCCTGTTCCATCACTAGTCTGGCAGTTTTCTTTTAATTTCCATTTCCCTATTTTTTCCTGCTTCTGATTTTACCCTTGCATATCGTGGGTTTCCTTTGGGGTGTTTCCATGCAGTTGTAGGTGAGATTGAAGCAAAAATCCAGTTCATTGGTTTTGGGGTGTCTTTTCTTGCCTGCTAGTGAACTTGGAGCAACAGCCCTTGGAGACTGGCTGGACTGTGGCTCTCACTGCAATAATCTGGCCTGCGCAGATAGAGGCACGGGGAGGATGGAAGGCCTGTTGCTGAGGGGAAATTTGCTGTTACCTGAATCCAGGGAGTACACACCAAAACTGGGCCGCCTGGATTTTGTGAACCCTTTTCAATTGGGCTGTCATTTATTCTGTTTCTTATCGTTTCTGATTAATAGGAAATTATTGTGACTGATGGATGCCTGGGTTTTTAAAATAGCTTTAACAGTTGCTGGTGGAGGTGAATGATTTATACTTACCACCTTAGGTGGTGGTGAGAATGCGTTCATATTTGTTTTCCCCCATGCCTCTAAAGGTCTCGATGTCGAATGCAGAAGGGCATTTGGTTCACTTAGATGCTTTTTTCTTTGGTGCTGCTTATTTGCAAATGAGAAAACAAATTTCCTGAATACATCTGCCCTTGACAGCTTTTATATTTCTACTGGCCTGGTAAGGCTGACCTTTCAGATGTAATACGCTAAGTTGTTCTACATGCACACAAAGTGTAACTTCTCAGGCTCTTAAACAATTGAAATCACTGTCATAAACTTGCTGTTAAAGCCAGTAACAATTTGTGCAAGCATTTATGAACTGAGCATCAACCTTTATATACTCAGTAAGAATATAATTCTGGATTACATCCTGTTTAACTGCCCAAAGCTGCTATCTCCAGGAGGCAATTGCTGTCTTTTAATTGGGATTTTAACTTTTCAGTAAAAATCAAAACTTTGGTTATGAGCAAGAGACAACTTCTTCAAATGTGCAGAGAAAACAGAGTAGCTGGTAGGAAGCTCAAAATGTGACCCTGCTGCTGCTCAGGGTCCTGTTGAATGTTTAGGTCATCCTCATGTATATCAGTTAGCTAATACCTGTGTGGGGCTTTGAAGACTTGAAGTAGAGCATAGTTGTTAGGTATGAATGCGTAGATGCATACTGCTTCTGGGAGTGGTTTTCTTTTTTCTTTTTTTTTTAAAGCTCCTTCTCTGTAGACCTCCCATAGTATAACAAGCAGCATTTTCTCAAATGTGACTTTCATCTTGAGAGTTTACTGGAAATACCAGTTAACGTCTTCACTAGGGTGAAGGCAAGAGTTATTATCTCAGTGATGACAGTGCATCTGGCAGTGTACAAGACATAAATACAACAGCCCTGGTCTTTGCAAGTTTATGAAGAAGCAGACGAGTAGCACGGATAACAAAGTTGTCATGCCTTCGTGATTTCCAGGCGTGGGCTCTTAGCATACAGAAGAGATGCTGCATGTTCCCTGCGCTTACCCTCCTGCTGTGTTTCAGCACTGAGATTCCCAATTCTGTCATTACCAAGATGGTTTGGGTTTCAGATGCTGTGAAGGCTTGAATTTGCTTTGGTCGTGTTTACAGCACGTGGCATTCTGTTTGGATGCTGTGGCTTGGTGTGCCTTCTGCCTGTCTGTTCTTGCTCTTTGATGGTAAATAACCACCTTTACTGTGCAGAACCAGTCAGAGGAGCATAGCAGAGTCACAGGGTGGGTCAGGAAAAGGTTAAGTAGCAGAGAGCTGCCTAGCGTTAATAACTTTTATTTAGCAAAGGATTGCTGCATGTGTTTAAAGGAGCTACCAGACTCTTGTATTTTTAGCATTTCTGCTCCAAGGGTCTTAAAAATAACAGGTAAAAATCTGGTAATTGATGCCACATTTTTGTTGCACCAGCAGTAAATGTGCTTTGCAGGGAGGTTGTAGCTAGGAGCAGCTGAAGTAAAACATGATACGTATTAAGATGAAGTCCTGTTGATTTGTGACTCCACAGCTTTTCTTTAGCCCTAAATATGCTTCTGTAAGCCTTGGGTTTGTCTTTACCTTTTCATTTCTGTCTGACGGCTGCCCAGGCTTGCTTAGTACAGGCCTTTGGGTTTGGAGGAGATGACTCGTACTGAGACGGTTAATTCAGTCCCCTGGAAAGGTGCTGCCTTGAGAGGAGCCAGTGCCTCTGTTGAACTGTTCCACTGGTACAACCAGAGGACTTCGGTGGGTGCTTTTATCCGAGCATTGGCCGCCTCGGTGCTGGAAAACCTGTCAAGACATCTTTCTCAGCTTGGGCACTTCTGGGGCAGCCAAGCACTGTTGGTTACTGCTGGGAGGGGGACGTGGCAAGGAAAGAGTTGCTGTCGTTGTTTATAGTGGTAGGGACATGCTGCAGCAGGAGACCACAGCTGAAGGGTGAGAGTTTTTAATCACCAAGAGCTTTTGTCTAGATGTGAACCAGTAATCTTCCTAGTAAGAGACAGCTCAACCGGTTCCTTGGGTCAGACGGTTCTTCTATAATTTGTCTTTTGTTTTCTGGAGTAAAATAAATAGATGTATGGGTTGGGGTTTTTTCCTACTTTACATCTTTTCCCTTTCTGTTGCATTTATTATGCTTATTCTAAAGCAGACGTCTCATTTTTAACATATTCATGTCAAGCACATGTTCATACTGAGCTTCTAGCAAAATTGCACGATGCAGACAGTTATGAAGTTGATCTGCTTCTTTGAAGGAATTTTGAATCTTTACTGTATAAAGCAAGTGGAAATTAGATGGCAGTACATGCACTGTCTAAATCAAACCTGATTAAAAATCCGAGAGTTTTCATGAATGCATACTGCCCTTGCTTTCATGTCTATCCGGGGTGCAGTGTAAAAACCCCTGTAAAGATATAGGCTGTTTTTCCAGCATCACCATAAGTTGTGCTTCTGTGCCTCTTCTGGAGTCTGTGCAATCTGTGGTGTCGTGCGCTTATAGTTACAAAATACACCTGACAGTCTGGCCCTGTGTTCTGAAGCTTACTTGCTTGTTCACAGAGGAAACACCACTGCCCGTTGTGCCTGGGGTGAGGGCTGCCTGGGGATCTCTGATGGTGATTTGGTGGGAGTGTTTGTGCAGCCTCGCCTATTAGAGCTGGTAGATGAAATTTCAGCCTTGAGCTCCGTTGCTGTATGTGAAGGGTAGTACACTCTAGTCTGGGATAATGCTGGAATCAGTTCTTTATGCAGTTTAAACCCTGTATTTCTGTCTTGAAGGTACTATAATAAATCATGTTCATGAGTTCAAGCAACCTTTTCTTCTTTAGGGGGTAAAATAAAAGAATACAAATTCTTCAGGGTGAGCCTTTCTTGATTTCGCACCTTGTTCCCCCTAACAAGTGTTGTTTTCTACCCTCTGCAGACTATTGGGTACTGATGGATGTTTCCGACAGCCCTGAGCGAAACCCCTGCTCTCCTGATGAAGAGGACCAGCAGCTTTCTGATGATGAAGTCCTGAAGGAGAGCTGTTCAGAACGGGGACTTGATGGAGAGGGTGGACAAGGCAGCGTCCTGGGAGAGGAGGAGGATGCAGCCAGGGGACTGGGTCATGGTGAAGAGGAGAACCACTCGGATGAAGAAGACCACTTAAGTGAAACTAAGTCTCAGGAGTCTGACAACAACGAGCAGACTGGGGAGCTGAAGAGCCCTCCACCTGGCAAAGGAGAGGAGGAAGACCGGACAAATGACCTAGGTGATGAAGCATCCTCTGTCACCCGTGAACTAGATGAGCACGAGTTGGACTATGATGAGGAAGTTCCTGAGGAACCAAGTGCTGCTGCTGCAGAGGAGGATGGTGAGAAAGCTGCTGGTGAGGATGATGAAGAAGAGGAGAAAGGAGATGATGCCCCTGAAGATGAGAAAAAATCCAGCAGCAAAAGTGATGATGAAAAGGATGGCCAGGATCCCCTCAAGGAGAAGAAGAAAGAAGAAGATGATGGAGAAATTGACGATGGAGAAATTGATGTAAGTAGGAGCTGGTCTGAGGTGGGCAGAGCCCTGCAGGGAGAGACCTGTCTTTGTGTTTCAGAACTGTTTGGCTCTTAAGCCGCCATGCTTTCCTTCTTCTTTGACATGAATATCTGTTAGTTGTGTCACTAGTGTGCAAACAACACTTTCTTTGGAGGTAAGACCATACTATGTACCAAGTCCTAAACTCAGTGGCTGGGACATTCAGCAGCACATACTGTAGAAAAGCTTTGTGCTGAATATTGTCAAAGCTGTCACAAATAAGCTTTGCTCCCATTGAATATGGAGGGGTTCCAGTGCTTTAAGAAACTATTCTGCCTAGCTCTCCAGAGGACTTTTGAATGATGCCGACAGCAAATTACTTAGCCATGGATTAGGTGTTCATAAGCTGTCTCATCAGCTCAGGTTGAGAGGCTGGTGCTGTGGAGTGGCTGCCATGCTTGAGGCATCAGCTGTGTGCAGGAAGCCTGTGGCCCTGAGCTATTTGGTGGGCTCTAGCAGCATCTGGGTGCATGGAAGAGGAATGAAAGGTGCTGGGCTTTCTGGAAGCTTGGTTTTCTAACCAGGCAACCTCTGTGCATGGTTTGGGTGATGTGTTCAAGAATGCACAGTCCCAGTAGCTACTGTTTCACAGGTCAGGAGAAGTGCAGCTATTTAGAAAAGTTGAAAACTGGGTTTAATTGCGTTCGTGATTAGGGCAAATAGCACTCTTTATTCATGTTTGCCTTCAGATAGGAAGCACTGCAGTGCAGCAGTTGTATTTAATACAACTAGTTTTCCTCTTGCAGGCAGAAGACAGGGCAAAGCGATTCTAGGGGTAGGAACCCTCCTGTTCCTGGTCTGGTGGACACCTTACTTGAATCTGAATAGTGGGAGTGCAAAAAGCAGTGCAAAGAGAAGTTGCTGGACCACAGCTCTCAGCTGGCTCTGCTCCTGGCTGTTGGTGCCCAAAGTGCTCCTGCACGGCTAGACTAGGTTGGGGCAGTGTTGTGAGAATGTCCTGGTGACCAGGCAAGGAAGCAATGGCCTGTGGATGGGGTCACTGGTGGGGCTTCTCGGTTAAGGAAGGGAGGGCTTGGACCTGGGAGATGGTGTTGCTTTCCAGTCCCCGTTGCTGTGTAGCTGACCTGGCGACATGCTTGGGAGGCTGGCGGAGCCTCACTGGAGACACCATCCTCCCTTTTTATTCAGGAGTCGTATATGGTGTATTTCTTGCTCTGATGGTGTTTTGACAAGTTCTGTTGCTTAAAAAAGGTGATGTAATTTTTCTTTATCATGCCCATTCTGGCAGGTGATTTTGTTAAACACAGTCTTCCAAAAGTTTTGTCTATTTCTGATTCAGTTAGAAGGAATTTAGCGTGTTGCAGGAGAGTCCAGGCGGGGGGGGGAAAAATTCCTGGAGTCCTGACTTCATGCCTGCTTCTTGATTAAAATATGAATGCTTTCCTTTAGAGTCTAAGGCATTCTTGGGAGTGCTCTCCTTACAAAGCACAAGATGAATCTGTACTCTGGTTTTCATACATTAACTCATAACAGGGTTCCCAGCTGCCTGATTCCAAGGAGACCTCACAGAAATAAATACTTTCCCTTTTGTTCAAGTACAGCATTTGCAAAGACTTCACACAGTTCTTTTGAAAGAAGCGGAGTTGAGCTGGTTATACCATTCACGCGTCATTGAATGCCATCCCCAGCTTTGGGGGAAACTGTTAAATCTCTGCATTTTATTCTGCTTTCAGACTTCTGTCTTGGAGGGAGGGGAATATTAATGCAAATTTTAATTTGAATATATATGTAGTCTTCTAAATCCGTTCTCGTTCAGGAGAGCTCTCTTTGCATTGCCCTCACAGGAATGCAGCAGAAGCTGTTAACCCATCTCTCTGTAGATCCTTTGTTTGTCAACAGTCAAGCGATGGTTTTTTCCTCCTTTCCAGCTGCTGAATTGATCAGGGTACATAACTTTCCTAATCTTTTCTGTGTAGACAGCTGCTGTGGCTGCCACAGGGTTGCTGCGATCACCATGCAGAGGGAAGGCCTCCAGCAGATGCTCCCTCTTCAGATGTTTCATATGCTGAAAACCTCTGTGACGGTGAAATGGAGGCAGACGGAGGGAAGGTGTGGTGGGTTGACCTTGGCTGGATGCCAGATGCCCACCAAGCTGCTCGATCACTCCCCTCCTCAGCAGAGTAGGGGGGGGGGTGTGTGTGTGGAGAAAATAAGATAGGGGGGAAAAAAGGGGGGTCAAGGTAAAGGCAGTTTAATGAAGTAGTAGCAAAGGCCACATGTGCAGCAGTGAAGGAAAACAAAAGATGGGTTTTTCTCTACTTCCCATCAGCAGACGATGTTTGACCACTTCCCGGGAAGCAGGGCTTCGGTACGCGTAGCAGTTGTTCCGGAAGATAAATGTCATAAATAACAAATGCCTCCCCCCTCCCCACCCCCACCCCACCCCTTCCTTCTTTCTTTTAGCTTTTATATCTGAGCAGACATCGTATGGTATGGAATATGCCTTTGGTCAGTTTGGGTCAGCTGTCCTGGCTGTGCCCCTTCCCAAACCTTGCCCATCCCCAGCCTGCTGGTGAGGGGGAGGTTGGAGAGCCAACCTTGACGTGCAAGCTCAGCAGCAGCCAAAACACGGGTGTGTTATCACCACCTTTGGAGCTACCAGTACAAGCACAGCGCTACATGGGCTGCTTTGGGGCTCAGCCAGACATAGTACAGAAGGCCAGGCTGCCTTTTAGGATAAATAACTGATTTCTTTGCCAGATGCCTCTGACAGCTCTCTAGTTGTGGCTGCCTTTGCCTTCTGCATCACCACCTCCTTTTAGCTCCTTCTGACTTTTCAGGTGCAGCCTAATAAAGCTGGAAGGAAGGCCCTGGAGAACAAAGGCAAAGACTGATACTTTAAAGTTTCAACAACTTTCTTTTGGAGGTGTTTCATGACTTATTTCACGCTCATCCCCTGTGGTTCTTAATCTTTAAAGCAACCTCCATCTCCCAGTTTTTTTTCCTGGGGCTGCTGTGCCTGGGGATGATGCAGAGTTTTGTTTGAGCCGATCCACAACTCCTGTGTGGAGCTGAGGAGTGGAAGGAAAGGTGTCAAGTTGTTGCCAGAGAGGACTGGAAGAAATAGACATATGGCTTTTTTCCTGAAAAACTTGTATGTGAGGTTGTTGCTCAGCATAGTGGGAAAGCATTTTATGATTAGCTATTGTAATAGCAGTCATCCTTCAGAACTTGTTGTACAGATAGAAGAGTCATGTCTGTGCTGGGTTATTGCATTAATGCAGGAATACCGCTGTGTATTTTGAATTAGTGAGCAGAAGGAATTGGCTTGAGCTGAACAGGGATGACATGAATGCTGAGCAGGGGACAGTCCAGTTTAAAGGCTCTGAAGGGTTGTAGTATTACCCCACGCCAGCAGAGCCGCGGTGGCTGTCGGCGTGCTTGCTGTTAGCCTGCAGGAAGGACAGGTAATGCAATTTAGCTCATTTGCCTCGAAAGAGCATGAAGCTGCCTCTAGCTGCCTTGCACGTGATGTTGGCTAAGTGCACAGCCAGCCTCATTCAACTGAGGTATAAGATCTTAATCCACTGTACTGTTGATTTTTAGCCTTTAAGTGTATATAAGGTAAAATGATGCAGCCTGAAACTTTGGTCTGTGGCATAAAGACATCCGTAACACCTGAAGGTTTTGCAGTCACCTTTGAAACACTGAAGCTGATGATCTTCCTGTTTGTAGCAGCACATTGTGAAGATGCTGTTGGGTATTTATGGTAACTTTGTATTGTTTCTCTCTTGTGTTTTGCTCCAGGGTGTGTTTTCAGTGACTGATATTTGACCATATTGTGAAATGTCAGGTCGCTGCAGAAAATGCACCACGTGAAATGTCAGCTTGTCTATCTGTTCCAGGACGATGACTTAGAAGAAGGAGAAGTTAAAGACCCCAGTGACAGAAAAGTGAGGCCACGTCCCACCTGCCGATTCTTCATGAAAGGTAATGACATGCTGTAACAGTGGGAGAAAACCAAAGATGCTGTAATTTTTGTCGTTTGATCTTTGTACCCGTTAAGCTGCTGTCTACATGATAAACTCTGCCCCAGGTGTCCTCAGTATTACCTTTCTGTTCCTTGGTGGCCGGGTGCTGAATTTACATAGAGCCAATATGCAAAAATGGCTTTGCCCGAAGTGTGGTGAGCCCAGTGGAAGCAACTAAAGGAAAACTTGCTGGTGTTTTTTAAACAGCATGAAATAAAACTGCTTGGACTGATTTAACAATCAACTACTGGTTAGAGGTTATTTTGTGGAAACCAAAAATGGCAAATGCTTGTTAGTCCTTATCAAGCTCACGCCTTGCCAAAATCTAGTTGTTTCTTGCAATCCTATATCCGTCTTGCTTGCTCGCTTATTAAACTTCATTCACTGAATTTTTAAAATTGAAAATAGGGCTAGAAATGCAGTTTCTTTGTAAGAAATACTGATGTGACAGTATGTTGACATCCACTGAGCTGCTGCAGCCCCTGCAAGTGCATCTGTTGACCTGTGTTGCCTGTGTAGTGGTGTCAGGTTTGGCAACTCAGGTATAACTGTTTTCATAAGCAACCCCAAAACCCCAGCAGGATGGCGTGCTTGAGGGATGATGTTGGACCTGACAGGGCGAGATGTGCCAGTGGCCGGTACTTCCACTGGGCTGAGGAAATGGTCAACTGGAATAAAAAAAATAATCCTCATGTAAATAGAAGCTTTTTCCTCAAGCCAGAAGATTGCTGTGCACTGTATCAGAGACCACATTTCTGAAATACGATTGGGATTGTCAGCCTCAGTTGGAACAAATTGGGGTAGGAAATCATAAAACGTGTTTTTTGCTGTCTCTTAATAGAAATTCCCCAAAGTTTGTGCAACTGCACAACAGCTATTTTAGGCTCTCCTGCAGCTCTTTTAGTATAGAGAGTAGGTTTTAAAAGTTTTCTTATCTAAACTGATTATAGCTCTCTTCCACTTCCTTCAGCTTCATCTCATTTAATGTTTGCTCATTTACTTGGTTTTATTTACAATTGCCCTTGAAAGAATTTATGAAAATCTGAAATTAAAAGAAGGGTGGAGAACAGGGTGTAGTCTTTTATTCCTTGCATCAGTGGCATGTGCAACGTAGGGAGCTGCTTAGGGGGTTTCCGGAGACGTGACCATCAGATACCACGTACTTGGCTTCCTGCATGTCTTCCGGTATCAAATTTTCTGCCTATGCTGAGACACGAATGTGTTGGTGATGATGGTGGAACAGGGAAGTTCCTCAGCAAGGAGAGGTGTTTGTTCCTGAATCCTTAGTGTGACATACGCCTCCGTGCAGCATGGAAGTATTTGCTTGAGTCAAAGTTCAGACTGCAGAATCTCCTGCCGCAGTTGTTTTTCTTTGATTTTGCGTCGGTTCAGATAACGATGACACTCACCCCTGCTCACCCCTTAAAGGCTTTATTGCCACCAGGCAGATCAGGTGCTGCTCACGTGCGACCTTGGAGACATTCAGATTTTTGTCCTTGATGTGTCGAAGGGGAGCACTCACGTGGCTGTGGCTGTCCAGTAGCATGAGTGACGAGCTTGCAGAGCCTTCCAGTGAAGTAGCTTGATGTGTAGCCACCTTGATGTATGTAGCAGAGCCCCTTATTGTCAGGGCAATCATTCCCCTTGACACCTCAGTAGGAATAGTAAGTGTTTGTGTAGGTGTCTGGCAGCCCCTACACGTGCTCAAGCACCGAGAAAGGATGCGCCGCTCCCTGAGCTGCTGTGCAAAGGGATTTCTGCTCGTGTTATGCTTTTACAGTACAAAAGCATCCAGTGTTACCTCTGACTTAGAACACCGGCTCATGGTTAATCTGGGACTGATGAGGAGCATTTCCAGGGATGCAGGTGCCATGTGAATTTCTGACATGTTGCCCTGCCAGCTGAGATCAGGGATTCTTCCTTGGGCCACAGCAGTGTTAACTCCCCATTTGCCTCCAAAGTCAGTGCGCTAATGCCTGAGCTAGCACAGAATTAGTGACAACTTTGATGCAGTTGTCTGCTGGGAAATCTGCAAAATATTGCCTGATGTTGAGTGGATTGCTGGAAGGAGAAAAGAAAAAAAAAAAAGGTATTTTGTTTCTAAGGCAAGCTAAATTAAAGCTGAGAATTAGCTTTGTATCCTGTTAGAGACCCCTGAATGTTACCATTTATTTTGGGGGTGGTACCTGAAGCTAATGAGCAGCTTCAGATTTGTCTGCTGCGCACTCCACAGTGATGTCGTCTTTCCTGCTTTGTGCTGGCAAGCCTGCGGATTTGGCTGGAGAGAAAAGCTTTAATGTACTTCATGCCTCACCAGAGTGCTGTATATTTTGGATGCACTGTGAGGTTTTCTTTGCTGTCAGGTTATATTCATTCATTGTTTTCTGTAAAAGGTAAAGTTCCTAACTTGAAATGTTTGTCATTAGTAAGACTTGAAGAGCTCATAGGCTTATTACTGCAGTTGCTTAATGGTGTGTATGCATCCATCCCTCCCTTCTCCCCTCTGTAATAAGGTTCTTGTACGTTCATCCATCTGTGACGGGATCTATTTGTTCTCTCTGGGAAGGTGGGAGGCAGGAGCATCTTTCCACATGTATGGAAACAGGTAAATCTTAACAAAGTTGTAGAGAAGAAAAGTCATGTGTCTCGAACAGCATTATTCCTTGATGGCTTTTAAATGGTTGCAGGGCTGAATAAATGCTTGCTGTAGGCATACAGGGGTCTAACAGAACTGTATCTCTGCAGGTCACTGTACTTGGGGCATGAACTGTCGATTTATTCACCCTGGCGTCAATGACAAAGGAAACTACTCCTTGATCTCCAAGCCTGAGCCCTTCTCCCCAAATGGTGCTCCTCCTATAGGCCCTCACCCACTGATGCCAGCCAACCCTTGGGTACGGATAGCTTTTCTGTGACTTTATGGCTTCTGCATGTAGCTTTTGTCTCCTGCTCTAGAAGAAGTGAAGATATTTTTTTTTGAGCTAGTACTTTAGCAAAATTCAGTACATCAACTGGATATGTGATTTTTTTTTTTTTTAAAAAGGTGGTCTTGAGGTTGTTAGTAGAGGGGAGTAATTTTCCACGTGTCGCAGTTTATGTCCTGCTGATACATCTCTGGAGTACCTGTTTGCTACTTAAAACTGACATCAAGTATCTGTCTCCTTCCCCTTCTCACCTTTCTAACAGGGAGGGCCAGTCGTTGATGAAATCTTACCTCCACCCCCTCCAGACCCTCCAACAGAAAGTGCCTGGGAGAGAGGACTCCGGCACGCTAAAGAGGTAAATGCCATCCTCAGGAACTGTGCTGATGGTCTCCAGAATCTGCTAGCCTTTTTCATCGGGAGCAGGATGTTAGAATTGCTCTTTTTGGGGCACATGGTGTCTTGCCCTTTCTAAGGAGCCTTACTTTTTGCCTTTTAACCTATTAACTGTGTCTTGTTGTATATCACAGTTGTTACACAGTCAAGAGGAGCTGACATCCAGGTTTGGTTTTTTTATATTAACATGAGCTAGGGGGAATTTGTGGCCCTGAAATCAAGCCCTCCATAAAGCAAAACTTTTTAAGCTGATCCAATCTCCCTTACTTCAGTACCTGTTTCTCTAGCACATATAGGATCCATGTGTCTGATCACTGCAGAAAATGGGGTCAGCATGCGTGAAACCTTTTATTTCCTGTCTGCTGCTGTTCTAGGCTGATGGAGTAGTGAATTACACTTTCTGTGTCAAGGAGAGTCCAGTGTCCTGCACTTTCATGAGGCTTGGGCAGAAGAAGGGTGCTTTAGATGAAGGGCAGGTTACTTCCAAGTGAAGGATTTTTATTACTGCAATTTCTCTGTGCCTCAGAAATGTTCTCCCTTTACAATGTTTTTTTATGGCAGGTATTGAAAAAGGCAACTATGAGAAAAGAGCAGGAGCCTGACTTTGAGGAGAAGAGGTTCACTGTGACTATAGGAGAAGACGAGCGTGAATTTGACAAAGAAAACGAGTTTTTCCGTGACTGGAATTACCGCATCACCAGAGATGTCAGAGATCCAGCGTAAGATGCAGTCTTGGTTTTGCTACATGGAATAGATGGGTGGGAAATGCAGTGCATTATGGCGGTCTTAACTTGTTCCTCCAGACTGGAGGAATGCTCACCTCAGAAAATGGAAACAGCTTCCATGAAGCAGTAGGTACACCAGTTTAAAAGCTGAGCCGCCTCCACTCACTCAGGTTCAACACAACCTTCCTTTACAGTTGTCTTTAAACCTTTCTGCCTTCAATGTCACTGGCATACTGGTCCCTCAAGGACGCTGTTAGTTGGGCGTTGCTTACCTCACACCAGTGCATTCTTCCGACAGTTTTTCCTCTTGTTTTTCTTGTTCCAACCCATGTGAGTTTTAAAATGCTAAAGCTGGGGCTGCAGAATTGGAGTGTGCTCAACAGCCAAGAGCTTCAGGGACGCAGTTGTACTGTCTCGAGCAGCTAGGTCTTTATGTGCCAATACCCTGGCAAAGCAGCTGGTCTTAAACATGTTGATCAGTCCCAGGTAAACTGTTCACTAAGATGCTGGTCAGAAAGCAAACCTGTTAGCTGCCAGGGCATAGCCTAGGCCAAAACAAACACACCAAACTTAAGTGTTCAGGTGCTTGTTTTTTTAAGGAGGTAACACATAAAATGTTGGGAGACCTCAGACACACTCCTGTCATGGCTGGAGAAGGTGTGAGGGTGATTCAGTCAGCTCTGGGAAACTTGCTTAGTAGTTCTTGAGCCAAGAAATGGAATGGAAAAAGACTTTGAGAGGCTTGTATTCTGCAGGAATACAGGTGAATCTCTGTTTTGTTCTTGCTCATACATCCTCTGTTCTTCCTACATGTACAGATTGCAGCAATATTTCCACTCACACAGAGAACATGTTTGTAAGGCTTAGTTCTATCTTATTTTAGAGTAAATGAATTGCAAAAAAATACTCTGAAAAGGAGTAAGGAGTAGCTTAAGCTTTTTTCAGTAGTCTGATTTGCTCTGGAGTGCAATTCCTTTCCTCATTTTAAAAAAGAAGCTATGTACTCAGTTCTGCAGCCTGAAACAGAACAGTTGCCCCATATTAATTTTTTCCTGGGTAGGAATAAGTCTGTATCTTGGTCTTCTGTTCCTCTGAGATTTTCAGTTGCACCTGGGACATATCACCAGTGCTCTGTGGGTTGACCATGCAGTACCTTTAATTTACGCTTGTATATGAAAACTAGCATCAGCGTTCTAGTTGTTTTATGCCACTCTCACTGATGCAGGAATTGCATTAGGTACAGGACTTTGTTTTTCATATAGTCAAGAAAAAAGTGTTGCATGTAGCCAGTGTTAAACAGAAGTAATAAAAAAAATTAAATTCCTGAAAATTCAAGCACTTTTATGTATAAGCAAACTGGCATTAAAATATCTTCATTGTGTGTAAAGGCAAAAGTTACGAAGCTGCTGCTGCTGTAAACTCTAGAAAATGGTGATTTTTTTTTTTTTTTTCCTCACACGCACACACCTTATTGCACAGGTTGACACCTTGCAGCAAACTAACTACTGGTGGTGCAGATGGGATGTTAATAAATGCTTTCAGGACTGTCTTGTGACATATGAAGATGTCTAAATAGTTCATGAATCCCTTTTTCTTTTTTGAAAAACTATAGGGAGGTGGACATCAAAGAAAACATTAACTATGGGTAAGCAGGTCTTTGATTCCAGTACTGTTGCAACTGTAAGAAAATATTTCCTTTCCTTTCTCCATTGCACTTCTTTAAAACTTCCTAGGCCACAGACCACTGTCCTATCAGGTGTGGTGGGCAGTTTATTAACTGAGTGAATGTATTTGATTTTTTGGGTGGTACCAGTTATTTGTCTGAGGATTTAAGCACTGAATTACCTAAATGCACAGCGGTGATGCTTGTTTAAATGAACAAAAATCCACAAATGTTACAGGAAGGGAATGGGGAGATTCGGACTTGAGGGTGTGTTAAAAAGTAGTTTCCTTTTTGGTGTAGCTTGATTTTTTGTGTCTCCTAGAACACCTGATGTCACTGAATCCAGACTGTTGTCTGGTTGGCATCAGAAGTTTGTTGCTGAATCTGTATTCAAGAATCTCTGGTACTCTTTCCCTTGACTTACTGTTTCAGCAAAAATAGAAATCTTAAACCATTTAAAAGCACTGAAAGAAATGCAGGTAGCCACTTGACTTGAAGGGCAGCACTTGCCTCTTAGCCTCTTTTAGATTATTTGGCACTACTTAAAATGCAGAAGTGGGCCCTTTACTCCTCTTACTTGCAAGTCAGAGTCTCATTATGGACAATCTGGAATTTGGGAGCATTTGCTTTATTATCTTAGTTCTGCCACTGACTCCTCTGTGGCCCTGGAAGTTTCTTGTTTCCTGTACCCACCTCTCCATCTTTACAGTGGATCTGATATTTTCACTCCAGGTGGCTGGCAGGGATTGGATATTGTTGAGTGTATGAATTAAAACCATCAACTAATGTTAATAGAAATCCTCAAATGGAGGAAACATTGCAGATTTAAGGAGGGTGGATTTTAAATCCCTTTCCTCCCTAGAAGTAATTGCTGTTTTGCAGTTGAGCAGGGTGTGCTATGCGCTTGCCAGTTCATTTGTGTGCTGGGGGGCCAGCACCTGTTTTCCACTGGAGAATATCAGCTGCAGGTGCTGTTACCTTCATTGCATGGAATAATTCCAGGTGTAGGGGCAGGTGTTGCTGGCCTGCCCCTGAAGCTAGCTTTTCACAGTGGAAAGCTCAGCAACAGCTTGTGTCCTGTGCTGGTGGCATTGGAATGCACCCGTCACCTCCTCCGGTGGCAGGGGAGTAGGAGACCACCATCCGTTCTACTTCTGATGTGAGGGCGCTTGAGATTAGCGGTGTGTGCATGGACAGAAAATGCAGCCCTAAATCAATGAGGCAAAACATGTTCTGTTACATTTGCACGGCTTTGAAGTAGGTATAAAAAGCAATTGGTGTTTCTGCGTTTTTACCACATTGATTTGAAGGCTGAGTGTGGTTTGTAGCATTCTTTATTTGTGTTTATCAAGAAAGGTTTGTGCTTTTCTCTGATAAGCTTCACTTAAAAAAGACTGTGGGATATGTAGAAAATAAACTACTTTGTATGGTCACCCCATTGAACGTGGTTTTTCTTGTCAGTGCACAGTGACTAAGACCTGACGTAGAATATGTAGCGTTTCTGTATGGCAACAAGGTGATATTTCCCTTTCTAACCTTCCCTGTTTTTCATTGTAGGCTTGATCCTTATACAGATCCCTATTATGACTATGAAATAGAACGGTTCTGGCGTGGTGGGCAGTATGAGAATTTCAGGGTTCAGTATACAGACCCAGATCCATACCGTAACTACAGAGTAAGTAAGGTAATACCCCTTTCCGTGCTTTTCCTTTCAACTTTGTTCCAGGTGCTTCTGGCGCTTGTCATGGCTCCAGTGCAGTAGTTGAAACGGGACTTTTCTTCAAGATGTTTAATGTTATAGTTACATCTTGATTTAATTACTACACAGAACACACTCTTGGTGCAGGGATGGGAGGATGTTCTGTTTCAGTGCGGTAGAGGCAGCAGCATGTCTGAGATGGGAAGGTGGTTCCTCTTCACGTGCCCTGGCTGCTGCTCTGCGGTCCAGGCAGTTGTGCAGTGCTTACGGCCATTCTGCAGCCATTCTTGGAAATGTTGGAGAGGGAGGGAGTTTCCAGGAACTAGCCTGACTTGAGGAATGGTTTTGCTTGTTAGTTATTGGGACAGATGAAAAAGATTAGATTTGGACAGGTGTGCTTTGTGTACAGAGGCTCTGGCATGACTGTCCACCGCTGGTGGAGGTGCAGATCAGTTGATTGAATCAGGTGAGGAAAGCACCCAGCCAGTTGCTAAAGTCCTCGAGGCAGTTGGTTGGTGTTGCACAGCTGTAAGTTACAGAGCTCAGTGAAAATAAGGCTACGAACCCTTCCCCTCCGCTTCCTTTTGCCCTTGTGCAAACTGTTGAGCCTTGAGAATAGTGGCAAAAATAATAAATCCTGCTCAGTAGGGAGCTTTTCAGTGGTATTTGTCAAATCCACCAAAAAGTGGCTTTCCTTTTGCTGAAAGACCTTGCTGCTCTGCAGAAGCAGTGCATAAACTGAAGCCTGTCCTCGCTATTGTTGAATGCACCATCAATTATTTTCATGGTGCTTGTTTGTAAAGTTAATTAACTTATTATAAGCACGATTAGCAGAGTGAATACTTGTAAACATCAATACATTTATTTAATAAGCATAATAAGCCAAACTAATCTTTGAATGTTGCTTTTGAAAATTACAGCTGTGATGAATATGATGTAGTGTTTTGTTCTTTTCCACTTTGTGCTTGCTCAGCGAGCAGTGGTGGCCAGCAAGCTCCAGATTATTTATCTCAATACTTTGCTGCAACATGGGAGGGTGTATGTAATTGCTTATTGTCCAAGACTTTGAAACTCAGCTGCCCGCTTTGTTAGGAGATGCTACCACAGTGTCACAATGATTTCCCTTTTCTTTTTAAAGGAAAGAGAGCGAGAACGGGAAAGGGAAAGAGAGAACAGACAACGAGAAAGGGAACGTGAGAGGGAGCGAGAGCGGGAACGGGAGCGACGGCAGCGGGAACGAGAACGGGAGCGGGAACGGGAGCGTGACAAGGAGCGCCAGCGGCGGAAAGAAGAATGGGAACGCGAGCGAGAACGAGTGAAGAGAGATGAAAAAGACAGGCAGCACAGGGACCGGGACAGGGACCGGGACAGGGACCGGGATAGGGACCGTGAAAAGGAGAAAGAAAAACCAAAGCCTCGGTCCCCACTGCTACCAAGGTAGGTGTTTGCTGGAATTCGGGCTTGACATTTCAGTTGATGATGTTCTAGCTGTGGATCAAGAACCAGGCTCACGCTGATCAGAGTGGGGAAGATCTCCATCCACAACTCTGAAGTGGTAGTTTTAAGAGGAAGGAAACTCTAAATGAGCCTTGCTGGCCACTAAGTGGAGCTAAAACATCAGGAAGAACCCAGCGTGCATAACCTGACTCTGGAAGGAGAGCAGTCTGTCCCCTGGCCTGGAGATGTGGAGATGTTCAGCTTGTCCCTGTTCCCGTGAGGCTAGAGAACCTCTCGGGAGGCTGGCTGAGTGTCCGCAGTGCTGAGAGTCCTGCATATGGTGGCGACTCCCTTTGAGGTCTTGACAAATGCCCTTTGACAAGAGCCAGGCCTGGTTTGGGAGTTCATGGACAGTATTAAGTAAAACTCCAAAAGGAGGCTGAGAAAGGTGAAGGGGTTGTATGCCTTGAAATGAGCCTCTGCCAGGTGTTAACAGTGGAATTGCAGTGTGGCGGTCGTGTTCCTTGCCTCTGACTGCTCATTTTTTCTAAAAATCCTGGTTCTGACTAGTGTGAAAGAGAAAATTGAACCAGACGGACTAAAAGTCTAAGAATTTCAAAAGTGAATCCTATTTTATTTCTCTTCAGTTATTTAAGTGCCGTGGCTTACCAGCATATTGTGTATTAGGCGTATTTGTAAAGCACTGTATAAATATCACAGCTGAATATAGAACTTGTTTTATGGGAAGTTCTAATGTCGCAAGGGGAAAAGTATCACATTTCTTGCTGAAGGACATCTGCAGGAAAGCTGATTAGCAGCGTCAGTGTCTTGGAAGGAGTCGCAGATGGAGCCTTCTGACAGCGTGTTGAACATGTGGATACACAAGCGTGTTTATGTGCGTGTTGGGGCGAAGAGGGGTGCAGGGGAGCTGTTTCCCAGGGCATATCCGAGCGCCTCCTGCCTGGTGTCTACGGTGGTTTTTGAGCACTAGAGGAAGACGTGAAAGAATCATGATTGTGAGGAAAATGTGTTTTACCAAAGAACAGGGCAAAGAAGGCCAGGAATGAGGTGCCATGTGGAATTGTGTAGTTCCAGGTGAGAGCAGAGTTTGGTCTTCAATCTGACATAATTTTTTGTTTGTATTACTAGAAGGAAAGCTGATTTTTCATGATGACCCTTTTTTCCAAGAGGGGGTCACAGTTTCAGAACAGTTTGAAGGTGTTTTGTGAGTGCTCTGGTGCAGTGGCAGTGTCAAGAGTGGTTATAGGAATACATTTAATCATATACTATATTTAATTATAGTCTTCACTTACAACCATAATTTGTGCACCTTAATTACCACATTTGCTGTTGGTTTGTGCTGTCATTGGGTTAGTGGTGGAAGAGATCTGGCTGTGCAGAGCCACGTGATGAAGGTGATGACGATGATGAAAGTGACATCAGCTGATGGGCAGCTCAGGTTGTTAGTCATTAACAGTCACCGTCACCAGGACACTGTGCACAAGGCTGAGGCTGCTGGTTACTCCTTCCCTTGACACTTGTGCTGGGTCATGAGGAAGGGCTTTGTGGGAGAGCTTTTCCTATTAATGCTGCCCAAGGTTTGCTGAATAGGAGTGGTGGTCATGGTGGCCAATCTTAGATCCATCTCACCCTGCGTAACCATCTGTGTGAGCAGAGAGATGGGGGGTTTACAGTGTGGTGACGTTATATGCTTTGTGGATACGGGTTCCCTGCTTCTCCCCCATCTCTGACATAAGCACTGCTTTTAAGGGAGCTGTGGATGCCTCTTGGATCTCCAAAATAGGCATCTTTAGATAAGTCTCAGTAGATTAAAAATAGTCATTGATATGCTGCTGCTTTTTTTTTTTTTTTTTTTTTTTTTTTTTTAATTTTAAGTCTGCTATTCTTTCTGAAATAGATCATGGAGAATCTGCTATTGGAAGTGTCCTCAGGCTTGTCCTGCAGTGCAAGCACTGATGACTGCAGGGTCAGGCAGAGCACTGGGGAGGGAGGGACAGCAAGCAGGGCTTGCTTTTGCTTTTGGCATCATTTGTGCAAGGCTTTAAAAGCTGATGGCAAGAAGTGTTCGTAATTTTTGTGTTGAATAGGGAACTAGCACTGAGCAGAAAGCTTGAAAATCTCCCCAAAAGAATCTTAGGTTGGCACCTACACACAGTATCTCCCCTTAGAGGAGAGTGGAACTAATAGGAGTACTTACCAGTAAACCCCAAAGCCCTACGCTGTTGAAGGCAGCTCTCCAAGTACTCTTAGTGGGACTTGAGTTCCCGCTGCTGAAACCTGTGTCAACATGAGTGCTCTTACCACAGCCTTTACAGGTGTATGGATGTTTGCAGAGAAAATAAAACTGCAGAAATAAGTTTTGAAAAAGCTTTTAAAAAAGTGAAAGCTTAATTAAACTTCTTTCCTTTGGAGAAGATGTCCCTCACCCAGCAGTTTGGGTTTCTGTACGCTGCATTCCCCAGAAGGCTGCGTCGCACTTACGGTGTGACTTGGCTCTGGGCAGTGCCGTTCTGTCCCACACAACCTTTTTGACAGGCTCTGTACTTCCTCGTGGTGGTGCGGCAGTTCGAGCCGTCTCACCTTTTCTCCAGATACCTTCATGCCATGCTCCAGAGGGTCAGGTTTGACACCTTGGGGTTAAATAGCTCCCAGGTTTAATGTGCAAAACGCTTGTGATTGCCTCGCACTTCCTGGGCAGCAGGGCACGATAGTGGCACAGTGCTCACCTGCGGGTCTATAAATAGACTCTGGGCTTTCCCTAATTGCTAGATCCCAGCTTTTGGCAAGTCCGGCCTTTCCAGGCGTCATGAGGCGATGGGGGCTGGCTCGCACCAGGCTGCAGGCAGCTGCCCGTTAACATTCCTGCACCAAAGGCAGCGCCGCTTCCAGCCGGAGCCCACGCAGCCCTGCTCTTCACTTACTAATGAGCTGGGGAGATTGGAAAACTGCTCCACAGAGGTTGTGCAACCGGCAGCGAGCTTTGCCAAAGGCAGAGCTGAGGATGTCTGTAATTACAGGTAGATGCCGGTCTGTCCATCGGTGTACAAGCTCCCTCGAGTAAAGGCTGGAGGAAGGAACAAACTGTGACATACAGAATGCAGCGTTGAAAGGCATGAAAGCTTGAAAAGCAAAGAGCCGGGAACATGAAAACAAATTCCCTTTCCATTATATTGAAAGCAGAAAGGTTTAATCTGATCTCTGAACAACAGCAGAGCAGTTGAGGCTGATAACGCAGAGAAGCCAGAGGACTGCCTGGCATCACTGGTTGCTGCAGATGAGGAAGACTAGAATTTAACAAAGGTTGTACACCCTGATGGACTCAGTGGCAAATGTTTCTCTCTGAACCTTTCAAAAGAAGAGGCTGCAGCATTTTGGGGTTCAAGTAGGGATGGATCATCATGTGTGGATTGGACTTTTTTTTGAAGGAGTATGCAATTGCTCCTTTATGCTTTGGGTTTTGGTTTTTTCCCAAGGTTAAGATGAGCAGTCCAAGAAGTTTATAATCTGAGATCACAATGCTAGTAAAATTGTGCCTCCCCCTCCTCAGGCATCAAACACTTAAACAAGCCAGGGCACTTTATGATCAATTAGAGGGATAACTTGGCTGTCTGTCCTCGTGCTCCCCATCTCCAGAACGAGTTCTGATGCCCCAGGCTGTGACTGATTTTGCTGAGTGCAAAATTTCTGCTTTATATCTCCGTCTTGCCAGTGTAGCTCGCTGTTGTGCAAAGCATTTCAGGGATAAAAAGGGGCATGAAATATGTTATTTGAAGAAACTTAGAGCAGTGCAAGATGTTCTTATCTAGGCTGCTGGCCTTTAGGTGTGAGCAAAAGCCCTACATACAGCAACAGTAACCTGCTTTAATCCTTCTATTGTTGCATAGGTCTCTATCCCACAGTTACCTGAGCAAATGGGATCATTTCAGGAGCACGTTAAGCAATGTAGTTTGTGTTGTGGGACCTGTTAGCGGTTGTATTTCCAAAGCACTGAGGAGCTGGACCCACTGGCAAGGGCAGCAGACTCTGTATCGCTGCCCTGTTGGCTGGCAAGGTGGTGGTTGACCAAGCGAAGAGGAAGAAGAGGAAGCAATCCCGTGCTGCAGGTCCTTGACACGGGCATTGGTTTCTTGCCCGCCTGGGTCTCCTCTGCAGGGAATGCTGTGGGCCCTGGTGAGAAGCAGCATGACAAAATGAACCTTTGGGTGAGAAATGTGTCGTCTCCAGTTCTCGAGGGAGTTTGTCCGTCAGTCTGACCTAAAAGCTGTTCCCACACAGATAAGGTTGGTCGCCCGTGATACAGACCCCCAGATTCTGTGGAATGTGGGCGCCAAGTAGGGTGAGGAGGAGGTGGCAGTTGTCCTCAGAGGTGTTCCAGAGCCTGGACAGGAGGTGACAGCAGCTCCAAAGCTGTCCTGTGATTATCGCACACACAACAATTTTTGGAAGGAAGTTTTCTTCAGCTGGGCTAAAGGCTATTGATGGAGTGCACTTATGCAGCCATTAAAAAATAAAAATAACACCTGCAAGTAGGGACACTGTAAAATTTAAAGCAATGTCAGAAAGGGCAGCTATTCTGTAGCAAATCATAAATCCTTTGTAAAACCCTTCCAGCAAGGAGCGCTGTGCTGCTTTCCAGCTTCTGTTGAGGTGGCAGTAGCGTTGTGAGATGCTCTGTAATGCTGCAGACCCTGGGACAAAAGGTTCTGTGTTCCCTTGGCAGAGTTCACCCTTGCGTTGCTTTCTCATGCTAGTTCAAGTTTTGTAATGGGTCGTTGTTAATCTCTGGGGGGGTGAGCACGTTATGGAACAGGATAACTTGGAGTCTAAAATTGATGTTAGGTTACCCAGGGCTTACAAGTTGAAAAGTGTTGGAATGAAGTTGATAAAGGAGTGGCAAAAGTAAGGGAATGCAAATTGAGTGATTCATGATTGTGTATGTGTGTGATCACAAACCAACTGAACTTTTTTGGAAGAATCTGTAATTCTAAGTGTTCCTGGGTTGTTGTCATCTTTCCTGACAGCTTCCGGTGGTCTCCCCATGCCGCTGGCTGGATCTGCTCCCTATTTTTTGAGTGTACGGGCTCTGTATGAAAGCAGTGGTTGCTCTAATGGGGCTAGGTGTTTTGGTGGGCGTAGTAATAACATTTCATCCTGTTGTGTAAAGATGAAGTAGGCCGATGGATTTTTGTCTTCTCATGGTTTTCCCTGTGGAAATGTTGTTTCTTAAAAAGAAAACCTTCATTTGTTCCTGTTTGTCCTGCCACAGGAGGAAGAGCAGGCAGGATAAACAACTGTGTGCTCTTCCTGGATTCAAGTCAGGCATCAGTAAGACCCCGGAGCGCTCTGAATTAGCCTTACATCCATGAGAAGGTACTGAGGGGGAAAAGCGGCCTCTGTCAGGAGGCATAGATTTGCTCTCCAGGTGTGTCTGCACCTTCCCTGGGCAACTTCTTGGAGTCCAGTGAGTGAGGAGAAGCAGATGGCCCCAGGCCACTGGGTTTCCCAAGCTGAAACGGGGCTTGTCGGCCAGAGCTGGAGCTGGACCTCTGTTCCTCTGCACACATCAAGTCTGCCATGCTGCCTGCGGTGCCACACTATACAGCACTCCTTGGAAGAGGATTCCCCTTCTCCCCACATATAGAACATGCCTTGTGCAGCTCTGCAGTTCTTCGCTTGTAGTCGAGTGCCCTGTATGGTAACGCTGTGATGATAAACATTATAACAACTTGTTTACATCCCCATTTTTTGTGGTGCAGCTTCCAGGCAGAGCAATGGAACCTGGTTAGACAGCTTTGCTTTCATTTATGCTCCCAGTTCATTTGGGAAGTTGGTGATGATAAAAGCTTTCCGCAAACCGAATCAGCAGAACTTTTCAAAGTTCTCCAACAAAGCATTTCTGTTGACTAGAGTTTTCGTTAGTCTTCATGGTTCTTGAGGTTCTGCCTCCACAGTAAAAGGAGAAGGGTTTTGTAACCGTAAATCAAGATGAAGGGCATTGAGTGACTCAGATGTGGATCTCAAGGAATGTGTTTTTCTTTGGCTTTTCAGAGATGGAATTACTGGAGAGATCTCCCACACTGGGTTTTATTAAAACATGGCAAAGACTGGGGCAGAATCGCTGCACACAGGTACCTCTCATTTAGAGGAGGCTCTCAAGGCGTCAAATGCTCAGCCCGTAGGGTAGATCACATCTCAGATATGTTTATCTACCTGCTGTGATGATTTCATACTGTAGGTTCAGATTGTATCTCCACTATTTAATTTCAAGGCCTCTCCCCATCAGGCTTTGAAGAAATCTTTTTTCTCTCGCTCTTTTTTTTTTTTTTTACATGACTGATAACTCTGCCTTAGATCGAAACATCTTGAGAAAAGCATATTCTTTGCTAATATTTCACCAAGATCCATCAGCACCGGCTCCAGGGTTCAGCATTTCCTTTCACAGTCACACGTAGGTGGCTTTTGGGAGCTACAGTCCCCCTCCAGCCACAGGAGTGACTTTATTGTGCAGAGACGGGGAAAAATCTCCCAGTGTGCATGCACGCTGCTGGAGTTTATTTTGCAGTAGTTGCAGATCCCTTCACAACTGCCTTGGCACATGGCTCCAGTTGTTCCTCGAGTCCACTTCCTCTGGAAAATTCCAGTGACACCGAAGGAAAACTCATACTGGTGCTGCTGACGCAACACTTGCTTTCCTGCAAGAGACGAAAAGGCTTTTAAATCATCAGTGGACTTTCCTCTTTCAGAAAACTGAGCTGTAACTGCCAGCCAAAACAGTAGCCCTGGAGCCAGGCTGACGTCACCGGTGACCATGGGTGATAAGGTTTGCGTTACCTGTGGGAGCAGCGTCCCACGGGGAGGGGGAAGGAAGGAAGCACTTTCCCCGAGAAGCTTATTTTCCCCTCTAAAATTATAAATGCTTTGGCATCATTTGCATAATACATGAGGAGGAAAACTTGAGCTGTGCGGCTCTGCTTTTCCCACTGCAAATTCTTGTTGAATTCCGTGACGTGCTTCAAATGGGGTTTATTTGGGAGCCGGTACGCGTGCGGTTGGGAGCTGGCTGACCTACGCTGTGGTTTGCATTGCCAGCTGGAGCTGCCTTTGTTCCTCCTCTCATTGCCAAAGCCACGTTCAGCTTCAGTTCTCCGCTTGATTGCTGTAATTAAATTCCAGCCAAATATGCATTAACGTGTTCGTTCTGGAAAATAAAGCATTTAGTTATTTTAAGGTTAAAATGGGCTTCGGAAATAGCCAAGCTCTGCAGACCTTGCTCGTGCCCTAGTGACGCAGGATGCTGCTCCTCAGGGCTCTGGAAGGAAATTAAGCTGCTTTTGATCGGTCTGTCTTGTCAGTCTCTTTTACTCCCTCTAATTTTTTCTTTTTAACCTTGTGGCATAGGCTTACCTAATTTGGGAGTTAATTCTCAGATATTTGAAATGTTTCCTAAAAGTCGGGATTTAGTGAAAAAGGAGACAGGGATTCACACGTACGTTTTGGTAGCATATGGCTTTTTCAGTGTGCTGAAGCATGTGATGTTGGCCTGTAGCAGGGACTGCACTGGCTGGGGTAACTGTGCTGGGCTGAGAGTGATGCGTGGCTGCGCACCCCACAGCAGCCAGGCTGCTCTCCTTCCCTCCTCTTCACCGTGGGGCAGCACCGGCGGCTCTTCAAACCCTGCCAAGGGCTGGTCGGACTCACTGACCCAGCAGCAAGCTCCTTGTATTTTTTTTTTTTTTCCTCTCCCTATTGAACTAAGGAGTTGAGAGGCGGCACATGGAGAGCTCCAGCAAACACCAGATCCAGCACAAGATGAGAAGGAAAAAAATTACCCAGTTGTAAGAGTGAAAGTGGGGAGAAAGCCTCCCCCTTCTCAGGATCAAATACCTCGCTCAACCCCCCCAGCAGCACAGCACCAGGAGCAGCTATCGTGTGCGATGTAGCGCTGGGCAGCCTTCCTGGCTGATCTGGGCTGGGAGCCACAGGCTGCCTGCCTCCTCTCAGTGGGCTTTCCTCTGCCAGCCTTACGGCTTCCTCCGCTTTCATCCCAACAACTGCGCGGTATCAGTATGGGGGAGTAAAATTCAACTGAAACACCGACTGTTTCATGAGCTGCTCACTTCTAATAGTCTCTTTGGTGAAACTCGTGTAGGCTGTAACTGAGATGTTAGTCTAAGGTGGATGGTGCAGGTCTTGGCAGCTTGCTTTCAATTCTGACTCCTGGATTCCACTGGAGGAGATGAGCCAAGCGGCATCAGATACCAGTCCCTCATTTTAAGTTGAACAGGTTTATTTGATGATGCTACACGTTGGGCACACAGGTAGCTCTTGAGGAAAGACTTTGAAAATGTCCTGACATGGACATCATCTTTCTTTCTTGGTTATAGTATGCTAACTTACTTGCTGCTGAGTCAAAGAGCATATTCAGAAATGAGGCTTTCTGTTGTGGTTTTCCTGGGGAAAAAAACCTTTCCTCCAGAAAGTGACTTCATCGGGAGAGAATTGCATCAAACCAGGTAATAGGTGCAAGTAATGAGATTTGCTTTCATAGTCATCTTTGCTCCAAGCTCGCACCCAAGCTGTGGAGTTCAGCGTAAGTTGTTCCCACGTGGGGCTGGAGCTGAGGTCCAGCTCCCAGGATGTGCTGCTGTTGGAGGTCAATGTGAGCAAGTCACGGGGGGGTTGAGATAGAATAAATTCTGTAGGAGACTTTTCTGTCTGAACAGTATTGCAGGAGAGAGGTGAGCCTGGAGAGGGACGAGGTCATTCATTAATTGTTGGCTTTCACGTTTGTCACCTTGGACGCTGCAGTGAAAAATTTCTCAGCAGGCTTTATCCAGGTCTTGACGTGGACACCGCCTCTCTGCCTGCCTGTGCCAGCAGAATATTCCCCCTGCATCTCCCAAAGCACGCAGGCTGGGGCACCAGAGGGGGACCAACTCTGGTGGTGTTCATGAGCATCCTCACGTGGTGTCCTCCTCCCTTCTGCAGCTGTTCAGCCTGCTGCTTGATGCGAGGTGTGTAGGCTGTTCCCAACCTTCTTTTTCTTCCTGCTTTGCACTTGGTTGCTTTGAAGATACTCCAGAGGTCAAGATGGCTTCAAAATGAACGTGTACTATATCTGCTGGAATGAGAGCTTGACCCTGGCTGTGACTTTAGTGTTATCAGAGTATAAATAAGAGGTCCAGTCTTATCTCAGCCCCATGTTCAGAGTCATGGTCTTCCTCCATGATTAGATACTCAGATATAGTTGTGGCTGTAATATGGAAAACTAGACCAGCCCACCGCAAATAACACGCGCTGCGTTAAATTGTGTGTGTTAGGGCAGTGCTGGAAAGGGTGATGATGCGAAGTGAAGGTGCTGGTGAATAATGCTGAGCCATAACCCTGCTTGGGACTCTTACCAGGCAGTCAGCAATTTTGTGTGCTAATATGTAAGCGTCCTCTTCTGAAGCTGGAGTGAGATTTCTGGGAGAGGTGAATGTGGAAGGGTTTCTCCTTCCATAAAGTTCTGTATATACTGGGATAGATGCGGGACGAATTGTAAAATTGCTGTAGCTGTATCAGCAAAGATAGGGAAAGAGCAAGATACTCAACTGGATTTCAAAGTTGACAAGTTCTGGAGTCAGGGAAGAGGTGAGAGGCCACAGGAGTTTTAAGTGTGTTGAGACTGTTTTAATACTGCTAAGCAAGGAGGAGATGAGACTTCATAGTGACTGGTGAGGCCTTCAAAGGGCTGAACAGGCTGCTAGCGAAAGGCTTTAATTATCCTGTTGTCTGTTGAAAAAGTGTTGTGGCAAGAAACGCAGTCCGTAGAATTATTAGAAAACTCGGAGGTTGCTTTTTTATCTCAAAAGGTAGAGGAAGTTGCATGGGGAGTGGTTGCTTCGGTCGTGTGACTAATGGGGTGGTACAGGCTGAACCCAGCTGTGGATGATGCCTTTCCTCCCCCAAGTTCTCAGAGTGAGAGGGTTCATTATTCTGAGAAAAGGAATAAACGCGCCATCGTACTGGTAATTTGATGAGTACAACAGACTTCATAAACTTTGAAGCAAGCACGAACTTTGCCTGAAACCTAAGGTAGAAGGTTATAAGCAGGTAATCGAACAGTCAGGTGCAGGTTAGAGTAAGGATGAGGAAAAATCCCAAGTTAAATCACCCATAGATAAGAGAGGCAATAAAGTCTAGGCCTGAAGAAACTCATTCTGGAATACTTAAGGAACTCTGTGGTGCACATGCTGAAAAGTTAGTCCTGGATTATTTTCAGGAAGCTGTAGAGGAGAAGGGAAGCCCAGAGAACCGAAGAAAAAGGGGAAACACAAATGGAGCCCTTAAAAGGGAAGGGAGGAGATGGAGGGTACGTAGCCTGACCATCAGATCTTCATGGTTAACAACAGGAGAGCACATGTTTGATAGTGTTTATAAACACCTAGAGAGTAATAGTCATAAAACAGCCGTTAGGAACTGCTTTATGCTCAGCTGATGAGGTAACCATCCCCTTTGTAAGAGTTACAAGTAGATCAATGTGTCTTGGCTGTGGTGAGACTTGTGACACAGTCCCACGTGATGTTCTGATAAGGGAACTGTAGAAGTAATTCAGGCTGAATCTCTTCTCTTGGTGCCTGCTGGTTGGTTGCAGCAGTTCGCTGTGTTGAGCCGGCGTTTCAGATGCACGCTTAAAATCTGTCCTTAGTCTAGCTCTCTTTAGTTTTTTTCATTGCACTGGGAGCTGCCTACCAGGTTGGGGTTGCTCCAGCTTTAGCTACTTGGCACAGGTGTAGGAAGAACCAGGTTTCCCATACCCTTCCCTCTTAAGGTGTGCTTGTGTCTGCTCCTTGGAGGCCAAAAGGCAAAGATGAAATCAGCTGGCAGGTCACACTGCTTGGTTAGTGCAACAAAGTAGTTCATGAAACTTGCAGGTACTGCTGTTTTGATGGGCTTGCAGTCACTGATGTACAAAATGATAGGTGTTCTAACACTTCATCGCTCCAAAATGATGTTGAGTATCCTGCAGTGGAGGTTAAGAGCTAGTGCTGGTATGAAGGATGAATTTCTGAGATCTTTCCTGGCCTGTGTTTCTGTTAGTTTTACTATATTAAAAAAAAAATAATAAAAAAAAATATATATATCCCAGCTACTTATTCCTCTTTGTTTTCCAGCCGTCAGCCTGAGCCACCAAAGAAGGAGAAGGAGGCAACCACAATTACAACCGCTCAGTCAAAGAGAGCAGATGAATGGAAGGACCCTTGGCGCCGATCCAAGTCCCCCAAAAAGAAACTTGGTGTGTCTGTCTCTCCCAGCCGTGCACGTAGGCGCCGAAAAACCTCTGCTTCTTCAGCATCTGCTTCTGGCTCTTCAAGGTGAGTGAAGGCAGAGAGCGTGTCACGTCTGAGCCTTGTTAGTCATGTCACATTCCTGACACACTGTTTCTTGTCAGTGGAAGATGCTGAGATGTTTGGGAAAGCAGTTCAAGGCTTGCTGCTCAGTAACAGCTATGGACACCAGCATATAGGTAGTGAGAGGGAAGCCAAAGGGGGCACATAATTGTGGTTGCTATGAGTGATCTCTGGAAGACTTAAGAAAAGGCAGGTCCTTGGAAAAGTCACTCTTCAGGTAAATTAGACCTGGGTGCAGTCCAGGTGATTAGTAACTCACCTAGATTAAAACTGTCCTTAATAGGAGCGGAAGGAGCTGGAAGCTGTAAAAATTGGAGCCTGTTCGCTCTAGGAGTGCTGGAGGGATGAGGTGAGCCCACTCCAGGAAGAGCATGCTGATGCTGCTAGGGAAAAACTGGGGTTGTGAAGGCTTGACAGAGCCTTAGAGGGCTGCAGTGGAGCTCGAAACCAACGGGTGAAAGATAAAAACCACCTTTCAGAAAGAAGTACCCTGAATCTAGGAGAGCCGAGGCATAAGCTGGATCTATTTTCTTTAAATGCTTGAACTTGAAGCTACTGAAAAGAGGTGGGAAGAAAGTATTAGAGGAATGAGGAACATGCTGAATTGAAGATACGGATCTGTAAAGCAAAGCCCTCCTGAAGTAGATAGCTTTTCTTTCTGGGATCACTGCACCTGAGATTTTTCTGTTTTCCTCTGTGTGACCTGACCTATCAGGGCATTGTCTGGTGCAAAGGCATAAAAACTTGTGGAAGGAGTTCCCAAAAAGGGATGGCAGATCAGTAGCTAAAGGAACAGAGGCCTGTTCAAGGGTACAGAGTGGGTAGCTACAACAGGATCTTCTCTAAAAAAAGGGGGGGGGGCTGAGGAGAGGCTGTAGTCCTGACAGGTCACCGAGGAGAAGACAGGTAGCTTTTGGAGCACTGTTTGAAAACTGGGTAAGAGTGTACTGGAAACAAGACCTTGGTCTCAGAGGACTTCTCAAGAGGTGCTGAATTTTAATATTTCTCTTTCAGGTCCTCTTCTCGTTCATCCACCTATTCTGGTTCAGGTTCCTCGCGATCTCGTTCCAGATCATCTTCTTACAGCTCTTACTCTAGTCGCTCTTCAAGACACAGCTCTTTCTCAGGCAGCAGGTCCAGGTAATGGCTCCTTGGATTTGAAAGTAATGGTATACTGTTTTCCAAACACTTGCTAACAGCTGCTTTTGCTGCTGCTTAAAAGCAGATAGCCAACTGTTGAGATAAAACATTCAAACCACTTTCCTGAGCGAGGGAAATATGATAGACTGCAAGGCAGCCTGCTGGTTTGGTTGTTGAACGAAGCAGATATGTCAGCCACCCCCTCCTCTCCCCAGTGCTGGCACCCACGAGTACCGTGCTGTTGTGGCTGGGCTGTTTCCCATGCCTGTGGTAGCTGAACAGTTGTAGAAGCCTGGCTGAGATAAATGTTTCCATCATTTGCATTTTATGATTGGAAGAAGTTACTGGCATCTCTCTTCTATTGCGCTGGAAATTCTATTTAAAGAGGCAAATCACATTTCTTTATTAAAGCAGTTGTCTTGTGATAGTCCTCACACTTCAAAGTAGCAGTTCAGTGTCCCATGCTGATTAAACAGAGGCATGTTTATTACTCTGCTGCTTCCTTGCCCCTGCAGATAGTTTCCCAAGTCTGGAATATGCATAGTAGGAGAACTGGCTCCCTAGGTAGGCACCTCTTTAGAGCTGAAATCACACAGATAGCCGGAGTGGATCATGCAGTTGATGGGAGTGCACAGTGTCGCTTTTGGAGACGTGGTTCCCCCTAGGAAAGGCTCAGGTGGGAGCCGATCTCTACACAAGCACGTATGTGTTTTGTGGGGAGCAGGCTGACCTTCCCCCATCCACCTCATCTCGGGCTCAGTTCCTTGGAGGACACTGCCAGACATCGGTGACACGCTTTGACTAGCATGCCTCTTTGCTAGATTGAGGTTGAGGAGATTGAGGAACATCCCGGTGCCTAACTGTTCTTCAGAAAAAGCAAGTCACTGAGGTGTCTGGCTTTCTGAAGTACTAGGCTGCAAAACAGTCTTGGCAGTGGGGTGAATCATGAACACCAGCATCTGGTGTGCTGTGTCAGTTTGGGCAGCCCTGATGTCAGGGCTCTTGCCCTTTGGTATCTTAGCTTTGATATACTCTGCTTGATTTTTCTCCTTGTGTTCCAGAAATTGCAGGCATCCAGTTAGATGTATTTTTTGTGTCTTTCTCCCAAGTTTTTTCTTTTTCTTTTTTTCTTTTTTTCTTTTTTCTTTTTCTTGGTTTTTTTCTGCTGTTTAAAGGATAAACTGCACTAGACGTTAACAGGAACATAAAGTAGGTTGAAATAAATGCTGAACCTGCAAGTCAAAATCCTATTTACTTCCCAATAGACACATTTTCCCTAAGGAGAGAATACAGAGAGTATGGAGAAACCTCAGGTGTTGGTATGGAATACCTGAGAGTGCTTCTTTTGCAGCCGACCCTGTTGTTTTGTATTGTTTTCTACTTTTACCACTGGTCTGGTAACAGAAGTTAGTTTTGTTGAACAGAGTCCAAGTACAAAAGTAGGATAAGCTCAGACCCACAGGGACTAGTTCCTGGGGTGCAGTTGCTGGCTGAAGGAGGGAGTGATGGCTAAATGCACGGAAAGCCTTCGGCAGTGCCAGAGACGGAGCTGAGTGCTGTATCCTGTCGTTTCTAGATCGCGGTCCTTCTCATCTTCGCCATCTCCTTCTCCAACACCGTCTCCACACAAGCCGCTTGCGAAGGCTAAGGGGGAGTTACTACCGCCTGCCGGTAAAGGGTAAGGCTTCCTCTCCGCTTTGATAGCACAGTGCAGAAGAGGCTCCAAACAGTAGCCTAGTCCCCGAGTCAGACCCTTCTGACCTGGCTGACAATTTAAGGAAGACATGGAATATGCAAAATATGACCTGCGTAGAAGAGTGCTTAGCTTTGCATATTTAATTAAATGATGACATTTTTACTTATTAAATCCAAGTTAAACTGTACAAATATCCTTAAGTATTATATGTATACGTGAGTGTTTAAACACACGCATGATTTCCTGTTTAAACATTCTGTGTGTGCAGGTATGTTTATACAGGAGCTATAGGAACATTTAGTTCATTCCTCTACTGTGGCTTTAGTTAATGCACAGCCTTAGAATAAAGAAATGGTTCAGCCTCATCTACTTACAACATCGGAGGCAAATTAAAACAGCGCTATAGCTATGAAACTGTTCTTGGCAGATTATGCCAGCGCTCCTGCTCTTTTAAAATACTTGAAGTTGCTGTTTCACAAACTCGTGTAATACGTAGTAAATTATGGTTATGTTGGAGGGTGACACAACACCATAGTGATGTCACCTCTTAAGGTGACCTGCAAATAAATTACACCATGGGAATCCCCTGAGTTCTCCAGAATATGGGACAGTCCCCTTTGCCACACTCCTCGTGCCTTTATTGGCACACTTTTTTTTTTTCTTCTCAACTCTGAGGGTTCAACCCTTTAAGGACATGCTCTCCGTGTGCAGTCATGTCTTTACACCCTTCTAGTGCACATTGCAGTGCTGGTTTGGTAACACACAACACCAGCCAGCACTAGTGTGGGGATTGTTTTTGCTGCGTAATGTTGCATGCACTTAATCCTGTGTTCTGCAGGGGTTGAATGCGGATATTCTTAAGCCCAAGAGGAGGAATTAACAGTCTCTGGTTTTGTATGTAGACAGACGCCTCCTCTCCAGTTAACAGTAGGCGTGACATCAGTGCTGGGGTTGTTGAGCAGTAATGAGCTGAGCCCAGAAGTGAGCAGCTCTTTTGCACCTTGCTGATCTCTGTGATGGCGTGAAAAAGAGAATTTTTGCATGAACCATGTGCATTTGATTCTGAAGCTTGACAGGCGGATTTTAACTAGGTGTATGTCTTTTGGATAAAAATGCACAGAATCAATTGGATAAGAAATGGCGATTTCACACAGTCTACTTCACTAGTTAATTTACAAGTTGAAAGTCTCCAAAATTGGCTGTTGTTTAGTAACTTGTTTCTGAAAAGGGGACTTGCAGAATATGGATAACAGATCCCTTTGGGGGGGAGCGGGAATCCATGTTGTTTGAGAGTGTTTCAGTGAAATAGCCAAGTGCCTGTAGCTGCAGTAATCATATCTATATAATATTTAGTCAACAACAAACATGAGCGCATTTTGTTGCTTTCGAGAATGTCTGTGGCCTGTACCTACTGACTCTGATCACACACATAAAAATTTTAATTCTTGTAGTGAAAAATCTGTGAAGAAGCTAGCTGCCCTTCCAGTCCCTCAGCCGCTCACTAAAATCACAACAGCTGCACCAGAGCCAGCCAAACCAGGGGATAACCGAGAGGCAAGAAGGAAGGAACGTCAGACAAGGACTCCACCCAGGAGGTAAGAGAGCTGTGGGGTGGAGTGAGGCTTGATCTCCTGCAAGATAGACCAAATCCTGGGGTTCTGTCAGGAGCATCAGCTACAAAGGCTCTTCGATATTAAGGAGAAATACATTTCCCGGGGCAGAAAGGAGATGGGAAGAGAAGGAAGGAGTTGAGGGCAAATGCTGGTGACTTGCCACAGCCAGTGGCTCCTACCTCTGAAGGCTGGTTGGGAGATAAAGCAAGGGGAGTACATGAAATGGGTTAAAAGGCAGGGTCTGCAGCGCACAAAAAGGCATGTTTGAGAGCCACTGGTTGCGGAGGCCACGCAGCAAGGAAGCAGAGTTGCATTTAGTCCAGAGAGCAGATCTGACGTGTCGGAGGGTCAGAGCTTGTGGTGATGGGTTTGGACCCTGTGTACTCTAAACGTGTGCTGCTATGCAGGAAGTATTTTTCTGTGTGGTACCAGGAGCTGGGTCGTCAGCATCTAGCAGTACCACTGGAGGAGAGGAGGAAAAACTCTGTGACTTCTGCTGTTCCCAGTACACAGCTTGCCGGCTCGCCTGCTCTTCCTGGCTTCATCCAGTGTGACTAGTTTGAATGTTTCAAGTGACTTGTTCTGTCTGTCTGCTGGTTTTGTTGCCTTTCTTCTCCCTTTGCGTTTGAAATGAGAGGGGCTTCTGATGGTTTTCAAACAAGGAGCACTTGTCTGTATTTAAATACATTTATCAGGCTTAATCTATTGTACTGTACCTAAAAATGTTACAGGATAAACGCAGGTAACGTTGCCTGTTCTTGGAGGGACACAGTCAGCTAAGCACAGCTGAAACTCATCATGCATTCTTCTTGCGTTAGAAGTTTTGAAATAATTATGGTACCTGTGTGTCTATAGAAGCAGTAGCTCTCTGTGTAAGAAATGTATTTACTAGAAATGTCTCTTTTTATGAGCACACAGGGAGATGGAGAATGTTTTATGCCTGCAGGAAGGTGTTCTTGGATCATTGAATGATGCTTTTCGTCAATGTGTTTTGAAGACGGCTGTAATTCTGTTTTCCTTTCAGGTTTTTCAGACTCATCCCATGTCAGTTCTTAAGTTTGCGTGGGATTAAGTCTCCTGTTTCTTCACAGTAGCTAAAGAAAAGGCCTGGGCTGAGCAGTTATGTCTCCATAGTGAAAATTGATGATGACAATTTCTTTTCCCTAGAAACTCCATCAGTTCTAGTTCCCTTTTTGCTTTAACTAGTTAATAATAACCTTGGATGTCTTCAGCCACCTTCCCTTATTCTTTATTCCAGTCTTGGGGTTTGATTTGTTGTTGTTTTTCACACTTATACCCACACAAACCCCACTGCCCTACACTCTCCCTGCTGTGCAAATGACAGAACAGCTCTATTTGTGTTAGTACTGGTGTATTAGTCAGAAATGTGTATCGTTATTTTTATGGCCTGAAATACAATGTAGTCCCACTGTGTTACGCAGTTAGCAATTTTTCTTTGTAGGAAGCATTTACTCCTGCGACCAGTACAGGATTAAGGTGTTTCAGCTGATTCTTTGCCTGGCTTTCATTGGCGTTATTGAGTCTTGCAGAAGACAGCTACTGTTCAGAAAACAGGTGCTTCCTCAGGACCGGGAATGTAAGGTTGAGGAGAACATCTGAAACAATTACATTTGCAAAGCGCCAGTCCTGTATACAATACAGGACAACAGCATCATGCTCGAACCATCCCTAAACAGTTTCTTCTAACCCCGTTTCACAGCAGAGCACAGCGAGGTGAGGATGTCATTTGCTGTCTTGCAGGCGGACTATCAGCGGCAGCATCAGTGGAAGTGCCAGCAGCTACAGCGGTTCCAGTTCCCGATCTAGGTCCTTGTCTCGCTCTCTCTCCAGATCTCATTCCAGATCATCATCTGCCTCAGTCTCCCACTCCCCGTCTGGGTCCAGGAAATCCAGGTACAGCCTCGACCCTTCATAACCTTTGTTGAAGTAAGAGGAGATTATAACTATTCTTAACTGCTGTGGTTTCTTGCTGTGAACGCTCTCGCTAGCTTCAAGTATCAGAAGCTATAGATAACTAGGACATGAAACAAGATTATTTCTTTGTGTGGTGGTAAAATCCCAAGTCCTGAATCATGACAGCAGTACAACATTGGTAGTGTCCTTGTGGCTTATTCAAGGAAATAATTTGTCGTTTGTGCCAAACTGCCCATTTTTACCTAAATGATGACCAAAACATCTTACACCTAGGGTGATCTCACATCCTAATTTATTTACGAGTTAACAGTTTCAGGCTATAGAGCTTTTCTCTTCCAAACCTCTTTACTACCTCTTGTTACTGAATGTCCTTAGGGAAGATGCTTGGTCTGTTGGGAGAGGTAGGTCAGAAAATACCTAAAAGGCCCAGCTAATGATATTTCTACTTTGCTGGCAAAGTTGCCTGGCCAGTTCCTTTTGTGTTGAGCCCCAAGTGAATAGTTACATGGCTGTTTGTCTGTGGGATTTGTAAACAGCTAACTCCCTCCAGTAAAAAGTCATGAAATAAGCTTCTTTCAAGTCCTTCATTCAGATTTTTTTGCATTTATTTAGGTGCAGGAATCCCTGAAACCTCACAGGCAGCCTTGAGACACAGCGCTTCCCGTGATGCAGATTTAAAAGTAGACCTGTAGCATAAAACTAGTGGATTAAGTAGGACTTGGCTCTGACCAGCAGTAATTCACGTATCTGAACTCTATGAAACTCCAGGGTTCAACATCCGCATTATTTTACGGAAATACAAACTTGTTTACTACATGCTTGTCACATTCATCAGATCAGGTAGGGGTGATGCAAGAGGTTCAGAGAGCACTTGGGCACGCTGGCTCTGCGCTGCCCTGCGGTACAGGGCCCGAGAGGAGAAGATGGGAAAAACTGGTCCCAGGTGCTGCTTGTGTGGCACTGGGGCTGTGCTTGCAGCTTTTACGGGTGTGTGGGAAAGGAGGAAGCATAGGAAACATAATGTGTGCCCAAACCATGTCTGCTGGGACAACCTCGTAGCCAGGAGCTTTCCTGCAGAAGGAGTGTCTGGCTCATCCAGTCGCTGTTGCAGCAGTCCATGCAACCTTTCGGAACGCACCTCTGTCGGGGTGCCAGCAGGTAGTTTGCGGTTGTTCCAGGGCTAGCCTGTGCTGAAGCTGCCGCAGCCCATTCGGTCATGCAGAAGCCTGGACCTTGCTGGCAGGGCAGTTGCTGGAGCACAGAAGCCATGCGGCCCGCGGAACCTGCTGGAGAGGTTGCCTGAATATTCATGTAGTCGGTGTACGCCAGGGCCTGCATGCCGGGGGCTGCGCTGCCAGCTGGGTCCCAGCTAGCTGGGATTTTTGGAGCCGCTTCAGTGCAGCAAAGCTGCGGTGGTGGTATGCCCCTGAAGGGAAGTCTGATGCGTAGCCGTGTGTTTTTGTCTGGTACATTTCTCAGTAGGAAGTCTTCCTTAATGTAATGATTGTCTGACAATTTTAATGTTGTGAATGCATTAGAAGATAGCCATCTTATAGGCACTATTAGAAGATTGCTATCTTACGCACATCTTCCCTGTCATTATCAGTCGTGACAGGCTCAAAACAGGCAGCTGGGCTCTCCTGTACCCTGGGGAGCTGGGCAGGAGCTGTGGGCTGTAGGACTCCAGGGCTTTTAAAGCCTCCATCAATAAATGTGAGCCAAACAACAAAAACATTGCCAGGGAACCCTTGACCTGAGCCGTAACACTGACCCGTATATGATAGCGCACACCCTACTTTCACTTTTTATTTACCTGGGGAAAGTGTGACCTGTTTACATGTTGCCTTAATCCTGTTTATACATAAACGGTATTTTCTAGGCTTGCATCTAACATGTTTGGGATTTTTCATATCGTCTGTACCCAAGGACACACATAACCTTTGTCTCTTCCTGGTTATTGCCTGCCTTAGCAGCTTTCTGACATCCCAGCCACGCAGCAGAATTGAAACAAAGGTGTCTGTCTCACCGCTGCCTGGTTCTTGTTGCATTCGTGACTGTAACGGCCTGTTGGCTCTTTCCAGGTCCCTGAGCGTGAGCAGCGTTTCTTCTGTCTCTAGTGCCTCCTCCAGCAGCAGCTCTGTACGCAGCGCCGACTCTGAAGACATGTACGCGGACTTGGCCAGTCCTGTTTCCTCAGCCAGCTCCCGATCCCCAACCCCAGCGCAGCAGAAGAAAGGTAGAGGTACCTGGTTTGTTACTTTCTTTTCCAAGGGGTCCTGGGAAAAACAGGGGGGGAGCAGAGACCTGCATACAGCTTGCTTGGTGATTCTGTGAGCTTCAGGAAAATTGCTGAGCGGAGGCTGATGCTTGAGGCTGGTGTAGACTAGGGAGGCCCAGAGGCTTCACCTGAGGAGGGTGAGCCCATGGAGAAAGGGAGGCTGTGGAGCAAATAGACATTTGCGTCCTTCCATACCTGCATGTCTGGCTGTAAAGATGCCCTTTTCCTGTTTGGGAGTTCTGCCTGATTCCACCTCTCACCTTGTTCTCTTTCACATTCATGAGATGATGCTAAATCTTCTGGACAGCTCCAGTGTCATGTTGCTCTTGCTCTGTTCTTTGTAGATCGTAGCAGAGTTGGCAGCAAGAGCCTTTTGTCTTTGTTTTTTATGTTAAGTGTCCTCCCTGCAGAAATTCTGGTTTCCTGAATCTTTTAACCTTGGGGGCCACGAGCTGTGCTAACTGGTGTGGGCTTTTCCAGTCCCTGGAGCAGCATCCTCTTGCCCTGCCTTCCAAAGGGAGGGCAGGTGGAAGGAATCGCTCGCAAGTCACTACCTGTGCTCTCTGGTTTCAACAGGAAAGTCAAAAAAAGAAGACAGTGCTAAAGAAGAGAAGCGGAAACGGGATGTGCCTGCTCAGCTCTTGAAATCAGCCAAGCCTACCCAGGGGAGCAAATCGCAGCAGCTCCTCCAGACCCAGCAGCCGTCAGCCCCCCAGTCGCAGCAGGGGGGCTTCAGCGCTCACAAAGAGATCAAACTGACGCTCTTGAATAAGGTGAGAAGTGGGAGGGGTGCGATTCCCTCCACCCAGGGAATTCAGGGAGTGGATAGGATGGATCCTGGGGCTTGGGGTTGGCGGAAGGGGACCTCCAGGCTCCGTGCTGTCGGGATGAGCTCAGCTGGGTAGGTCTGCAGGTGGGATTGAAGGGCGGCAGACAGAACCAGTCTTGCAGCACACACCCTGTGGTGGCTTGAGCTTGGCACTGTGTTGGCGGCTCCCCTGGGGCACATTCCTGCTGCAGCTTCAAGGGCTCTTCCCCGCGTTGTCGAGGGCTGCAGCCAGAGCACCGAGGCAAAGCCGTGCGTGGCGCAGTCCCACATGTGCTGGGGCCTTGCCCACTGAAAGCATGCTTGCCGCACGCTTCCGAGAGAGCTCGTCTCCCACTGCCCGCTCTGGAGCGAACTGCTGACAAGGCATTAACCGAGTCAGGAGGTAAAAGTGGCGATTGCCTTGCCTCTCTGGGGTGTCCGCTGCAAGCCGCACTTTCCGCAGGGAGCCTGATTTTTTTCCTCTTTACGATTGAGCCAGATTCCCCGGGTTGGTGCCTTTGGCTGAGATTGCAGTCCAGGTCATGTGGGAGAGTTTGGCCTCATGGGGTTTTGTGCCAGAGCAGGGTGTTGGCCCCAGTCACGTGGGTACGTTCCTGGTTTTGAAGCATTAATGTGTTTTTTTTCTGACAGTCCAAATTCCCCAGTGCAGTCTGAGGCTGCAGTTTTCCCTACTTCCCTGTGCTATGACGTGAGGCGCCTTTATCGAGTCTGAAGCATGCTCCGTGGGGAGGGGTGTGCAGTTACACATAACTACCAGCTGGCATGGTCAGATCCTGGAAGAAGGCACGGCTCCAGATGCCTCCTTGACATTTGCTATCCTTGGTGCTGCTGAAGAAAACTCTACAAAATGCCGCTGTTTTCTTGTTTCTGACAATTTTGAAAAGAGCGTACCATTAGTCCTGGTGCCAGAGGATGGGTGGTAGGGGAATTGCATAGTGCCAGTGATGGCTGAGACTGGTGTACACAAGGGAGTTTAACAGGAGATGCACTTGCATGAGCCAGCCAGCGCATCGCGGGCACCCATCACAGCAAAAATCTCTGCCTGCTTCCCTCCCCAGAAGGAAGTGGCTGTTCAGATCCATTGTCTGTTTTAATTCCGTTTTAGGCAGCTGACAAAGGAAGCAGGAAGAGATACGAGCCAGCAGACAAAGACAGGCCGACCTCTCCTCCAGCCAAACGGGCGAACCTGTCACCTGACAGAGGTGAGACATCAGCCATCCCAGGGACTCCTGGCCTGGCTGGGTTCCTGCTCTGCTGCTCGAGGCAGTGCTCGAGCAACAAATGTCCTGTGAAAGTCTCTGCTGCAAGAGTCCACTCACTGGAGAGGTTAATTGCAGGCATGTGTCCTTCCAAAACCTCAGAGCGTGCAATTGCCACCAGATAACGCAGGCGTATTAGCTGGCCTGCTGCAAAAACATGGTTGAGGTGAGACACTCGGGTTTGTGAAGTAAGCGAGGTGAGGTCAACCCTGGGCAGGCCAAACCCGGCCTTGCCTAGCTGTCTTGTGGTGCACATTGCGAGTACCTTGGCTCCACTATGTCTGTGTAAGTCTACTGTAAAGAAAAAAAGAAAAAGAAGGAAAAAAAAAAAAAAAAAAAGCACCCTAGCTTTGGAGATGGCACGCTCATCTCCATGCTGTAGGTACGATCCATCCTACAGCAGCCACCTCTTCTCTAGTAATGTTGTTGGAGGTGGCTGTGGAAGTCACAGGGTTTCCCCATGCTGTATCCTGAAGCCTCCTCTGCCTTCTATTTCAGTGCATCCCAAAGGATCTTAGTCCTCCTGACAGACAGGATTGTGGCAGTGCTTGGAAAGGGAGCCCGGGCTGCCGAGGCTCTGGGATGGATGCAGTAATTGGCTAGGTCACCCATCCTGCGAGATGAGACGATTTCCCCACTTGTGTGTGACACAATCTGATCTGCCCTTTATGTTTAGAAAGACACGGGCTTTCCAGGTGTTCTCCTGCGTCTGAACCCTCAGCAGCAGGCTTAGCACCTGGGAAAATCGAGCTAGCCAGCCGCACTGAGAGGGACCTCAGCGCCACGCTCCAGCCTTTGCTGTCGCCACTGAAAAACAAAGCGGGGGGAGTAGTCGGCCAGAGCTGCGTGGTTTTGACGTACAAGCCAGCATTGACACGTGATGTTGTTTTCCCTGTTGTCTCGGCTGTAGGTGTATCTTGTTGACTCTGGGTGCCAGCCAGAAAAAATTTCTGTGCTAATAGCTTGGTTGCATTTGACTCCTGCAAAGGCAGCATGGAAGGGACTGGGTGAGGTTGGAGTTCACTGGGATCTAGTTCACAACTACTGCTGAGCTGCAGACAAGTGAATGGGCCGACCTAGCAAACTGTGCTGATTTTATAGATACATAGATGCAGATGCAATTATATACTTTATTTGTTGTCTATACATTATAAAGCACTTTTAAGCAGTAGCAAATGGGGCACAAGCCCTGAAGGCAACTCCGCCTCACCTCCCAGTGGCAAGTGTACCCCTGACTGAATTGGGACTGAGCGAGAGGCACCCTCCAGCGTGCAGCTTGTGCTTCAGTGTCCCAGCACAAAGCTGGTCGGTGTTTGTGCCACAAGTCTCACGTCCCTGTTCTGTAACCTTGCTGTGATCAGATCTGCAGCGTATGCAGCCTCGGCTTTCTCATGGTGTCAGTCCTCAGGAGCAGAGGGCTGTCCCGACACATACAGGCGGCTGCTGCTACGAGGAACTGAGCACCTTTACTGTCTGGAGTGCTGCTGAAAGTGAGGTCAGCAGGCTCTAGCATCACCGACCTGGTGCAGTATAGCAGGGCGTGTTGCTCTGCTCATCCCCAGGGCTCACAGAGAGCCCTGCAAGCATGCCGGCTGCTCTCTGTGTGCTGGGATAGCGGCAGCTGGGAAACCCAGCAAAGCTGGATAATGCTGCTGCAGGACCCCAGTGGCCTTCCCACCACCAGCAAGTCCCCACAGCAGGCCTGTTTGAGCAGGGCATGACAGTTCGGTCTGTGCTGAACAAACATGGGGGTGATGCCACCTGTGGATTGGCCCCAGCCAGCTCCAAAAGCGGCAGAGCTGCACTCGCCCAGCACTCTTAAAGCCAAAACACCCTGTTACCTGGCCAGCACGGAGCCAGCTCGGATGCCGCGCAAACCAGATGATCTGCCAAGGGATAATGGAGCACGAGCTCGTCTGTGAGGGCCAGCCCTGCCCTGCAGGTTTGCGAGCAAAGCAGGGCCTGAAAGCGCAGTGGAGGAGCCTTGTTCCAGCAGCCCGAGGGTGAGGGACGGGACGGTGCGGCTCCCCACGGGTGATGGTTTGTACAGCTGACCATGGGGCACAGCCATGGCTAGCTTTTCTGCTCCCCCCGAAGATGGGATGCACAGCAGTAGGTTCCTTTTCTGGCTGCTGTCGGACTTGGTCTTTTGTTGGCATGGTCTGGTCTGTCTGCGGAGAGTGTCCATGCGCTTGCTGAAACGGTACGCTGAGCAAGGTAGCGACCTGTACCTCGGCAGTGCAGGAGAACATCTCACCTTTTCTTCTCCTGATAGGTTCTCGTGACAGGAAGGCAACTGGGAGACTCTCTTCACCCAAGCAAGAGCGACAGAGAGGTCAGAACACGAAACCTTCTCCAGCGCAGACAGACAGGTCAGTGCCTGCTTGTTCTCATGGGTCTCTTGTGAGGCCCAGCCTGGCCCACACTTCTCCAGCGGTTCAGTCCCTCCTCTTGGGGCAGCTCTGAGGCACTCTGGCCGTAGTTTCCAGTTGCCATGGAGGCACAGCAAGAGGAAGGACGCGAAGCTCCTTGGGCAGGAGCCAAAGGTGCTCAGGGGTTCATGCGGAAGCCACCGGCTAAGCCATTCCAGCTCAGAAACGAGCTGGAGCCTGGGGGTTTTCTTGAGGTCAGTCCCAGCAAGAGGAGCCAACTGGGTTAGGTGCAAGCTCAGTCACGCCAGTGCCTCTGCCTCTCGCTGGCGCTGCGTAGTGCCAGTGAGAAAGAAAGTACAATCCCTTCGCTCTGCTGCCGAGCTCCTTGTGGCACCTGGTTCAGGTGTGTGATTCCCCTGCTTGGATAGCCCAGCATATCCTCAGCTGCTCACTTTGCTGCTGTGAGACGTTAAAATGTGGCCGCTGAACAGTGACTAGCTCCTTTCCATCCCCTCTGGTGACAGGTGACCAGCTGATGTCCAATTTCTTGGCAGCCTGTACCCACTGTTGTGCTGGGAACATCCCATTGCAGAACTGGATGTGTAGCTCCAGGGGCCTTGGGCTGTGCTCCACTCGGAGCCCTTTGGCTGAAGGACTGTGGAACACCTTCCGCAGCACACCTAAAGCTTCCTCTGTCCTCCTTGCCCACAGCCCGCCAGCGCTGCTCTGCATTTCTCGAGTGTCATCTCTGCGAGGATCTCTGTGAGCAAACGGGCACAGCCCTGTCCAGCACCCCTGTGTTCCGTGGCCAGCAGGACTTGTGTCATCCCCTCTGTCCAGCCTGGGGCACGAGTGAACCTCAATTTCTGTGTATCAGAATATTCCCAAACCAAAACCTAGCCCTGGCTGCCACAGCCCTGTCCTTCAGGCCCTGAGGTCCTATTTTCTAGCAGAAGAGGAACCTCAGCTTTCCAGACCGGTGGTGGTGGCTGCGCCCTTGGTTCTTGACCCTCTTCTGCCTGCTGCTGTTTGAGTTGACAGTGTCGTGTGGTGGGTTTGACGTGCCCTGTGCCCAGGCAGGAGGCGATTAAGGACTCACTAAGTTTCTCTAGGGCAGCCAAATGGATTTGCTCCCCCTGGAGCAGCTGATTTTTATTATTTTTTTTTTACTGTTTCAGCCAGTTTTCCAACCCAAGGCCTCGTGTCTCATTCTTCCACTGGCCCTTCGAGCGATTCTTCCTTACTGGAGCAGACGCCAATGGGGTTTGTTTCCAGCGTGGCGTGCTGCCGGTGAGCACCGTCTGACCACCTTCTCCTCTCTCTCTCCCTGCCAGGAAACGCCAGCTCTCCCCGCAGTCCAAGAGCTCCAGCAAAGTCACGAGCGTACCAGGCAAAGCGTCTGAGCCGGGCCCCACGGGTGCCAAGGCAGGCAAGTCCAGCACCCTGTCACGACGGGAGGAGCTCCTGAAGCAGCTCAAGGCGGTGGAAGATGCCATCGCTCGCAAGCGGGCCAAAATCCCGGGGAAAGTATAGTGGGCCGTGCGCGGAGCGCCGCTCTGCCCCTTAGTGACTGTTCATGTTTTTATAAATAGTGTAAAAGCGGCCACTTTGGGATTTTGCAGTTCTGTCTTATTTTGGCTGCGATTCTTTTTTAAAAAAAAAAACCACACAAAAAAAAAAATACTGAAGTTTTGTCACCTGAGACACCCGTGACGACTCGCTCCGGCTCCTGAAGGGCGAGCGGGGCCAGCCCCTGGCTCTGCCGGTGCCGGTTCCATGTAAATTATGCACAGAGGACTCCAGCCCCATCGGATGCTCTCACTATTCCTCTCTTTCTCTCTGCCCTCTCCTCTTTGCTAGCCTTGAGTTGTATTCTCCTAGTTAGCCCTGCTGTGTGTTGAGTGTCTTCAGCAATGCAGTTCTATATACTGTGTAATGAGAGAGCCGAAAACTGCTGTGAACTGCTGGCAACATCACCTTCTCCCCCTGCCCTCCCACCCCAGGAACAAAAATATATATATATTCTTGACTAAAGTCTGATTGGGAAAATGACCTGTCTTTTATTTTAAGCATCGGATTGTTTTAGTTGATTTAAAAGGAGCCCTGAAGGTGTTGTGGGGATGTCTGTCTAACAAGGAGGGTTCTTTTTTCTTTTTTTTTTTTTTTTTTTTTTTTTTTTTGAGGGATTTATCTGAAATAAAGTATTTTGATAACCAGTTCTTCCTTTTACGCTTCTCTGCACCCCTGTCCTCCTTCTCCCTTGCTGTAAGGCGCATGTCCCTGTCTTTGGGCTGTGTAGTTAATTTTTCCTGCTCTCCGGGAGCCCTGTGGAGCTGGGAGAGCTGCTGTCTCTCCTGGGGGGAGCACGGCACCCCTGACCCCCCCTGTGAACCTGTGGGCCCTCCAGCCTGCAGCCCAGTGTTAAACCAGTATCCCACTGGTGTTAAGCATTAGCAGGGGCCCTCTGCAGCCTGTGCCGTAGCGGGCTTCACCTGGCCTAACTTGGGGTTGTCTCTGGGCTTATCTAGACCCTTGGGATGAAAAATGGGGTCCAGCCCCCTCTTGTGTGTTGCTGGGGGAGGCTCTGTGTGCCTCCTCCCTGCTGCTCGGGGTGGCAGAAGAAAGTCGTTGCCAAAACGGGTGTAAATCCTGTCTTTCTGGTAAAAGACCAAAGCCTGGCTGTGCCTGGTCCCACAGCCACACAAAGCTGCTTTCCGTGTGCTTCCCCCCTGTCCAGTACTGTGCTTCCTGCTATACTGGGACCACTGGGTTGCTATGGGGACAAGAGCCCTGACCCTGAATTGTTACGCTGCACACCACAGTGCCCGTGTGGCACGTATGGTGCTGGCAGGGTGCTGTGGTCCAGGTGGGGCCAAGCCCAGCTCAGCAGTGATTTGGGGTACGAGAGGACTCGCTGAAGGATGCGGGACTCCGTGTTCTGGATATCCTGCATCCAGAATGGAAAAATAAACCCTGGTCCCACCACATCCTCCCCTTTCTGCTCAACACCATCATCGTGCCTTTGAGCATCCCCACTGCTGGAACACCCCTTGGTGCTGGACTTTGGAGCATCAGAGGGGATGGACACAGCCCTTCAGCCCTTTCCAGCATTGCCCAATTTGGGATTTCTATTCTGGCAGCCCTGGGAACGTGACGGTGATATCACCATCGGGCTTACGCAATGGGGCCAGGGTTGGGGCCATGGCCTTGGGCATGGGGATCCTGCTCCCATAGGTCACGGGAGGGCTGGGGGACGGGTACCCAGGCCACCCCATCCCTGGGATGCCCTGGGTACCCGTCCCCCAGCCCTCCCGTGACCTGGACCATGCAGCCCTACGATGCTCTCTCTATGCCCATCCCCAGGACATCAGGGCAGCCAAACTGATGGCCACCCCCTTCCCAACGAGTCTGTGCCTGCCCAGCCCCATCAGCCACCCACAATTCATTTGGGGGGGGGGGGGGGGGGCGGATGTCAGGAACTGATTTCCGAGCTGGAACACGCGGAGTTGAGAAGGAAGTAACGACGGCCCGCGGGGAGGAGGAAGGCAGCCGGAGCTGGAGTTTCCAGGTGTGTGTACATCACCTGCCCGAGCCCTATATAAAGGCGGCGGCAGCGGCGGTGCTGCCACTCGGTTGCCCGCATCCCTGGGGCAGCGGTTCGTAAGGGCCCCCCCAGTTTTTCCAGCGTGTTCCCGCACCCTCGACGCCCACCCCATGGTAACTGGGGGGGGGGGGGCTACAGGGGTGGGCACAGCATGGGGTGGGACTGCTGGCAGCTGGGGGTGGTGAAAGCGTGTGTGTGTGCACAGAGCAGGGTGCAACCCATGGTGCGGGGTGGGGGGGAGGGATGTGCATACGTGGGGGTGGGCATGAGGGCTGGCCAGCCGGGGGGGGGGCGGGGGGGCAATGGGCCAGCTGGGGGCAATGGGCCAGCTGGAATGTGCGTGTAGCTGCATGTGTGCTGGTGCCTGTACATGGCAGGCTGGGGATGTGCACGTGCTGCTGGCTTTGCACATGTGTACATGTGTGTGTGGTGGTATGTGGGTGGTATGTACATGTAAAGGCACAGCTGCTAGCGCTGTGTGTGTTTCTGGCTGGGGGGGGGTGCACATGGAAGAGTAGTCCAGTTGTATGTATGTGTGCTGCTAATGCATGTGTGTTTGCACGTATGCAGCCATCCATGTGCATGTATGCATATGTGCTGGTACTGCTCTGTGGGTGCATAGATGCACACGGGCTGATACCTCTGTATGTATGTAACGTCTGTGTGTGTGTGTATATATGCATGGAAGGGTAGTGCAGGGCATGTGTGTGTATACATGTGCTTGTATATATGCACAAGTATGCATGCACACACACTGGAACTAATGTCTGTTACAAATGTGTGCTGGTATGTTTACATGTGCATGTGCCTGTGCTGATACCCTGTGTGTGTATGATTGTGCATAGTTACGTGTGCTCTGTGTGTGTGTGTATGTACACATAGTATCTCTGTGTGTATAGCTGTGTGTGTGTATGTGCAGGGTATTCCCTGCACATGTATAGGTAGGGGGTGTGTCTGTGTGTATATGTACAGGTATCCCCCGCATACATATGGGTATATATGTGTGTGTATATGTACAGGGTATCCCCTGCATATGTACAGCAATGTGTGTGTGTATATATGTGCAGGTATTCCCTGTCTATGTATAGCTGTATATGTGTCTGTGTGTAGATGTATATATGTGTATGTGCAGGTATTCCCCATGTATATGTGTGTGCTAGTACTGTGTGTACATGCACGCACATACATGTGCTCCTGCTTTAGGGGAGGGGTGTGTACCACATGCACGAGTACCCCATGTGTGCGCATGCGTGTGTGGTGCATGTGTGGGTGCAGCCCTGCTTTTGGGGAGGGGTGTGGGGGTCCCGAGGGTGGGGGTAAAAGCTCACCCCAAGGACCCCTTGGAGTCCTTGGGTCCAGCTGCCCCCCAGGAGAGCCGGGGCTGGGTGCCGAGGAGGGTGCTGTGCGGGGTGCGGGTGCCCCCTCTGACCCGGGCTCTCGCGCAGGGCTGGCTCGGTGCCCTGGTGCTGCTGGGTGCCCTGGTGCTGTGCTGTGGCCTGCGCCGGCCCGGCGGCCCCCCGCACCATCCCCAGGTGCACTGCTACAGCGCGGGTGAGCTGCGGGACGGCGAAGCCCCCGCACACCTCCTGGGCCGCAGCCTGCGCTGGGACCACTACGTGCCCGTGCAGCTGGTGCCGCAGCTGGAGCGCTTGCAGGAGACCCCCGGCCACCGCCGCCGCCGCCCGCCGCCGCCGCCACCGTGAGCGTGCCTGCCCCGCGCTGCAGCTCCGCACCGGCCTCCACAGTGAGCCCAATGAGCGCTCCATCTCCCCATGGCGATACCGGTGAGTGCCACCCACTGGGGACCCCTCCACGGCCCCACACTGGCTGCTGCCTCCGTTTCCCCGAGCATCGTTCAGCTGCGCTTTCCCACGGGCAACCCCGTTGCCTGCCCAGTGCAGGGTGACTTGGGGGGTGATGGGGACCGGGGGGGTGATGGGGACACAGGGGAAGGGGCTTGCTGACCATGCCCCATAACTCACCCGCAGCATCGATGAGGACGAGAACCGCTACCCGCGCAAGCTGGCCTTCGCCGAGTGCCTCTGCAGTGGTTGCGTGGATGTCAAGACAGGTCGGGAGACGACGTCACTCAACTCGGTGGCCATCCACCAGACCATGATGGTCCTGCGGCGCAAGCCCTGCCCACGTCCCACCGGCCTTGGCCTCATCACCTTCGAGGTAGACTACATCAGGGTGCCGGTGGGCTGCACCTGCGTCCTGCCCCGCACCGGGCGCTGAGCCCCCCCTGCTCCCGTGGAGCCCCATAGCGTGACTGTGTCACTGCATCCATCCCAACCCGTGCTTGTTTTAGAGCACACACGCGGCCCCCCTCCGCCCCCAAACCCTCACCTTGTTATTTATGATTTATTTATGAGCCTTGCTGCCGGAGGATTATTTTTTTAACCCGTATTTATTGCTGACCTCCCCTGCCAAGGCTGCAACTCCGGGTCCAGCATCAGCCCGTGGTGCCCATGGCCCCGCAGCCAGATCCTGCGAGCCCTGCTTGGGGGCTCGCCGGTTATTTATTCCCCCCGCAAAGCTATTTATTGTCTCCTCTATATGTGCTATTTAAAGCTGGCAGCGTGCAGCCTGCAAATAAAGGCCAACCCCCCCAGCACGGTCCTTGTTCTTTTTCCCCAGTTGGGGGCGGGGGGCGGGGGGGTGGGGTGTGAGGATGTCAGCGCAATGGGGCAAAGAGGTGTGGGATGGGGCCAAGGGCACATCCATGGGTGTCCCGTGGGGTGATGCTCAGCTGTGGGGCATCTCTTGGCCCCAGCACAATAGGTAAAGTACCAGTGCACCCAGTGCGGCAGGGCAGGATGAACTGGGGGGTGATGGAGAGGGTGGCCGGGCAGGGGGGCATCCCACAACCCCAGCCCCGGGGAGGGGACCAGCCCCACACCCACAGCATCCCACCACCCACACCTTTCCCATGGCTCTGGCTCCCGGGCACCCACGTTCCACGGGCCCAGCGCCACCTGCTGGGGCCACCCACGTGCCCTGCCGGCACCCATGGGTGCCAGACCAGGGTTTATGGTGGGAGTGGGGGGGGCAGGGGCACAGAGCAGCTGCTGGTGCCCCAAGAGGGTCAGGGGTTTGTCACCACCAAGCAGCGCATGGTCTCACATCACACCTGGGCACCCCCAGCACCCGCAAGCAAGGAGTGAAATACCCACCCACCCTGCCATGGGGGGGGGGTCTCCCCCCCGGCTTTGGGGGCACCTCTGGGAGTTGCTGTGCAGCTGCAGTGCAGGTTCACACACCACCCCCACCCCCTCCCTGCTTCACCCCACCACTGGGTCCACAGAAGATTTTTGGGGAGGGGGGAAGGGGGGTACACGTGCAGGACTGTGGGGCCCCCATGCCACATGCCCCCTGAGGACACCTCCCTGTCCCCCACAAAAAAGGGACACAGCCCTGCACGTCCCCATGCCAACTGCAGCTGCACCACAAAGTTTGCAGCTGCACCACAAAGTTTGCCCATAATCGCACTGTTTGTCCTTAAAATTGGCCCCAGCCCAGCCCCAGCAGCTGCAGCCCCCCTGGGAAGTGGCAGGCAGGGGCAGCTGGTGCCTTTCCCACTTTTTATTGCAACAGCAACTGCAGAAGTGACAAAAAAAACAGTGAGAGCTGGTGCAGGGAGCAGAGCTGCCTGATCCCACCCCACAGGGCTGCGGGGCTTGGGGACCCCTCGGGGGGGCTGGGTATTTCCTGGAGAGCTGGTGTTCCCCAGGGATTTGGGGAGACCTCAGGGAACTGGGGACTGCTTGGAGAGCAGGGAGCTGAGCATCCTTGGGGATTTGGGAATCCCCAGGAGCTGGGGAGCCCCTGGAGGCTGGAGATGCCCCTGAGGAGCTGAGCATCCCCGGGGATTTGGGGATCCCCTGGCAGCTGACAACCTCACAGGGAGCTGAGCACCCCCAGGAGCTGGGGAACCCCTGGAAGCTGGAAACCCCACAGGGAGCTGAGCATCCCCAAGGATTTGGGGATTCTCGGGAGCTGGGGAGCCCCTGGAAGCTGGAGAAGCCCCTGAGGAGCTGAGCATCCCTTGGGATTTGGGGATTCCCAGGAGCTGCAAACCTCACAGAGAGCTGAGAATTCCTGGGTACTTAGGGATTCCTTGGGGAGCCCAGGGGGAACTGATGATCCCCAAGGATTCGGGCATCCCCAGGAGCTGGGGACCCACCAAGGAGCTGGGGAGCCCTGAGGACTTGGGGATCCCCAGGAGCCAGGCACCCCAGTTTCCCCACGAGGGGCTGGGGTGCATCTGGGAAGCAGGAGCACGAGCGGTGCAGCAGTGACAGGAGGCCCACCCCCCCCCCTCCGTTACTCAGCCTCAACGGGGATGGGGTTCACCTGCCCCCCCACCTCCACCGGCTGCTTCTTGCGGGCATCGGCGGGGGGCCGGGGCGGAGGGTTGCTGGGTGGCTGCTTGATGGTGTCCCCAATGTGCAGCCGCTCTGGGGGCTTCTGCTCAATGGGTCTCCACTCCTCCCCACGCACCGCCGCCTGCAAAGCCATGGTGACCATTGAGGGGGGGCTCTCCCCCGGCAGAGCCTCCAGCCCCCCAAAAACCCCTCCAAAGCCACTCTGCACTCACCAGCAGGTAGATGCCGCTCGCGATGCCCAAGCAGACGGTGCCCAGGATGGTGGAGAGGAGGAAACCAGCAGGGACAGCCAGGCTGTGCGAGAGACTGGGGGTCAGGAGGGGGCTGGGGGGGCTGCACCTCAGCCCTGACCTCCCACCCCACTTACGCGGCGTGCAGGATGGCTCGGATGTAGTAATTCCTTGTGAGGGGCCCAAACACCTTCACCACCGCCGTCATGTACTTCTGGCCGCTGCAGAGCAACACTGGGGAGGTCAGAGAGGCCACCCCCACCCCAGGGGGGACACCCAGCCCCAAGAACCCTCATCTCTGCACTGTCCCTGCATGGGACACCCCAAGGAACCTATCTGTGGGATCCAGCCGTGCTCCAGCCCCACTGCTCCCACCCTCAGAGCCACGTCCCTGTGTCTGGGGGGGTTCCAGGACCCCCAAGTCCCAGGGGTGAGGGAGGAGGACACACCACTTACCACCTCTCCATGGTGGAGCCTTTTTTCCGCTTGCTCCTGGGGTACTCGAGCAGGCAGACCAAGGCACCTGCTGCGCTGCGGGGGGTCAAGGAAAGAGGCGCTCGGGGCCAAGATTAGTCCCTAGTCACACCCCTCACCCAAAAATGGGCTCTTTGGGGCAGGGAAGGAGGGGTTTACACCCGGACTGGGGAGAAGGAGGGTGTCTCCCCCCACCCACGTCCTCCATCCTCATCGGGACAGGGGTTTCCCCTGGTTTTTCCCAGCCCCGGGCATCCTCTCCACAAGGATACATGGCATACGCCGCAAAGTACCAGTCCTTGAACTGCCCTGCCACGGCCACGATGCCACCTGTCAGCATGACTGTGGGGACACAGCAGGATGCTGGGGTCCCTGCCCAGTAATACAGCCCCCCGAGCCAGGGCACAGCCCCCCAGCCCGCAATACAGCCCCCCCAAACCCAGGGTTATCACCCGATGTGCGGGGCGCTGGGGAGATGCTGTGTGGGACCCCTTGGGTTCAGGGAAGGGAAATGGGGGCCTCCAGGCTGGAGAGTGCTGGGGGGTCCAGGCTGGGGTGTGCTGGGGGGGTCCAGGATGGGGGGGCTCAAGCCTGGGGGAGGTTTCTGCCCCCGTGGCCACGCGTCAGCTCCAGCCACGGAGCTGTGGTCCCCTCCGGCTGCCCGGCGGGGACAGGAAACCTGGGCGGAGACGGGGGAGAGGAGGAAGAAAAGGAAGAGGAGGAGGAAGAGGAGGAGGAAAGGGAAGAGAAAAGGAAAGAGAAAGAGGAAGACGAGAAAGAGGAAGCGGAGCCTCTAGCCCTGGCACCCCCAGCGGGGCCGGCACGTCCCGGCCGCCCTCAGCGCCCCCCGGCCGGCGGGACCGGACCCCCCCGGGGCTGCCACCCCCTCGAGCAGGACCGTGCCTGCGGGACCCCCGGGCTCAGCCCCCCGAGCCGCCGCTCCCTCCCTGCAGCCTGGGGACACGGGCTGCCTCGGGGACCCCCACGGCCGGGCCGGGGGCGCTGCGCGAAGCGGAGGCGCTCGGCACCCTGTGCAGCACCCAGGTCCCCAGTACCCAGCACCCCCCACCCACCCCCGGACCCCCGCACTCACTGAGCCCGGCCGCCAGCGCCTGCTCGTTAGCCCACATGGCCCACTCGATCTGCCCCATGGCGCCGCCCGAGTCCCTTCGGCTCCGCTCGGCCCGATTCGGTTCGGCCAGACCCGGAAGACTATTCAACCACGCCCCCTCCCGTAGGGCCCGCCCCCTCCCGCAAGCCCCGCCCACACAGGGACACGGCACCAGACCAGGGCCAGGCTCGGGGGCACAGGGGCCGTGCGGCGACAGGACCAGCCCCGCAAGGGACACGGAGGGATCGGGGACAAGATCAGTCCTGCAAGGGACAGGGGCCATGTGGGGGGACAGGGACTATGCAGGGAGGGACAACTCGGGGGACAGAGGACAGAAGCAGCCCCACAATGGATATGGTGGGGGGACAGGGGCCATGTAGGGGGACAAGGCCTGTGCAGGGCTACAGGATCAGCCCCACAAGGGACAACTGGAGCGACAGGGGACGGAAGCAGCAGCCCACAACGGACATGGGGGGGACAGGGGCTGTGCAGGTGGGCAGGATCAGTCCCAGCAGGGCCAGCCCCATCTCCTGCCCCCTGCTTTTGGCTGGTGATGTCCCCCACCCAGCAGCACCCATGGAGCCCGTACACGCCGAAACAGCGCTGCAGCCAGAAACCCTCTATTTCCTTACAAAACAGTAAAAACCAGCCCCGGGGGTCACATCCGGCCCCAGGGCTGGGGACAGCCTTGCACCAGGCCCGACTCAGCGCTGAGCCCCCCAGGTAGCACTGGCAGAGCCCCCCACGCCGGCGCGTCACGGCCATCCCTGGCAGTGTCCTCGGGCTCAGGCACGGCAGCGGGGCAGCCCGTCCACTCCCAGGAGGTGCTGGCTGGGGTCATCCACAAGCTGGGGACCGGGGCCGGGCTGTGGGGCAGGAGATGGGTTAGAGGCAGCATGGGCCAGATTCTGGCACCAGGGACCCCCTGCCTCAGGGCTGCGGGGCAGCTCTGGGCCCCACAGAACCTGAAAGACCAGCCCATGGGTTGTGGGAACACGCCTAGGGATAGGGTTCTGTACACCCCCCTGGGGATGGGGTCCCATATACCCCCCTGGGGACAGGGATGGGGGTGAGGTCCTGTGCACCTCTGGGGACAGGGATGGGGGTCCTGTGCAACCCTGGGGACAGGGATGGGGTCCCACACCTCCACCAGGGACAGGGATGGGGTTCTGTGCAACCCTGGGGATGGGGTCCCACACACCCCCACCAGGGGACAGAGATGGGGTCCCCCACAAACCCCCTGGGGACAGGGATGGGGCCCTGTGCATCCCCCTGGTGATGAGGACGGGGGCAGAGCATCACCGCAGAGGCCGGGCAGATGGGTCCCCCTGCCCCACACCCCCCCAGCCCCCCCCCAGCCCCGTACCTTGGTGTGCAGGATGTACCGGACAGCCCCCGGCACCGGCTCAGTCACCACGGCCGTGAGCAGCTCCTCCGGCAGCGAGGCCAAGCCGACAGGCAGCCCCCGCACAAACCTGCGGCACAGCCAGGAGCTCAGTCCCTGCCCCTCTGCTCACAGCCCCTGCCATCCCACCGCCCCCCAGTAAGAGATGGGATTGCTCTTACTGGTCCCCGTTGGTGGCGGGGGGGAAGCTGTGCCTCACCACCTCCACGAACTCAGCCACGGTGTCAGCCAGCGTGAAGATGACGGCGTTGGGGCCAGCGTCAAAGGTGTAGGCTACCTGTGGTGGGATGCGGGGGGGCCATGGTGAGGGACCACAGCACCCAGCAAACCAGGAGCCCCGCGGGGCCGGCTGGTACCTTGGTGTGTCCATGGTGGGTGTTGAAGCGGTGTGCCAGCGCAATGATGTGCCGCGAGAGGTCGTTGAGGTAGAAGATGGGAGGGAAGGTGTCGAGGCAGGTGGCGTGGAACTGGTTGCTGTCCTGCATGGTGAGCTGCCCGAAGCCCTCGAAGTCCCGCTCACGGATGTGCCGCATCATCAGGGCCAGGCGTTCTGGCACCACCACCTCTGCCCGGTGCTGTCGTAGCGGGTGGGTCACAGTCACCCCAATTCGGTGACACCCAAGGCATCATAACCCTTTGGGCTTTTACGCAGGTGGCACCACAGAAGCAAGACCCCCGCCCCGCCTCCCTCAGTGCCTGCCAGCATGGAGAAATGCCCCCCCGTCCAAGGGAACTGGGACCCCAAGCCCTGCCTGTGGGCAGGGGGCAGGCAGCCGCCCTGGGCAGGATCGGGCCCACTGCCCCCCATACCTTCAGCAAAGGGCTGGTGTCCACGCTGGTCTGCATCCCCGCCGTGCTGCCCACCTGCTTCTTCTCCCCGCTGACCTGGGGAGGGGCACAGGCAGTAGGACACAACCCCTGCCCCGAGCCCCCAACCCTGGCGAGAGGCAGCCCCTGAGCACCCAGCGCTGCACTCACAAGGGGTTGGGGTGCTCCCAGCACCCCTTCCCCAAATCCCACCCAGCCTGGCAGGGTGGGGTGGGAGGGGGCGCAGCCATTCCCCCCGACCCTAGTCCCTCACCACCAAGATGAGAACCCTGAGCTCCGGCCAGTGCGTCTCGGGGGCTACTTGGTGGGCGAGGCTGTCCCTGCCGTCGAGCCGCTCGCCCCGCTGCCACTGCACGAAGCCGCCCATCATGCTGCGGCAGGCGCTGCCCGAGCCACGCCGTGCCACCTCCGACAGCTCGCCCTCCACGCCGTACAGCCGCGCCAGCGCCGACACTGCGGGCAGGGGAGGGGGTCAGCAGCAGGGGGACACCCCGGCCACCCCCGCCCAGTGCCCCACGCTCCCCGCTCACCCACCCAGGCAGGCGTAGCCGGCAGCGGAGGACGCCAGGCCGGCGGCGGTGGGGAAGTTGTTCTCGGTGGCGATGTGGATTTTGTAGGAGAGGCTGAGCGGGGCCGTGTCCTCGGCGCTGCCGCCCCGGCGCTTACGGGCCAGGCGCCGCACTGCCAGGGGACAGGAGCCAGGTGGGGGGCCGGAACGGGGGACACCCCGCCCAGCCCCCCTGCGGTGCCCGGGGTGGGGGACACTCACCCTCCCGCAGGCAGGCCTGCACCCGGGGGTGCCCCACGTCGGCCTCCTCCCCGTTCAGCCACAGTCGGTCCTCTGTGAAGTCCCGGCTGGCGGCAGCTGTGGTGGTGGTCTTCAGCTGCCAGGGAGAGCGGGGTGAGTGCGATGGGTGGGGGGCTCAGCACCCCACAGGCACGGGCTGGTGGCAGAGGGGCCTGACCTTGACCCTGACCCTGACCCCACAGCAACCTGGTCCTGGTGCAGCGTCACGCTCAGGGAGGAGTTGATGGGCAGGATGAGGTCATTGTCCCGCTTGCCCCCTGCAAAAGAGAGCACAGCACGGCACAGCTTGGCACAGCACAGCACCATGTGGCACGGCACGGCTCGGCTCAGCACAGCTTGTCATAGCATGGCTTGGCACAGCTCGGCATGGCACTGCTGGGCACGGCACAGCATGGCACGGCTTGTCATAGGTTGGTTTGGCACTGCAGCGCGGCATGGCACAGCATGGCACGGTGCAACAGAGCGTGGCACGGCGCTGCTGGGCATGGCACAGCATGGCACAACACGGCACGGCACGGCACGGCACGGCACGGCACGGCACCGCACTGCTGGGCACGGCACGGCACGGCACGGCACCGCACCGCACCGCACTGCAAGGCCCGGCACGGCCCTGGCCAGCCCGGCCTCCCCGCTCGCCCCCAGCCCGCAGGCGCCCACCGGCGCCGGGCTGCACTCACAGTACTTGATGACGGCGATGTTGACGGGGGCCGTGCAGGTCACCAGGACGAGCGGCCGCTCCTCCGCCATCGCGCTGCCGCCGCTACCGGGACGCTCCCGGCCGGGGCCGGGCGGCCTCAGGTCCCGCCCCCGAGCTACACACGTGATGGTGGCCCGTGGCGGGTTGCCGCCTCGCCATTGGCCGGCGCCGCGGCGCCCGGCTCTCGGCGCCCAATGGCAGCGATCGGACCACGGGGCGGTGCCGCCTCGCCCCGCCCACTGGCGGCGCAGGGACGGGCACGCCGCGGCGCCATCTTCGAGTCGCGAAGGAGCTGCGCATGCGCCCTGGGGGAGCGGTGGGACGGCGGTCACCCGGTGGCCCCGAGCGCCCAGTGCTCCCAGTGCTCCCCAGCACGCCTCTGCCCTCAACATCCCAGTGCTCCGGTGTAACCCCAGTGCTCCCCGTGATCTCCATATCCCCTGTGCCCCCAATGCACCAGTGCTCCCAGTTACCCCAGCGCTGCCCCAGTGTCCCTGCAGTGCTCCCAGTATGCCTAGAACCCCAATGCACCATTTCCAGTTACCACAGCACTGCCCCAGCATGCCCAGTAATGCCTCAGAGCTCCCAGAGCCATCAGGGCTCCCAGTTATCCTACTGCCTCCAGTGCTCCCAGTGCCTTTGCAGCCCCCAGTGCTCCCAGTATGCCCAGTACCCCAATACCTTAGTATCGGTCCAGCACTCCCCAACACCCCTCTGCCCCCAACACCCCAGCACTCCGGTGTTATCCCAGTGCTTTCTGTGACCTCTATATCCCCCATATCCCCAATGCACCTGTTCTCCCAGTTACCTTAGCGCTGCCCCAGTGTCCCCAGTACCCTCCCAGTGCTCCCAGAGTCTTCAGTACCCCACTGTCGTCAGTGCTCCCAGTGCCTTTGCAGCTCCCATTATGCCCAGTACCCCAATACCCCTGTGCCCCTCCAGTGCTCCCATTGCCCTCGGCATCCTTTCAGTGCTCCCTGTCCCCCGCAGCCCCAGAGCCTCCAGTGCTCCCAGTGCCCCCCAGCACACCCTCAGGCCCCATCCCAGCCCCCTGGGCACCCCTGGCTGCCCCCCCCCCCCGCCTGTGTGTGTGTCCCCCCGGGATATTTTTATCCTCCAGTCACTCACAGTGGAAAACATCCCACAAATCTGGGTGCCCAGGGGCGGGGGGGGGGGGGCACACGCCAGGCACGTGGGTGACACCGTGGTGCTGGGGGGCACGGTCCCCTCCCACAGTGTCACCACCAGCAGGTGAGGGGCACAGGTCCTATCCCACCCTGAATAAAAAAACGGAGGGATGAAAGGAGCATCCCCCTGCCTGCCCCCCTGCATAGCAAAGGATCCCCTTGGGGGGGGGCTCCCCAGCTGTGCCCCTCCACCCCCCGGGGTATTTATAAGCATTTTCCATGGGTGGGAGGGGAAGGGCTGGCATGCGGCTATTTTGGGGTGTGGGATTCTTTCCCCCCGCTGCCGGCACAGGTGCGGGGCCCGATTTAGCCGGGCAGAGCTGCAAATAGCACGGGGTGCACGCGGCGGCTTCCTCTGGCACCCACCCAAGCCAAGCCCCAGCAGCCGTGGTGACACCGGCAGGGACAGCCCTGTCCCCGCCACCACAGGACTGTGGAGAGGGTGCCGGGACCCCTGCAGCAGGGTGGTCCCACCGCCGTCACCCTGAGTCTCACCATGCCACGAAGATGCTCAGGGTCACTTGCGGGGTGTCCTTGTACCTGCCATCTCTGCCATCCCAGTGCTATTTGGCCAGGCCAGTGCCCAGCACCACACTGGGGCCACGCAGCCCCGAGCCCAAACGTCCACCAGATCCATTTTTTTGGGGCATGAGGCCAGGCAGGGGCCCTGCGCGGTCCCCCGGCAGTGTTGTCCCCGTTCTCAGGGTAGGGAGCTGCAGGGATGCAGGAGAGGGAGGAGGATGCTCTACAAAACACGCAGAAGGGGTAGCAGTCAGGCTCCGGTCCGATCCTGCCCCAGGGCTGGCAGGACACGATGCTGGCTGCGCAGGGACAGCCCCGGCAGCAATAAGGCACGTGTGCTCTGCTCATGCCTGCGGTGCTCAGCTCCGCTTTTAATGTCTCCTGCAATATGAGGGGTAAGAAACCTCCCCAAGAGCAGCAGGGGAGCAGGCAAGGCACCGTGTCCCCCAGCACCAGAGCCACTGGGCAGCAGCCATGGGGCTTCGGTGACCTGCTGCGAAAGTCCAGGCAGTCCTGTGTGACGACACTCTCATGTCCCTTCTTGGGGTGTTGCACCAGCATGGCACGGCACAGTGCAGTACAGCATGGTGCAGCACGGCATGGTGCAACATGGCATGGCACGACACAGTGCAGCGTGGCACACCATGGCACGACACGGTGCGGCACGGCACAGCGCGGGGCTCTCTGCCCTCCCTGGGGCAGCTGTGTGTGGTGGGCAGCTCAGGATGCCCCACAGCATCCCCCCTCCTCGTGCCGGGCCAGCAGCGACATGCGGGAGAAGGTCCTGGCACAGGCGTGGCACCGGTACTTCTTGACGTCCAAGTGGGTCTGGAGGTGGGCACGGAGGTTGGAGCGGTCGGCGAAGGCTCGGCTGCAGTGGGGGCAGGCGTAGGGCTTCTCCCCTGCAGGACACGTGGTCAGGGCACCCCTGTACCCCGGCTTCCTCCTGACCCTCCGTGCCCCATCCCCTCCCATGCATCACCTTTCCCCATGCCTCTCCCCGACCCTTGGCGCTACCCAGGAGGGCCCAGAACCCATCGGTGCCTTCCCAGTGGGTGATACCACAGTGGGACCTGCCGTGGGGTCTCTCCCGGGGCTTACTGTGCGTGCCACCACCCCAGCACCAGGATCCTCAGCTGTGCCCACCCCAAGCAGGTCCCTCCCGGAGAGCAAGCAATGCCAAGTTGTGGCAAATGCGCAAAACATTTTTTGCGCTAATCGTTCCCAAAAAGCAGAAGTGCCGGCAGGGCCAGCAGCAGCTGGGGGTCCCATCCTTACCTGTGTGGGTGCGGATGTGGCCCTGCAGCAGCCAGGGCCGGGAGAAGGCTTTGCCGCAGAGGCGGCAGAGGCAGGGCAGGGTGTGGGTGCGGATGTGCATCTTCAGGGTGCCCAGGCTGGCGTACGCCTGGGCGCAGTGCCGGCAGCTGAAGCTCCGCTGGTGTGGCCCCCGCCGCGGGGGTAGGTTGAGGGTCTGAGTGTCCTTCAGGGGGGTGCCCTGGCTGCGGGTGCCCGTTGGGACAGGGGGAGCCTTGGCATCGGGGGGCAGTGGGAGGGAGAAGCAGGCGAGGAGGTGGCCGTGGTCCTGTGGGCGAGGAGGAGTGGGGGGCGCGGGGGGCTGGTGGTAGCTGGGGGCAAGCAACCCCCCGCAGTCACACAAGCCGCTGAGCTCTGCAGGAGGAGAGAGCGGGGTTAAGGGCCAAGGGACGGCAGCCGGGCTGCCCGCCTGGTCCCTGGAGCCCCCCTGGGCGTCACACACTTGGTGGGGGCTCATCTGCACCAGGTCCCCCCTCTGCTCCCACCCTTCTGTATGGCAGCACCAACGCACCCACTGCAGAACAGAGCAAAACCGGCCCTTTGTCCCCAAAAAGGGGAGTCTCAGATCTCAGACACTCCCAGCACCAGCTAGAGCCCAGCCCGAGTCTGGGTGCCAGCTCCTCCGGGCTGGGTGCACCCCAAAACCTGGGCATCCCCTGCGGCAGCATGGCCGGGGGAGCGCACACGCACGCACCATGCTGGCAAGCGCCCCCCAGCAGCACAGAGACCCCCACAGGGGTGGGTTGGATAGGGGCGTGCTGGAGGGGACGGTCCCTGGGAAGCCCCCGGGTGATCCCAATTCCCCCCCACCTCTGGCACTGTCACCAGCACCAGCTGCCACCCAGGATGGGGCTGAGGGCGGGGGGCACGGAGCCAGGGACGCTCCCCCAGCATTGTGGCACAGAGCATCACCCTGAGATCAGCCAGGGGTGCCCTGGTCCCCTGCAGATGGGTGGGCACTGGGTGGCAGTGGGAGCCAGGGGTCCAGGGGGTCCCGGGGTGCCCACGGTGTCGCACGGCCTTACCGCGAGCGCGGGTGTCCAGCTGGCTGTAGTTGGGGACGCGGGTGCTGGAGGGCTTCTTCACCAGGAAGGAGCGGGGCATGGCCGGGCAGGCAGGGTGACAGGCAGGCCAGGCAGGGCTGTGTCCCTGCACCGTGTCCCCACAGGTGCCAGCGGGTGCTATAAGGCCCCGGGGCTCATTAGCATGGGCAGCCCCCGGGGAGCCCTGGGGCCAACCGCTGCCCGAGGGCTGGCCTTGGCTGCCAGCACGCCCCGCTGCAGGTGCAAGGGACAGCCTGGGGGACAGCCCTGTCCCCCAGCACCGTCACCTCACATGCTCCACAGTCGGGCTCCCGCTGCCCACAGCATCCCCCTGCCCAGCCAGTCTGGCTCGCACCTGCCATGGCCCCCCCCTTGGCACCCAGCTGGGGCAGGACAGAGCTGGCAGCTCAGGTCACGGGGACCCCCCCAGCCACCCCACTGGCTGTATGGCCACATGCCTGTCCCCTCTACCGCGGTGCCCTCCCAGCCCCAGAAAGCCTGGCAGGGGCTGTTTGAGGAGGGCCAGGGAGCAGGTAAGACTGTTGTTCCTCAATGCCATCAGCCCCGGCCATTGTATCCCCAAAACCTGGGGACAGAAGCACGCTCTGGCCTGCACCAGGACAAGGGTGAAGCCCTGTAACCCTCCAAGGGGACACCAGCAGCTGCTCCCAGGACCGGTTCCTTTGGGTACAGCCTGTGTCCTTGTGGAACCCCGACAGCCCCACGCAGGCTCGGAGCCAGGACACCTCCCAGGGACACCCAGAGAAAAAACACCAGGCTTTGGGGACAGCACACAGTGCCATGTGTCAGGGCCTGGCTGCCAGCAGTGGCATATGCAGCTGGGGGGTGGGGGTGGGGCAGGGGATCCCCCCCAGCAGCACACCAGCGCCCAGCCAGTTTGGCAACATGCGGCACTGGGACAGCAGGTTGTGAAGTGCTCGGGCTGGGGGAGCCCAGGGCAATGAAACAGCATCGCCAAACTCTGCAGCAGCAGCTGTAGAGATGAGCCCTGTGTTTGGGGAAGGAGCAACCCAGATACACCGGGGGGGGGGGGGGGGGGGGGGGCACCCACCCCTAGCAATGTCCCACAGCCCGGAGCCGTGGCAGAAGGAGGCCACCCATGGATGAAACTGCCTTTATTGAGAAAAATGGTTCGCTACAAATAACGTAATTGATTTTATTCTTCTTCAAAAAACAGCTCGTTTCGTGAAAAGTTCTAGTTATGCAAAAAGTTGCGGGTAAGACGCTGACGAGCACAGCCGGCGGCGCGGTGGGATCCCTGGCACAGCCCGGCTGGCAGCGGGCAGAGCCGGATCCGACCCCGAACAAAGTGGGGAGAGACAGGAGCTGCCCGTCAGCACAGCGCCTGCCTGTGCCCTCACAGCCTGGGCCTTAAAAGTGCTTTACAAAAGCAGCTGTTGCTGCCCCTGCTCTGGCGTGGTGGGGCAAAAAGGAAGAGAAGGAAAGAAGGAAGGAGACAAAGAGGTTAATAGTGCTGTCCCAGAGGCAGGGAGCTCCCTGCAAGCGAGAGCTCTGGTGGAGGCTGCACCAGGACCTGAGGGTCCCAGCTGAGGACAGGACAGGGAAATCCTCCTGGGTCCATTTTGGGAGATGCCAGTGCTCTCCATCCCACCAGGAACGTCCCCCGGGCTGGGCAGGTGCCAGCAATGCTGTTGCTGGGAAGAGAAGACCCCGTGTCCCTCCTCGCTAGCCCAGCTTGAGGCAGGGGAGTGGAGCAGCTCCAGCCCTTTCCCTGCCCTCTGCCAGGGGAGCAGATGGTCTCTGCACGCTCCTCGTAGGGCTGCTGGCGGCACAGAGGGGCTCACAGCCCACAAAGCCACCCCATACTATTTAAATCAAAAGTAAAAAACAAGACTGTATTGCTAGAGCAGAGCTGGAGCCGAGTCTCAGACAAATCACAAAAGGGCACTTCTCCGAGTAGGGGCACACAGAGGATGGCTCTCCTACACCTCTTCTCTGCAAAACCTGGAGGTCTGCAGGTACCATGCATCACCACCCCCACACAGCTCCTCGGTGAGCCTTGAGCTGATCCCAAAGGGTAGCACGGTCCCAGCACAAAGCTCCTCTCCCCCAGCACCAGTGAGGACCCTTCAGATGGGATGGGACTTGTGCTGCACAGGGTGGGGGGCCACGCTCAGGCTGGCAGCGGCCCACCCACGGCCTGGTGCAGATCTCCCTTCCACCCTCTCCCAGCCCAGCAGAGCAAACTCCACCAGCAGCAGGCAGGGCAAAGAGGAAAGGGACCAGGGGGCACCTCTCGGAACATCTGCCCAGATGTGCCCTATTCCCAGGGACAGATCTGGGAAAGAGAGATGCAATCCCCTATTTCAGGGGGACAAGATGCTCAGCGTTGAGGACGGGATCCTGCATGGGCAGACATCCCTCCCGCACACCGTCGCCCAGACACAACTCAGCTGCTTTGCACCAAGTGCCAGCACGCCACAACCCACCACAACCCACGTGCCTGCCTCCCTCAGGGCAGAGAACCACCGCTCCAGGCTACGTGCTGCCCGCGGCCACAGCCGGCACTGCCAGAGCTCTGCCTGCAAGGGAGAGCCGTCCCAAGCCAGACCACACAGCCGGGCGAGGGGCAGCAGCCCAGAGAGCACAGCTGGCCAAACAGCTGTTGGAGAACACGAGCGGGGCTGCTCCTCAAAAAGGCAGCCCGGTGAGCTGCTCGGCACCCACTCCTCCAGCTGACAAGGTGCTGCTCTGACCCGGCCTCTCCTCCATCACCACCCACCTGCAGAGAAACACGCCAACAAGGGAAGGAAACGGCCCAGAAATAACCAAAGAGGACACCCATGTGCTTGCCGTGGCCCCCCGAGAGTTCTACCCGCCAGCCTGGGGTCCGGCTCCTGCTTCCCACCTGATTTCAAATCCACAGCACGTTTGTTTGGTTTGTTTTGTGGTTTTTTTTTAAAAATATACTTTCTTAATAATGTTTCATAAAAATATTCTTGTCCCTGGTGACGGATATTGCAGTGTGAAGAGTAACAGCTTCTGTTCCCGCTCTATAAAATGTGGAAAAGGCATCACGCCAATTAATGTAGAAAAATGCAAGAACTCAGTATCACAAGAACCAGTACAAAACGAGGAAGGTGAGAGTTTCACGGGATGCTGGGTGCCATCCCCATGGACTCCTCCAAATCCCCTGTTGTCACGGGGCACACCAGGGCAACCGTCTCGCCCTGGGATTCAGCCTGGCCTGGCAAGGAGCAGGCAAAGGAGGCAGCTCCTGCCTGCAGCATGCGGGACGGGACAGACCAACATCTCTGGAAAGAGCCTTGTAGAGTCTAAAAAAAGATGCTCCGTGCCGTTTTCTTCCTTTTTGGAAAGGACGTGGATGATCACAGTTTCAAGCCAGGGCATTTGTGCATAAAATGCATCATAGTTTTACGTACCTATTCAACTGCAACAGAGAGCATGAAGACAAACGGTGCCAAAAAGCATCTACTAATAAATAGATCTGGACACAGGTATATACTCCGTATACGGATATGAAATGCCTAACCAAGGAACAATCCCAGCCCTTCAGTGTCAACTCCTCTCTCCTCCCAGAGCGGGATGTCTCTGCTCACTCACCAGTCCAGTGTGACGCTAAAGAGACTCCACCTTCTTAAACAAGGTGGGATTTGCCCAGAGAGGAGAGGGAAGAGAGGCGGCAGCGGGTCTCCAGGGGTGCCGGACAGTTGACGAGCTCTGTGCCTTCCCGGCAGGAAGGCTGAGTGTGCAAAAGGAGACGGGGTGATGAGGAGGGTCCAAACCAATGCTCTGCAGTCACCCTCAGTTCTCAGAGAGTGACAGCGCCAGGGCAGCCTGCAGTGCTGCCTCCTCATCGATGTTGTAGTCCTAAAAAAAAAAAAAAAAAAAAAAAAAAAAAAAGAGAGAGAGAGGGGTGGTCAGGAGAGTTGGCACAGCTGGGCCACACAGTCTCTCTCCTTCAACAAGCACAGGGGACCACCACAGCAAGGAGCCCTTTCTGCTCCTCATCGTGCCAGTGAGGCCACAAGCCTCCATTTCCTCCGGGAGGCAGGTCCCAGGGACACTGTGCTCTTTGGGGCGTCCTCTGCGCCCACGGCCCTCCTCCTGCCTGGAACCTGCCAATGTCGGCTCTGCTCTTAGACCTGGCAGCAGGCAGGGATGAAACATGCCCGCATGAGAAGCTGCAGCCAAAGGGCAAATCTCTCTAGCCAGACCACAGGCTCCTCCAGCATTCCAGTTCAGGTTTATGCAACAGAGCAATAGCTCCTTAAGTGCGGATATATCTCTGTAAATATTCAGAGGTTCCTCTGCCTGAAACCTAACAAGCCCTGCACTAAAAGGATGCTAATGAAACCTCCCCTCAGGCCCCGCAGCACAGGCTGGGTGAACACACTCTCACCCCCACACAGGAGGGGTCAGCGACTCCATGAGAGCAGGCTACAGATGCCCCCCACGTGCAGCAGCCAGGCCCCCCCAAGCCCTGAGGCTGGGCTGCTCCCCTCCCACTACTTGTGAAGCCTTAAAGAAACGGGCTTTTGTGTTGTAATTCCTCAGGGGAAGAGTTTAATAGAGCACACAGAGGAAACAACCCATCTTCACGGAGAGCTGTAACATTTCCCTCGCCTTCAGAGACATTTTCCTGGCGTGTCTGATGGCAACCAGCTCGAGCACCCCCCAGGGCAGGTGGGGAGTCCAGCCCCACGCCCACGGGGGTGTCCTGAGTGGGGCTACGTGTGTGCCACATGCCTCCCACAAAGCCCAAAGGAGGATCTGCCCCCTTCCCCTCCCAAGGGGCTGCACAGCAGGACAGGCTGCTCCCAGCACAGGAAGGGAAGACCTGGTTTCATCTCCCTGCTGCTCGGCACGGGACACGGGGAAGGTGACCCTGTTTCGGCTCAGGGCTGTACTCACCACGAAGGTGTCATAGGAGAATTTGTGCCTGTGGAGGAGGTGCTGGAGGAAGTTGGCACTCTTGTAGCTGGGATCCCCCCAGGGCATGGCTGAGCAGACGGGGCACACCTGCAGTGGGCAGGGACAAAGGACAACTATGACCACAGACCCCTCTGCTTCTATCCCCTGGAGAGGAGAGTAGTGTTCCCTCTCTTTCTGACAGAGTGATCTGCAGAGGATGTGCTAAATAGGGGATCCCTCAGTCCCCCGAGCAGATCCCTTGCTGCACAGAGCCTCTGGCACATGGCCCAGGCTGCTTTTAGCTTACTGACAAGCTACACGCACATCTGAGCACCTCCGAGACAGTGCTGGAACTGCAAGTTCCCCACCTCAGGCAACCCAGCATGGATGGGGAGAGGAAATCCAGCACCACACAGGTTGCAGACACAGGGGGAGAGAGGCAGCTCATTCCAGAGAGTCTCTAACAAAGCAAACAGAGGCAGGTCCCCACCTCCCATCAAAGGGACTTAAACAAACTAAACCAGCTAGAAACACAGCTGAACTTTCACATGCAGCAGCAACTCTGCATGCTGGTGGCCTCAGATGCAGCATCGACTATGGTGTATTTGCATTTCCAGGAGTTACCCCATGCAGAACCAGCCCATCCCAGCACCCTGGTGTCACTCACCACTTTGTTGGGGTCATTGCGGTGGTTCTCCATGCAGTGCTTCACCAGCTCCTGCTGGTCCAGGTTCCGGGCCCCACAGTACGGGCACACAAACGTTGAGCGATTTGGAATATTGCTGAAGAGAGCAAGGACAAGCTCAGATCCCCTGGGAAGGGACTGGATCAACTCCTTCCAAACTAACCCAGCCATCCCCTGCTCAGCCTTGTGATACCCACCCGCAGCAGAAACTAGACCAGCCCGTTCCCACCCTAGCCACAGGCTGAACCACCCTGGTTTGGTCGGTCCTTCCTCTCACACCACGCTCTGAAACACAGGGCAGTGCAGATGCCAGGAGGGAAAAGGTGCTGACGTTTCCCCCTGTGATTGCCCAGGGGAAAGTAAAACACACGCTCGGATTTTAGGGCTTGTAAGGGAGGGGACGTGACAGTGCAGCCTGCAAGGATGAACATATTTCCCTGCCCGACAAGCAACTGTACCTAGGAATAGGCTGGGATGTGGGGACAACTGGAACGAACTTGGGGCAGTTGGCCATCTGCTCCTGCACCTTCGCACAGGACGAGACGTGAGAGCGCATTTTCGCGAGGGTCACCTGGAAAATAAGAAGAAATGTTCCCAGAGGCTGCAGGAACACCTTCCAAACAGCACTAGAGCCTCCGCTACAGCTCAGTTTTGGTCAACTGACATCAGAGCAAACACTGGTCTGTGCAGGGTGACCCACACCAGCGTGGAAACGCTGCACCAGCCTTTCCTTCCTTGCAGGACAGAGATATGGGGCTGCATGCTTGCTGCACATACCCGCAGAGGTCACACACAAGCCACCCAGGCTGTGTTATTGTAGCAATAGCTCTGTTTTCCTTAGCAAAGGAGGAACTGCTGACAGGCAGAAACCCCAAACCACTCTGACACCATACAGGATCATTCCTGGGCCACAGCCAGAGAGTTACAAGAAGATCCCCAGAGTTAACGGAAGCCAGAAAGCGCATAAGCGGAGGCACACCATGAATCACAGCTTTACAACTGGTCCCTGAAGCGTCCCAGACCAGACTCGCCCCAGGCTGGCCCAGGCCATGCTGCTGGTTCAGCTTCCCCACGGCCATTGGGATCACAGCACCTTAAGCAAGAGCTAAATCCTTACCCTTATTAGGAGCAGCAGCAGAGCTGGTTTGCCTCAGCCTCTCCCGTGTTGCAGGAAAACCTCAGCCTGCTTTTGAAGGTCCCCACTGTCTAATAATAGCTCCGGTCTGCTGACAAAGGCAGCTAGGAGAGAGCACCTTCATCTCTGCACAGCCCCGCTCGCCCGGCTCACAGCAGCAGCCGTGACATGCAGGGGACACCACACCTCACAGGCACAGGTTGGGGACCTGCTGAACAGGGGACTCCACAAACCAAACCACAGTCAGCAAGCAACCTTCCTCCCCCGGTGCCACGGCTGCAGGATTGGCAGTGGGACGGGGACAGGCAGCCTTCCCCTGTGAGCTTTACCTTCTTGCTGCAGCCCCTGCAGGGAGCCTTGTAGGACGAAAGCTGTTTCTCCACACTGGAAGCCTTCTCCACCTTCTTGGGGTCGAAGGGCATGCGGCAGAGCGGGCAGAGTGGGGATGGTACTTGCAGGCAGGGCTGCAGGCACTCCCCGCAAAACCTGGGGACACAGAGAGTGGCACTGAGCAGCCCAGCAGTGTCCTAGCCCAGGAGGATGAGGGGGGAGAAAAGCAGGACCCCAGCCCCAGAGCACATCCACTCCCAGAGGCTCCTGTGCACCCCAGGCTGCAGGGCAGGCCCAAAACCCGGGGATCAGCATCCCCACTGGGAGAACTGGAAGTGTGGGTGAGGGTGCGGGAGGCCAGGCACAGCCCAAGCCCTGAAGGAGCTCCCCTGCACGGCCGCTGCTCCAAGATCCACAGCCGGGAGCGGATTTGAATGGAACTGAACAAAACCCAGCGCTGAGCATCCAGGCCACGCAGGAACAAAGCGAGGCGAGCGCGTTAAGAGCCCGGCTCACCTCCCTTCGAGGTCCTTACGCCTGCAGGAGCGCAGGTGAGAAATCGAAGCAGCGGAGGAAGCGCGGGAAGGCGCTCCCAGGTGCGAGGCAGAGGGGCTCGGTCCCCACAGTCACAGCACCCCCGTCCCCTCCGCCTGCCCACCCAGCCCACCGCACCCAGGGCGGGGGAACGAAACGCTGCTAAGCCGCTGCACAGCGTGCGAGGGGGTCACAGTGCCCCATGCCCCAGCTCCCCGGCATCAGCCCTGTGAAGTGCCCCCAGACCCAAACAAGCTGGGGAGGGGGGAGGAAGAGCGAGACCACACTGGGGCACCAAGCAAAGCCACAACCTCAGCAGGCGGCCATGCCGTCCCAGAAAGCAGGCGTGAAAGGGGGCCAAGGTGCCACCAAAACACTGGGGTGACAAGCAAACCCCAGGTCCGCATGGCAGCGCTTCGGGCAGCCCCTCCCCGGGCACGGGGCATGGCACCCAGGGAAGCATTCCCACCCAGGTGAGACCCCAGCCAGCAACTGCCAGCGCGCTGAGAGCACAGTCTAGTGGGGGGGACCCTGGGGCAGGAGCCAGACCTGGGCGCAGAGGGGGCTGGGGTCGGGGTGCTCAGCGAGGAGGGACCCTTGGGTGTCCCCCACACCGGGTCCGGGCGGGGGGACAGGGCAGCACGCAGCTCCCCGGGCAGGGAAGGGGGTTTGGGACGGGAACAAGGTGCCTGGTGCTGATGGAGCAGCCCGGGGTGGGAAGGGGGTCCCAGGGCCCAGCAGCAGGGATGGAGGCCAAGGGGGTTCAGGCTGGGGGCCCCAGTACCGGGCCGCCGTGCGGAGATGGGGGGTCCCGGTACCGGGCTGAAGGGAGGGGAAAGAATCGGGGTCCCCACAGCCAGGCTGGGAGGGGGCCCAGGCGTCAGCTGAGGGGCGGGTACCGGTACCGGCCCGGGGGCGAGATGGGTGCCCGACAGGGGCCCCGGTAGCGGCTGGGGTCACAGGGCAGAGGGATGCCGGTGCGGGTCCGGCCCCGGGGCCCGGGCCAGGTGGGGGGTCCCCGCCGCCCCCGCCCCGAGCCCCGGCTCACGTGTGCCCGCAGCCCGCGATGCCGACGGCGCGGTGGAAGACCTCCAGGCAGATGGGGCAGCTGAACTGCGCCTCCAGCGCCTCGGCGGCGGGGCCGGAGGCGGGGGGCGGCCGGGGGGACCCGCCCGGGGCCTGGGGCCGCTGCGCCGCCGCCACCAGCAGGCTCCGGAACATGGCGGCGGCGGGGCGGTGCCCGATGTCACCGCGTGCGTGACGTCATCGGCGCGCGCCGGAAGCGGAGCGGGACGGGACGGGACCGGCATGTGCGAGGCGGCGGGGGACGATGCGGGGTGCGGGGCGGACACGGCATCGGCACGGCGCCGCCGCGTACCGGGACACAGGTGGGAGCCCGACACGGCGCCCGGCGTGGTCCCTCGGGGATGCGCCATGTGCCGCCCCCGTGCTACCTTCGGTAACCCCCGGTACCGCCCCGATGGCTCCCCGGTGCCGTCCCCAGTATCGGTTCGGTACTCCCCTGAGCTGTCCCTGGTACTGCCCCGGTTACCACCCCTGTCTTACCTTCGGTAACCCCGGTACCGCCCTGATAGCTCGCCGGTGCTGTCCCCGCTATGGCTTCGGTACCCCCCGAGCTGTCCCTGGCACTGCCCTCGGTACCCTCCCGGTACCGCCCCCGTTAGCCCTCCGGTACCCCCCTGGGCAGCCCCTCGTTGCCACCTCTGATCCCCCTGCAGTGCTACCCCGGTGTCCCCTCCGGTATCTCCCGGTACTGCCCCGGGGACCGGGACCGCCGCCCCCTGTCGATACCGCCCCGGGCTGGGTGGGGATCCGGTGCCCCGGTGCTGCCCGGTGACCGCCCGTGCCCCCGCAGCTACCCGCGGCCCTGCGTGAAGTGCGGGCAGGGCTCTGCCGCCCTCGTCATCCGCGTCGGGGATGCCTTCTGCCGGTGAGGGACCGGGACGGGACACGGGCTGCCCTGTGTGGGGACATGGGGTGTGGGGACACAGGGCTTGGGGACATCGGGGTGTGGGGACACGGAGCGTCTGGGACATGGGCTTGGCAACATTGGGTCTCTAGGACATTCGGTCTCTGGGACACCGGGGTTTGGGGACATTGGGTCTTGGGGACACGGATCTCGGGGACATGGGGCTTGGGGACATTGGATGTCTGGAACATCAGGGCTTGGGGACACAGCGTCTGGGACATTGGGGCTTGGGAACACAGGTCTCAGGGACATTGGGGCTTGGGGACGTCAAGGCTTGGAGACACGGGTCTTGGGGACATTGGGTCTTGGGAACATGGGGCTTGGGGGCATTGGGTCTCTGGGACATTGGGGCTTGGGGACACGGTTCTCGGGGACATTGAGTGTCTGTGACATCAAGGCTTGGGGACACGGGGCTTGGGGATGCTGGGTCTCACACACATCAAGGCTTGGGGACAGACAGCGGTGCATGGAGACAGGAGGCTTGAGCACAGCAGAGCACAGGAATATTGTGGCTTGGGGACACGGAGTCTCAGGGACATCAAGGCTTGGAGACAGGGGGCTCAGGGACATGGGGGATGGGGCCACGGAACGTGCCATGGGTCAGGGCCGTGTCCCTGTGTCCCCACAGCGGCTGCTTCCGTGAGTACTTTGTGCACAAGTTCCGTGCAATGCTGGGCAAGAACCGCGTCATCTTCCCGGGAGAGAAGGTACCGGGTGGGGGGACACAGGGGGCAGGGGGGGCGACCTGGGTGGTGCCACCAGGGCCAGTGACCATCCCTCATGTCCCCGCAGGTGCTGCTGGCGCTGTCAGGGGGGGCGGCCTCCAGTGCCATGCTCCGTCAGGTCCAGGAGGTGAGAGTAGGGGTGATGGGGGGGTCTGGGTGGGCCCGACTCACCCACCCCCCTCACCCTGCGCCTCTGCCAGGGGCTCAGCCGGGAGACGGCCAAGAGGCTCCGCTTCGTCCCCGGCATCATCTACATTGATGGTGAGGATCAGCCCAGCCCCCAGCCCCATGCCCGTTCCCTGCCCCACTGCCCGCTCCCAGCACGGGCTCCATGCCAGGGCTGGGGGCTGCCACCGAGCCCAGTGAGGCTCTGGCACCCTGGAGCGTCCCCCTCGCCCTGGGGATGGGGTGGGTGCCCTCTCCTCAGCGCGGCGCTGCCCTTGCAGAGGGAGCGGTGCGTGGGCAGAGTGTGGCGCAGCGGGAGCAGAACCTGGCCCGCATGGAGACCCTGCTGCAGGCGACCGGCTTCCCCTACCACCTGGTCCACCTGGAGCAGGTATGGGGTGGCAGGGGGGGGACACACTGGGACAGGGGGACATGCCTGACCACCCCTGGTATCCATCTGCCCGCAGGCGCTGGAGCTGCCTCCATCCATCTTGCAGCCGGGGCCAGAGGGGTCCAGCAAGCCCAGCACCTCCTACAAGGAGGCTGTGGAGGGCTTCATCCAGCAGCAGAGGCAGGAGGGGGACGGGGACAGCCTCAGCACTCAGGACATGCCAGGGGGGTCCCCACCCCTCCCCCGCCTGCCTGCTGCTGCCCGCACCCAGGAGCTGCTGCAGCTCTTTGAGGCTGTGGAGACGTCGACAGCAAGAGAGGAGCTGCTGCAGATGCTGCGGTGAGGGACCGACCCTGCCCAGCGCCGGCACTGGGCATGGCACGGTGGCTCTGAGCCGGTGTCACCTTGTCCCCCAGGATCCATCTCATCCTGCAGACGGCCCGGACCAGGGGCTATGCCAAGGTGATGACAGGCGAGAGCTGTACCCGTGTGGCCATCAAACTCCTCACTAACCTGGCGCTGGGTCGTGGTGCCTTCCTTGCTGTTGACACGGTGAGCAGCGTACTGGCACCCTGTCCCCAAGCTGGAGACAGCCATCGTCACCCAGAGGGGTGATGCAATGCAACCGAGTGAGGGGATTGGCAGTCTGTGGCTTGGTGGTGGCGCGGTCCCCCAGCAGCCATGTACCTGCAGGGCTTCATGGACAACCGCCATGGTGACGTGATGGTGGTGCGACCCATGCGGGAGTACATGGCCAAGGAGATCGCCTTCTACAACCACTTCTTCGATGTCCCCACCGTCATCATGCCACCCCTCTCCACCAAGGTAGGGGCATCTCCTGTCCCATGCGGGGGGGGTCCCGAGCTGCGCATCCCCATGCCAGGGATGGGACCACTCTCATCCTGCCTTTGCCCTCTCTGCTTGCTCCCCCAGCGCCGGGAGAAGCCCAGCATCCACCGCGTGATTGAGCGCTTCCTCCTGGGGCTGCAGGAGGATTTCCCCTCCACCATCAGCACCGTCTATCGGTACAGCATCCCCTGTGCAGGGGCACAATGGTGGGGGGGTTAGTGGGGGGCACCCCCTCACCCTGCTGCGTTGGCTGCAGGACGGGTGAGAAGCTGAGCCCAGCTCCAGCCAAGGCGAGCAGCGAGTCCCAGCGCTGCCTGCTGTGCCTGTGTGCCCTGGACATCGCTGGGGGTGAGTAGCGTGGGGGCTCAGGGGATCTGGGGGGGGGGGGCCAGCCGTGCAGCCCCCAGTAGCACCCCTGTGCTCCGGCTCTTGCAGAGGAAGAGTTGGCCCTGGAGCCCACACTGATCATAGAAGAGCCAGAGCCAGTGGAGAACGGGTGCTGCCAGGACACCCCAGCAGCAGGGTGAGCACATGGGCAGGGGGGATGCTGTGCCGGCACCGGGGTCACCACCCTGGCACTGCTGAGGGTCCCTGTCCCTGCAGGGCTGAGAGCAGAGCTGCCTTCATCCCGCTGCTGTGCTACGGCTGCCGCCTCACCTTCAAGGAACTGGTAAGGCTTTTGGGGTGCAGCAAAGTGGCTCTCCTCAGGGATGGGGGTCCCCATCCCCACAGCCCCTCTCTTGCAGGGCCCTCTCGCCACACTGCCACCCTACGTGCGTGCCGAGGCCCAGCGCAGGATCCACAGGTAGGGGGCACGGGGGTCCCCTCCACGCTGGCTCTGCTTCCAGTGCTGCATCCATCCAGCAATGGTGTCCATCCCTTGCAGAGCGGAGATGAAGCAGCAGAGCCAGGAGGTCCCACTGGAGGATGAGGAACCCAGCAAGAGCTGAAGGGGCTGGGGACAGTGGGGGATGCAGACCCCCATCCCCCTGGGGCGCTGGTGGGGCAGGGTGCCACCCCCTCCAGGGATGCTCCGTACAATAGTGGGGAACCAGAGCCCCTGGGCAGCCCTAGCACCCAGGCAGCTGCTTTTACACCACATTTTGGGGTTCCAGGGGTGCTGGTAGCACCAGGGCAGCAGGTCCCCTGTCCCACCCTGCACTCCCCCACCCCCTCCCTGCCCCAGCCGTGCGTCAGCCGGGGAGGCCTCAGCTTTGTTTTATTAGATATCTGTATAAATAAACCATTTGAATTAATAAAAAAACCAAAACCAAAGTCACAAGTGTCTAGAGTCCGGCTGGGGCTGCCAGCCCCGCCCCCCGGCCCCAGCTTGAGGGGTGGCCACGACCCAGGGCCCCCCATCCTGGGCTGGAGAGCTATTGCTTCGGAGTTCAACCTGGTTCTGGAGCGGGGCTGGGGAGAGCAGGGAGGGGGAATGGCCCGGCTCCTGACCCCCCCAGCACCCAGGGGTGCCCAGTGGGTGGGGTGGAGGGGCCAGCTCCTGTCCCCCCCTCCCTGGGAAGGCACAACATGGTCTCCACAGCTCGGACGGCTTCAAAGCAACGTAAGAAAAACATCCTCCCTAAAAGCGAGCGCCGAGAACCCTGCGTCCCACTGCCTCCCCGGCAGGATGCAGCCCCAGCTCGGGGCGGGGGGGGGGGGGGCTGGTTAAGGCATTGGCGGTGATGTCCCTGGGAGCTGGGGGGGGGGGCGTCAGAGCCCCTTCCCCTTACTCCTTCTCCCGCGTCCACTTGATCATGGTCTCGGGGGAGCGGTAGAGGAAGATGAGCTTGGCGTAGAGCTCCTCCTCCAGCTCCAGCTCACCCGTCTCCCGCACCAGAAAGATGTCCTGGCACAGCTTCAGGATGCGGTCCACACAGGGCAGCTCCTCGAACATGATGGAGTGCGAGATCTCGCTGAAGAAACCCCGCACAAACTTCCCAATCACCAGCACGATGGAGACGTACAGCCCCATGATCCTGCAAGGGGGGGACACACACAGGTTCTGGCATCCTGTATCCCACCACCCCACACTTTGCACCCCTTTTGGGGTGGTCGGTGCCCAACTCCACATACCCGTAGCCAGCCAAGAAACCCAGGCTGGGGGGGCTGACTTTATCGTTGAAGATGACCATGGGGAGGATGTTGCCATCACGAGGGGGGGCCTCTTTCAGCCGCACCACCCACCACTCCAAGAAGCTGTCACCTCCTCGGCCGGCACCCGCACGCTCCCGTTTCAGCTGCACCTCCACATCCAGGTAGCTGTCCTCCCCATCTGCCGGAGGGGGTGGCACCATCAGGACACAACACAGCTCTTGATGTGCCCCCAACACTTTTTTTTTTTTTTTTTTTTTTTTTTTTTTTTTTTAGGAGGGGGGGCACACAGTGGGACTCACCTGGCAGCAGCTGCTTGACGGGGTTGGCTTCAGGGCCATTGGGTGCCCGGATGTATTTGGGGAAGAGTTTGGGCACTTGCCTGCAAGAGAGTGGGGTGAGCCGGGGGGGCACCGAGCATGGGAGTCCAGCCCCCCCGGGGACACTCACACAGGCGCGTCGCGGGTGCCCTGCAGCAGCTGGGCCAGCTCCATGCGCTGGGGCGCGCCGGGCTGCAGGTCGGTGGTGTGCTTGTCGAAGGTGTGCTCCACCGTGCCCCCCTTGCCCAGGTCCCTGTGGGCACAGAGGGCAGCAGAAGCTGAGTTGTGTGCACGGCAGGGGTGCAGGCAGGGCTTCCTCCCCCCCCCCCCCCCCCCCCCAGTGCTGGCTGTACCTCTGGAAGGTCCAGGTGAGGCGGAGGGTGATGTCGGATGAGCCGTTCTGCAGCTCCCGCCGCATCTGCTCCCGGCTGGGGGGGCTGATGCTCCAGAGCGAGCCCGAGCTGCCCTCGATGCGGGCCGTCACAATGTCCTCGTAGCCGTACAGCGTGATGAACTGCATGGCCACCTGGCGCCGGGGTGGGGGGCACAGCTCAGCCCCCACCCAAGGATACCCCCATGCAGGGGGCACCCCTGGATGTGCCAGCCCCCCTCCCTGGGCACCCAGTGGGATGGAGCAGGGGGGTTTGGGGTGGGCAGGATTTACCGGTTGCCTTTCAAACTGGTTGGTGAGGGCTTCATAGTCCTGGGGGGTGAAGGGCTGGATGGATTGCTGCTGGGCACTCATGGTGAACAGTGGCTGCGGGGGGACAGGGTGCCATCAAGTCAGGCAGGGGACCCCATCACCCAGACCAGGCAACCCAGCACCCCACCCCCTGCATCCTCACCTCATACCCCCCCAGCTTGAGGGTGACGGTGACGTCGATGGGGTGGTTCACAACGCCCACCACGGAGCGCACCAGCGACATGAAGAGCAGCGGGAACCAGATGATGGCCACCAGGAAGAGGATGATGAGGCCCCCCATGCCATACTTCACAATCTTCTTCTTCTTCTGCCCCTTGGGCTGGGGGTATTTCTGGGCAGGGGAGGAGACAGCATGCAGTGCCAGGAGGGCTCAGGGGGACCCCCAGCAACAAGGGGCTTATTGGGGAGCCCCTCCCAGCACGGCGGGGATGTACCTTCTCCGTCTCACGGCTGCACTTGATGATGAAGATGTTGGCGTAGATGTCCTCCACGCACATCCAGTTGGAGAGGGACAGCGTGGTGTCTGTCCAGACCCAGTCCATGACAGCCCTCAGTTCCACCAAGAAGGGCACGAGGCGAAACCTGGGGGGCACATGGGGAGAGAGGACTGGTACGGCACCCTCTGGGCACCCGGGGGTTTGTGTGGCCCCGTGCCGTACCCCTGGAAGAGGAAGAGGTTGAGGTGGTTGTATTTCTTGGTGAGGAAGTTGCCCAGGATGCGGGTAGGGTAGCCGCAGCGGATCTGGTAGGCTGACAGCGAGAAGTAGATGCACTTCACAAAGTACCACAGCTGGGCCACCGTGTTGAGGCTGAACAACCTGTGGGAGGGAGATGTCATCCCTCTGGCCACCTGCCTGGCCAGGCTGGGCCACCACATGGGCTTGGGGACACAAAGGTGTCACCCAAGAACCACACCGTGCCCTGGGGAGGCATCTTTGGGGGATGCTCGGTACCTTTCGGTGACGGCTGGCAGGATGAAGAACATCCAGAGGTGGATGCTGAACACCAGGATGACCTGGAAGATGAGCTTGCCCAGCACAGTCTTGCGGAGGTAGAGCGCACGGTCGATGACCATGGTGGTGAACTGGATGAGCAGCATGACCAGGAAGGCCTCCGGCACTTGGTCATCCGACAGCGAGGAGGTGATGTCGGCAGCTGCCGAGTGTTTCTGGGGATGCAGGAGAGGTCAGGACAGAGCCCAGCCCGTCCCTGCGGTGGGAGCTGGCCGGCTGGTGCCCTGCAGGAGGGCTCTGCTCACCCCGAAGGCCCAGAAGCCGAAGACGATGATGATGAAGTCAACCACATCTGCCAGGAACATGAAGGCGTAGACGTCGGTGGCTGCCCGGTGCTGGGTGTGCAGGATGTCCCGGAAGAACCCGCGCACCGGCCGGTACATGTTCTGTGCCCTGGAGGGGACCAACAGAGGGAACGTGTGACCAGGAGCTGCACCCCGCATCCCCCACTCCAACCAGCGCCGCGGGCACTCACATGGTGAGGAAAAAGAGCTTGACCCGCAGCCCAAACGCCTTCAGCTTCCTCTGAGCGTGGCTCTGTTTTGCTTCTTCTTCCTCCTCCTCTTCCTCCTCCTCCTCCTCCTCCCCATCCCCTGTGAGTGAGGTGCAGCATGGGTGACAGGCAGGGTCCTGCAGGGCTGCATCCTGCGTGGCCCCAGCACCCCTCTGCCCTGGGGGACACCAGCCTTGTCCCTTGCCGGGGTGTGAGGGGTGAGAGCTGGTGCTCACCTTCCTCCGGAGCTGCCTCTGGCTGCTTCTTCCCCTGCCGCCTCTTCCTCCTGAAGCGGAGCTGCGTGGCCCCAGCCTCCTCTGCCTGCCCCACGGCATCGCCCTCCAACTCCGGCCCCGCGGCTGCACCCAGTGTCCCTGGCTCTGCCAGCGCCTCCATCCCTTCCTTGTCCACTGCGGGCGGCGGGGATGCTGCTTCCTCCCGCCTCTCCTCCTCTTCCTCATCCTCTACCCGCTCCGCCTCTGCCTTCTTCTTGGGGAAGGGGTCCTCCTCGTGGTCCCACAACCCATAGGACTGAGGAGGGCCGTGGTCAGGGGGACGGGGCTCCTGATGTCCCCCATCCCCATGCACCGCATCCCCCCATCCCGCAGCATCAGCTCCCATTGCATCCCAGGGACCCAACCAGCAATGGGTGCCTGGGGTGGAAACCAAGGCAGAGCCACCAAGCACCCACTGGGTGCTCTCCAGAGCACCCATCACCCCCAGGAGCACGTCCAGCTCCCAGGGGCGCCCACCCAGGCAATGCCCACAGTGGTGCCCGTGCCCCAGGGCTCACCAGCAGCAGGGAGCGATGGAAGAAGAGCGCCAGGAGCTGGATGAGGTCATACTTGATGTACCGGTCAGTCTTCTCCAAGCCCAGGATGCGGGGTGGGAAGAAGGGCTTGCCCTCGTTGCGCACCAGCATGGCGTAGCCATTCCAGGGGAAGAACCCAAACTGGAAGAGGTATTTCACCACCACCATCACCTGCGGAGAAGTTGGGATCAGTGGCAGCTGGGGGGCCGGGTGGCATCACCCCCTCCTCAGGCACCCACTGCCCACCTCAGTGAAGATGATGGCGGTCATCCAGAAGCGCTTGCTGGGCCGGGGTATGGAGAGCATGGCCCAGAGGAAGACGAGGATGGGCAGGAAGAGCGAGATGACGGAGGCAGTCACCATGTTGTTGAGGATGATGATGAAGTAGCAGAGCAGCTCGGAGTGGGCAGCCACGCAGCGGTACCCGGCCAGCAGCAGCTTCAGGAACCGGTTGTGGGATTGATAAAACCGCTCCGACTCCTCCAGCTCGGGGAAGTACAGCCGCCTGCAAGGTGTGGGGAGGGGGGTGAGCCAGCCCCACTGCCCCCAGCCCCGCCAGCCCCACATCCCCACAGCCCCGTACCTGCTCAGGAGGAGCTCACTGGCTGTCCGGCTGCGGTTCTGGGGAAGGGCCAGGAGCTCCCGAGACCCTGCCACATCCTCCTGGGACCCCCAGGGTGTCACCTGCTCCTGGCTGCCAGTGGGAAGCAGGCATCCCACTGGGGTGGGGGTAGCTCCTCGGTGCCTGCTGGGGACGGCACAGGGACAGGGGTGAGCTCCCTGCCACCAGCCCCTGCCTGTGGCGCTGCTGGCTGCCCCCCTGGGGGGTATCTATGCACCTGCCTGGAAGCGATGCTGTTCTGGGGGTCTGTACCCCCAGTCCCCTGTGGGCTTGGCTCCTCTGGGGGCTCCTCCGGCGGCAGCAGGTAGAGCTCATCCAGGACCCCGCGGTGCACATCCTCTCCCTGCAGCGGGCAGGTGGTCAGTGCCACCGTGGGGCTGCCACCCCCTCTGCCCTGCCGTGCCCCTGTGTCCCCCCCCGGCTCACCCTGGCCAGCCGCTGTGTGAGGACGTATCTCTCGAGGCGCAGGACAGTGGACATGTCAGCGTGCTCCCGGGTGCAGGCGTCCAGCCACTGGGTCAGCCCGTCCACCATGGCCCGGCACAGCACCCACAGGAACCGCAGGGTGTTCAGCACGCGCTGCACCACGTTGCCCCGCTCTGCCAGGGCAAGAAGAGAGAGGCGGGGTGTGTGTGTGTGTGTGTGTGTGTGTGTGTGTGTGTGTGTCACTTCATGCCTGCTCAGACCACCCCAGCATCCCCCTGTGCTGCAATCCTGCTGCCCACCTACCTGAGCCTTCCTCCTCCTCTTCCTCCTGGCCTTCAGCCTCTTCGGGTGCCTGCAACTCTTCCTCTCTCGCTCCGCTGTCCTCTGCACGGGTCAGATTCCCCCAGAAAGGGGTAGCACCAGCTCAGCAGAGGATGGACATCATTTCTGGCCCCCACTGGGGCTCTCCTGCTCATCACCCCGTGTGTCCCCTCTCAGCTTCAAAACCAGCATGGGCACCAAAGGAGAGCTGCATGGCTTGTGCCCAAACCCACTGCAGCCATCAGAGAGTCCACACACATGCCAGGAACCCCACTGAGTCAATGCCCCGTTACAGGATGCTGACTGCTGCCAGGGAAAACAGCGGGCACGAGACAGGGCGGTGTCCCCCCGCGGACCCCAGCCCCATTTTGGGGTGAGCCAGACCCACCTGCAGCGACCTCGGTACCGGGTGGCTCTGGCTGCTGCTGCTCCTGCTGCCGCAGTGCCGTCCTGGTGTTGGTCACCCAGGCCTGGTAGGCGAGCTGGCAGGGAGAGGGGGGCTGTGAGTGCCACCGCCAGCGCCCCCAGGCCCCCCAGCCCTGCAGCCATGCTCACCTGGAAGGCACTCTGCCTGCCCGGCCGTGGCTCCTCTGGCACCACCGCCTCCTCCTCCTCCTCACTGTCCGACTCGAAGAGGAAGTATTCCCCTGAATGCAGCACTGCCAGGGTGGCACGGGGTGTCATGGCATGGCCGGCGCCATGGCACAGGGCATCACGGCATGGCTGGCGCCCAGGCCGGCCCTGCTGCCATCTCCCCAGGGCGCCCTGCCTGGCACGGCGCTGCTGGCACAGTGCCGAGGACACCCGGGGGGATCCTCACCATCAGGGTGAATAACCCAACTCCCACGTCACCAAAGCGGGGTCCCTCCGGCATCCGTGACAAGCGATGCTGGTAACCCCAACCCCAGCCCAGCACCCCCAGTCCAACGCCCCGTTAGTGCTGGGAAGTGGAGAAGCCCTGGTTAGTGCCCTGCGGGCCGAGCACGGGGACAGGGGACATGCAGGGTGTCATCTTGCCAAAAGCACCATCATCGCCACCGCTCCCCGTGGGTGTTAGTGGTCCCCAGCGGAGGGACCTTGCCGAGGGGCTGCGCCCCGTTACGCCCCGTGCCGGGGCAGTACCTGCGGCGTGGTCTAACCATGGCCGCCACCACCGCTCCCTCTGCCGGGAAGGGTCCGCCGGGCTGCCGGGCGCTGTGGGACGGCAGATGGGGAGGGGGCTGAGAACGGCTGCACGCGGGGCACCCGCCACAGGGGCGAGCCGGTGGCGCGGGGAGGGGATTCACCGCAGCTCCGTGGGGCTCCACCGGGACAAGTGTTGGCCATGGGTCACAGTCACTCTGCTGTGCCCGGAGAGGGGTTGGGGGGGACGGGAGGGACCCCCCAGCTCTCACCTGGCCTGGCCTCATCCTGCCCCTCGCCACCACTGCCGGGCAGCCGCTCCTGGTGGTACTTCTCCTGCTTGGCTCGGATCCGCTCCATCCTGCCGGGCAGAGGCTGCTGTGGAGCCTGCTCCCCCAAACCCCCTGGGGGCACCCCCAGCCACCCCCCAACACAGGGGTGTCCCAAGGTGCTGGTAGCTGCAGAGAGGGTTCCCAGGTACCCCCCCAAAACCCACTCACTGCCGTTTCAGCTGGGCCAGCGACTTCTTCTCAGCTTGCCGGTGGGAGTGCATGCTCTTCAGGACACTGGCCTTGAACAGTGCGACGCCCCTGCAGGGACAGCGGGAGGGTGAAGGGGGGCACCCCCACACACCGGCACCCACAGGGACCCTCCAGGACCTCAATCCCACCTGGAAGCCTGCAGGGCAGAGGCTTGGAGGTCCAGCATAACATGTAAGTAGTAGTAGCTGAGGAAGACGCGGCGCTGGAGCAGGAGGAAGAAGAAGCAGATGCTGTCCCAGATGATGCCCGCCTCCTCCACGGGCAGCGAGCAGTCCTGGTCCTTGCCCATCTCCTTGGCTGGCAGGCAGAGGTGCAGGCAGGTCAGGCAGCAGCCCCAACCTGCACCCCCAATCCCACCAGCTCAGGCAGGGCAGCCCCCAGACCCCAACAAGCTGGCAACTCACGGTCATAGTAGCCCTTGACGGTGCAGACCAGGCTGAAGAGCTGGATCACCCAGCAGAAGTTGCTCTGCATCTGTTGCACGAAGACGCAGGAGAGGAGCTGCAGGAAGAGAGGGCAGAGTGATGGGCTAGCTTGGGGACAGCGAGATGGGGACAGTGCTGCCACCCATCCCCTCCCCAGGGGATGCCCAGGGGGTGGGTGGCCCAGAGGAGCAGCCCAGGTGCCATTGCCTAGCCAGGGACTAGCAGTCCTCACCGACAGCATGTTTTTGGAGATGATGACGGTGATGTTGTAGAGGATGAGGCAGTCCCAGAGCACGAGGCGAGCCCGTGCTGGTTTGCGCAGCATGGCAGTGCCGAAGAGGAGGAGGTAGAAGCAGGCCAGCAGGTAGCCAAGGCCAAAGAGGCTGATGCGGGTAGCCCCGGTGATGAAGACCACCACCAGGACAAACCAGAAAAGGTAGCGGAAGACCACCACCTTCGCCATGTCCAGGTATGACCTGTGGGATGGGGTCCTCAGAGCAGGGTCCCCATCTCCTCCCAGCACCTATGCTTGCCACCACGCAGGTTTAGGGTGCAGTGAGATGCTACCCCACACACCAGCCAAACCAGCATGGTCCCAGTCCCCAAATCAGCCCCATCCTGGAGACAAAAAGTGCTTTGTCCCAGTCTGTGGGGTCCCAGTGCCCACAGGGGTCCTGCACCATCACCAGGGGTGTCCTGGACCACCACATCTCCTTCCAACACAGTTTCAGGGTGCTCCTGTCCCAGTCTGGGGGCACCATCCTAGTGGCAGGGGGTCCCGTGCCAGCATCAGGGGGCGGGTTTCCCTGCCCCTAAGGGTTCCCAGCACTGGCTGGCTCCCATCCCCATCCTAGAGGATCCTAACCCAGCAGGTCCTACTGCTTGGGGGTCTCATCCTGTCCACATCCCAAGGGGTGTCATTCTGGGGGCCAGGGGGGGAGGGGGACTCCATCCCCCAAGGAGTCCCACCCCAGGGGAGGTCCCACCCCCACGGCCCCAGGCACCCCAGCCCACCCCAGCCCCAGCAGTGCCATGCAGCGGCGGGTGCCCACCGGCAGTGGATGAAGTTGGGCGTGGGATTGTGGGGGTCCCGGGCCAGGTCGAGCCGGTCGCTGTTCTCGCCAGCTGCACGCAGCCACTCCTCGGTGCGCTCGGCCTTGAACACCCGCAACTGCTGGGCCGCGCACAGCAGCAGCACGAAGTCATCTGCAGGCATAAGGCTCAGCCCGGGAGGGTGGGGCTCTGGTAGGCCACACCCCTTTCCTCCAAAGGGCGTGGCACCCATCAAGCCCCTCCCAAAAGGGTGGGGCATACCAGGCCACTCCCCCAAGGGAGGCGAGCTTGAGTTTTCCCAAAGGGGGCGTGGCCCCTCGGCCCCTCCCCCTCGGATGTATTTAATTTGGGCTTTTCGCAAGGGGGCGTGGCCTCCCCAGGCTCCTCCCTCTCCGAGTTTCATTGATCTTTTCACAAGGGGGCGTGACCTCTCCATGCTCCTCCCCCTCTGGGTTCCTCCCCTCAGACACTTTATTAAGCTTCCCCCAAACGGGATGTGGTCTCCCCAGGCCCCTCCTCCCCAAAGGGGGTGGGGTTTGACCAAACTCCTCCCACCCCTCCTGCCTGCCTGGGACCCCCATGGCCGCGGCTGGAGCAGGGAGCCAGGGCACCCAGTGGGTAGGGGGCGGCTGGGGCTGGGGAGGGGGATACTCACTGATGAGGTTGGTGGATTTGGGGGGCACGAAGAAGTCGGGCAGGTAGAGCCACTTGATGAGCGCCGAGTTAATGGGGAGGGCCCGGCTCCAGCGCCATGGATAGTCTGGGGGGCAGCGGGCACACTGCATGCCAGCCCCCAGCCCCGAGCCAGGGCAGGCAGCCTGCCCGCACACGGACCCCCACTGCACTGACCCGTGCGAAGGCCAGGTGCCCCCAGCCCTGCCCCTTACCCACGCAGAGAGCGGGCGGCATGCCCACGCACAGCAGGTACTGGTAGAGGAGGAAGACGACGAGGAAGAGGCAGTACTTGGGCCAGAGGCGGGCGATGGCCGCCCGCCGGCGCCGTGTCAGGATGACGACCAGCCAGCAGCCGTGCAGGATCACCATGAAGTTCATTCGCTGCCCGATCACATTCACCGTCATCAGGAAGCAGATCTGGGGCGGGGGGGATGCAGAGGCTCAGCCCCGGGGTGCTGGGAGTGGTAGGACCCCACCCCGCAGCACCTGCTCCCCACCTCCAAGCCAAACTTGTAGTAGAAATAGTTGAGGAAGTATTTGGCACAGCTGCCGAGGCCGTGGTCGAGGTGCTCACGGGAGATGTCCTCAAAGATGGTCTCTGTGACGGGGGCCACCAGCTGCTCCTGCTTGCGGTAGTACTCCTGGCGCCGGTACACCACCGCCTCGAACACCAGCAGCAGCAGCACCAGGAGGTGGTTCTGGGGGCAGGGAGGGTGGGGGGGATGCTCAGGACCATGGCATGCCACCGAGCATCCCCCTGACACGGTGCTCTCCACAGATAGGGTGTCCTCATGCCCACCTGGATGTAGCCCAGGTTGGGGTAGCCCTTGCGGATGCCGAACCAGTTGGCAGGGTCCACAGGGCCGCGGTACAGCGTGGAGTTGCCCAGCTCCTCTGGGCTCAGGTTGGTGCCATTTTGCTGGGGCTGCAAAGAGGAGCACCACCAGGCGTCAGCACCCCTCGCCCCTGCCACCAGACCCCCCCTCCAGCCAGGGAACCCACAAGCATCCCAAGAACCAGGCATGCCCCTGGCACGGCCGCCCAGGCACCTGGGTGCAGTTGCTGGAGTACTCGTGGGGGTCGACAATCTTGAGCTGGTAGAGCATCTTGCAGACGATGATGATGCAGGTCCAGACGGTGGAGAGGCAGGAGGCCATGTGGCGGAACCGGCAGTAGGGCATGGCGAAGGCCCACAGCAGCACCAGCAAGAAGTTCATCAGCGATACCTGGGGCAGTGGCCACGTCAGCACCCCAGGGTGCCTGGCTGAGCCCCCCCATGCCGGCATCCCAGGGCTGGTACCTCTTGCAGGGCCACCCAGACAGTGTAAAGAGCCACCAGCTTGAGGATGTGGAGCTCCAGTAGACGCCCCACAAAGACCTGCCCACGGGTCAGCTTGTCCGAGAAGGTCCAGCCCAGCACGATCAGGCGCTCCAGCACCAGCCCCCATTTGGTGGGCGCTGCAGGGACATGGACTGTCACGGACACCCCTGCAGCCACTCTGGCTCAGAGGGTACCCCAACCCATCCCTGTATCCTCCCACCCTTGGAGGACACCCCAATCCATTCCCACAACCTTCCAGCCTTGGAGGACACCCTAATCCATCCCTGTACTCTCCCAGGCCTTTCCTGGATCAGAGGACACCCCAATGCATCCTCAGACCCTCCCAGACCTGGAGGACACCCCAATCCACCATCCCTGCAGCTGTTCCCAGCCCCTTCCTGGCTCAGAGGACACCCCAACCCATACTCATCCCCACCTAGCCTTGGAGGACACCCCAAATTCATCCCTGCACCCATTCCCAGCCCCTTCCTGGCTCAGAGGATGCCCGAACCCATCCCTGTACCCTCCCACACTCGGATGACACCCCAAATCCACCCCTGCCTCCCCTCCAGCCCCTTCCCACCTTGGAGGACACCCCATCCAGCCCTGTCCCCCCATCCCTGACTGGTACCCTGTGACACAGTGCTGGAGTCGCCTGTCTCGGCGCTCTCGGCAGCAGGTGCACCCCGCAGCAGCCGGCTCCCATACAGCTCCTCTGGCCTGTGGGGAGGTGGGCTCAGAGCAGGGACGGGGGGCTCGAGGTGCAGGGGTGGTCACCCTGGCACAGGGCTTTACCTGGGGATGGCGCGGGGTGGCGGAGAGGCAGCGGGGATGTGCTCCAGGTCAGTGATGTGCATGAAGGGGCGGTGGAAGTAATGGAGCTGGAGAATGCAGGCCAGGAGGAAGAAGCCTGGGATGAGGGTGCTGGAGAAGAGCTCGGAGACGCTGAACTGCTCCAGGCCCAGGTCGCCCAGCCTGGACAGGGACAGGAGGGTTAATGTGAGGCCACATCCAGCCCATCCTGCATGGGCATTCAGCCACCACACTGGAGCTCAACCCCCACTCCCCCTGTGCCTCAGTTTCCCCATTCGCAACGCATCCCTTGGCCACGTCCTGGTGCCACCCTGGGGCTGGCAGCAGCAGGGACCCCCCGGCGGGTTGGGGACACTCACTGCTCATTGGTGAGGCCTGTCAGGTTTCTCCAGTACATGGGGAAGTCCTCGAACTGGAAGGTGTAGACAGCGATGAGCACCAGCATGGTGTATGCCACCACCAGCCACCAAAAGCCCTTCAGCACCTTGCGCCACAGGCTGTAGTACACCTGCGGGGACAGGGACATCAGCGGGGCCGCGCCAGCGACGGGGATGGGGACAGGGAGGGGTGCCCAGCCCCCCTACCTGGAAGAGGGTGAGGCAGAGGAGAAAGAGAAACATGTAGACGATCTTGTAGACAACGAGGCGCCCGGCGAAGCTCACCACGATGAACATGCCAGCACAGACACAGATCCAGTATTTGGCGTAGAAATCCCGCACCAGGTCCCCCAGTGCCTTCAGCACGTCCTGCTGCCGGCTGGGCTCTGCCAGGCAGGGAAGGGGCTGCAGGCAGTCGGGCGGGGGGCACATGTGTCCCCCCCACACCCAGTAGCTGCCTCTCTCCGGGCGCTTGCACCCTGGGGACGTTCAGCCTGGCACAGGGTCCCTCTGAGTGGGTGACACTGGGAGCCCTCACCTGTGTCCGAGATGGTCACCTCCAGGAGCGGGGTGGCTGGGCACCTCCTCGTTAGCAGCTTCTCCTTAACGAACTGCCGCAGCAGCAGCCAGAAGGTGAGGGTGAGCAGGAGCTGTGGGGACAGGCGGTGAGCAGGGACAGCTGGGTGCTGGCAGGGACGGGGACAGGGACAGCACCGGGCTTACCTTAGCCCCCAGGTCCAAGCAGGGATATTTGGGGCGCACCAGCCCCAGCTGCTCAAGGCTCATGAAGCCGACACGGGTGGGCAGCTCGGGGGCCAGGTCCATGCACCAGACGTACTGCAGGCTGCAGAGAGCGATGCCGTAGAGGAGGAGGAAGGGCGAGCAGAGCATGGCGAAGTGATGCCGGCTGCGCACCGTCCAGATGAGGCATGCCCAGAGCAGCAGCACGAAGGTCAGCCAGCTGTGGTAGGTGATGCTCCACACCTGCAGGCAGGTGGGATGTGGCTGCTCGCCCGGGCTCAGGCTGGGAGGTGGCCCTTCCGTGCCCATCCCCCTCCCCAGCCCCTTACCATCATGGCGATGAGGGCGCAGACATAACTCTGGTTCATGATGACGTGGCCCAGGGTGTGCAGGGGCAGCCGCTCCGTTGGACGCCTCCTGCCTGGCCACGGGGAAGGGGACCGTGAGCCACCCCCTGGGCCATGGGCAGGGCTTGGGCAGGGGGAGGTGGTGAGGACGGGCTTACCCGGCTGTGGCAAGTTGCCCATGACGTGGACAGTGCAGTTCTCAGTGTCGCTGCCCGGCTTCCCGGTGCTGGAGGACAGCATGGGCTGGGGGGGCAGAAAGGGCTCAGAGCCCACCCTGGCACCCCCAGAGCACCCCATACCTGTTCCCCCATCACCGGGGGGGCACATCCCTCCCAAACCCACCTTGGTGTCTTCAGCTATGCCATCGGAGTTCTTGGGCCAGCTCTCCAGCTCCACCAACTCCCTCGCTGGTGGCTGTGCTGGCGCCACGGTTCTCTGCAAGGGGCAGGAGCCAGCTCAGGGCACACCGCTGCAGCTGCCGGGGGGGGAGGCCTGCTGCAGGCACCCCCCTGACCCCCACCTCCCCTCCACCAGGCACCCCCGGTGCCAGGGCTGCGGCAGTCAGAGCAGCAGGGTGCACTGGGCATCAGCAAGGGGTCCGGCTGTGCCCTGCAGCCCCTCACCCTAGCGTCCAGCCGGCGCAGCTTCACCAGGGTGGCCATGGTGTAGTAGAGCAGGAGCAGGATGCCGGGGTTGGCGTAGACGGGCCAGGGGTGGCCAGTGTTGAGCACCAGGGCGTTGGGCCGGGAGCAGTTGAGGTACAGGACGATGTCCTTGAAGCCGAACACCCTGCAGGGATGGAGCAGCTGGCATTACCCCTGCAACCGGGACCCCCATCATGAGCCAAGGTCCCGTCCCGGTGCTGGCACCGCACATGGCTTCACTGGGTAGCCTCTGAGCACCCTCCCCGCTGCAGCTGGCAGTGGGATGGGAGCCAAGCAAGGCATCGGGCTGGCCACTCCACCAGGGTGGCACAGGGACCCACGGCACGGCTCCCTCCCCAGGGACTCACCGTGCCCAGATGGTGGGGGGCGGGAAGACCCCCTGGACGAAGGGTGACTGGTAGGCATAGAGACAGACAAGGTGGCCGGCAGCGTAGACGGCGACAAGGATGCAGAGGGTGTTGAAGGCAAGGCGGCTGGCGGGGAGGTGGCAAGCCCACCACGTGCACAGCCCCACGAAGAGCAGATAGTAGACGCTGGAGGAGGCGGAAGGCAGGGTGATCCCTGGGGAGCAGCACCCACAGGCAGTCAGTGCACAGCCGAGCATCCTCCGGCCACGCAGCCCCCAGCCCAGCATCCTGCCCTGGGCCAAGCATTGCCTCTGGCAGTATGGTCACCAAGACACCCCCCAGCGCATCGAATACCCCCCACGTCCCATACCCACCAGCCAAGGCCAGCAGCAGGATGGCCAGGCCCTTCCCAGCCACCCAGAGCAGCCAGTGAGCTGTCACCCGCAGCCTGGTGCTCAGCGGCGTGTTCGTGTCAGCCGTGCCACCGTGCCGCTCCACGTCCTCCTCTTCCCCCTGCCAGGTGAGGAGAGCGTGGCGTGAGCCCCATGGCCTGACCCTGGGCAGCCCACCAGCTCCAGGCTGCTCCAGGCCATGCCTCAGTTTTCCCACTTGAGGGAGAGCATGGGTGGACAGCCGGGGCATCCTGCCCGGTGCTGTGCGGGCGCGCAGCCCGGCACCGGGCCGTGTTTATCTCATTAGCCGCTTGGAAAGCACCTCCGAAAGGCGGCTGTTTTTCTTGGCGCCGGCACCCAGGTTCCCAGCACTGAGCTCTTCTCCAGGCTGCCTCCCGCGCTGGCCCCGCGCTCACGGCAAAGGCGTTCGCATCGGCCGGCACTCCGGTTACAGCCCAGCCGCAGCCGAGCGCCCGCCACGACAGCCCAGACCAGTGCCAAGCACCCCAAAACGGGGCTGAGCCCCGAGAGGTGTCTGCTGAGCTTGGGGGTGCCATCAGCTTGGGGTTGCGTCTGCCCGGGTGATGCCAGTGCCGTGAGCCCAGCACCCCGGTGCCCTGCTGGCACGGCACGGCACCCAGCCCTGCACCCTGTGGGCGAGCTCCAGCTGGGTGCCAGCAGCCCCCCCCAACCGCCCTTCCCGAGCCCAGGGGTTTCGGTGTGGCAGTGCCAGCTGGAGCCTGGGGGTGCCCACACCACGCTCCCCTCACCGGGGGCAGCCCCACATCAACCGGTGCTGTGGGGCCGGGCTGTTTGCTGGGATCCCTACGGCAACGTGGGAGCAAACATGGGCACTGCTCACGGCAGAGTCACCCCAACCCACAGGAGGTGCCGTGGTGATGGCCCAGCCCCTCCACCACCGCCTGCTCAGCCAGGCGGCCAAAACTGCCCCAGCCCAGGTCCCCAGCCACCGGGGACACCTCTCTGACAAGCCCCGATGTGCCAGGCTGCCCTCCCCAGGGAGCAGACCCCCCGCCATGCCCCAGGGAGGCTGGAGGGGCTTGGTGGGACGCTCTGGGTGGGATGCTGCCGATGGCGCCTGGGCTGGCTCTCACCTGCTCAAGGGGCTCCAGGGACTCGGGTCTCCGGCCACGGGCGGCAGCACCTGCCTTGGGGACCAGGCGGCGGCACAGACACAGGCAGAGGGACGAGACCAGCAGGATGCCGACGTCGGGTGCCACGAGACGCACCGAGTTGGGGATGTCGCTCAAGTCCAGCCTGCAGCAGGGAACACGGGGCAGGGAAGGGCTTGGGGGTGCCCCCCACCCACCACTGCCAGCCCCCACCCCACACTGCTGCGGTGCCCTTACCTGGTGACCCCGATGTGGCGGGCAAGGACCTCCCAGGTGCTGCCTGTGGGGAAGCAGGGAGGCACTGGGTTTGGCAGACCCCACGTGGGCAGGCTCCGAGCCCACCCAGAGCAGGGGGCTTCCCCATAGGGAGAACGTCCCACCTCATGGGGGCCCTGGATGGGGTCTGCGCCCAGTGCAGCGGCTGCTAAGTGGGCACCCTGGCACAGCACAGCATGCACCAGCGCTGGGATCCCGCAGAGCCCCAGTGGCCCCCCAGCACCCAGCAGGATGGGATCCCCGCACCTGCATGTCACTTGCTTGGGGGTCCAGCCCCAGGGCACTACAGTGAGTGGGTGAAGCCTGGGGGAGCAGAGGTGTGGGAGGGCGAGGGCAGGCACGGGCACCCCTGCGGCAGCCTGCCCTGGTGCCCTGTACTCACAGCTGGGCCCCAGCAGCTGATCCAGGACGGGCAGCATGTACAGGCATATCTGGAAAACGAAGTGGGCGAGGAGGAAGAGGATGCTGGTGCCCAGCAGAGCTTTGAGGAGGCAGCTGGTGTGACCTGTGAGACACGGGCAACCCATTACCTATCGACCAAGGTGGCCCTGGGGAGAACGAGCATCCCCAGCGGGGACCTAGCACCCTTGGGAAGAGCTGGGAAGGGGTGCACTGAAACTGTGCCCAGAGATGCGAGGGGTCTTCCCCAGGGACAGGGTCCCACCAGGACTTTGCACGTCTCACCATGCACCCAGCACAGCCTAAGAGCATCCTTTCTACTGCATTACTGGGGAAACCGAGACACAGGGCAATGCAGGGAGCCAGAGCCCCAGCACCACACTCCCTCCCGTCGCCCCTGCAGCACCTTCCAACCCAGCTGGCATCAGGCGCTTCCCTGGTCCCACCGTATGGGGACTGGCATCGGGACACAGCTCACAGCCCCATCCCGATCCCTGGTGGAATGTCCTGCAGGGGGACTGTGGGTGGCTGCTAAGGGGTCCCCCACACCGTGAGCTCCGTCAGATCTTCCACCAGCTGCAGCTGTGCCCCCATCCCACCCGGCTCCCTGGGCCATGCGCCCATTTTCCCAGCCATGGGACAGGCAGCGAGCCCACCACAGCTGCACACCGGCCGGGGGGTGGCCCTGGGCCAAAAAATTTCCCTCCACTTGTTTTTTCCTGTAAATCCGCATGAAGGCTCTCAGCAGCACCCGGGCTGCGGGGCCGTGCGAGCCCATGAAATATTCAGAGGGCAAAGCTTTTAGCTGCAGCCATGCCAGGCGCTGCTGGCTTGTGCTACAGCACGGCTCAGCGTGGCACTGAGGGCAGAGAGACAGCGGGGGCTATGACACCCCCTGCCCCGCACAGGGGCATGTCCCATGCACCCGCTGCCGGGGACATGCTCCCATGCACCCACCACGGGCGACGCATCCCCCGTGCCCCCCACACACGTGCCCGGGCAGGGTGGGGGGGCTGCTTGTGGTCCATCCCTGCCCACCTGGCAGGCACAGCCTGGCCCTGAGGTTTCTGGTTAATGAGGCTGGGGCTCAAAACTGGCCGTTTTGGAGCAGGAGGCCTATTAATAGCCACACTGGGCTATAATTAACAGAGCAACACTGCCACGCGGAGCCACGCTGCTCAGCCGGGGGGAAACCGCAGGGGAAGGAGGGCAGGTACCCACTGCAGCATGGCTGGCAGCCCCCGCGCTGCCCACCTCCCCCAGGCAGAGCTGCCCACCCTGCTGCCCACCCCCTGCACCCCAGGCTGAGCCCCTTACCTCTGGCAGAGTGCTGGGTGGGCCCCGAGAACCAGGGCAGGAGCAGCAGGAAGAGCAGGTACACCAGGGAGAGGACGTTGAAGCGGAAGAGGCAGGCTGTGGGCACAGGTACGGGCAGCATCAGCACCAGGGATGCAGCACCGGGAGGGTGCTGCACCCCACTAGGCTCCTGGCTACATTCCCTCCCACCCTGGGGATCCCCAAAACAAGAGGCACCCCAAAATGATGGGTAGTCCTGGATGGGGGCTCAAGCCCCCCATAAGACACCGGTGGGAGGAGGGACACAGGCAGGAGCCTGGGCTGGGTCAGTCCCAGTGACCCACACAGGGAGGGGACACACTGCCAGACATGTGGGGTGACAGGGGGACGAGAGCCATGAGCAGAACCTGCTGCATTTGCACATCACTCCTGCAAGCCCACGCCACGGTTCGCAGGGAGCCTCGCAGCTGGGCTGGGACCCCCACCCACGGCCACCCCGGGGCTGGCACAGCCCCTCACCTGCACCCAGCCCCGGCACAGGCACGCCACCAGCTCACCACCTTCCCTCTCGCTTATTTTTAGACCTAAATTACAGCTTGTTTGCAGGCGGGAAACCGTATGAGGAGCTGGGAAGGGAGCTGGGATGAGCCAGCACCCGGTGGAGCTGCCACCAGCGGGGACAGAGACCGAAGGCTGGGACATCCCAGGGCAGCTGCCGCCGTGCCTGGGGACGCACGGGACGTGGCGTTCCCATCGGCTGCATGCACACGCCAGGCGAGCGGTGACAGACACCACCACATGGAGCAGTTCGAGCTGGGACCAGCCACGGGACAGACCTGTGGCTGCCCAGCCATGAGGCCACGGTGATGGGCACGGCCACTTCGAGGCACCCGCCGGCCCAGCGGAGAGGAAGGGAGTCACGGGGAGGGGGGCTGTGCACCGCAGCAGCTTCGCTTTCAACTGAGCCCCTGTCCCAGGGTGTCCCCCCATCCTCTCCCCTGCAAACCAGAGGAATCTTTCCCAGTGTCACCCCCCAGCAGGCTGGCAGGACCTCACTTTGGGTATCCCTCCAGGGTGGGGGACCCCACTCTGGGTAGGTGACATTCCCCCGGAGCAGCCCAGGGAGGGGACAGCCCCAGTGTTGGGGACCTCAGCTTTGTGTAGCCAGGGGACCTGCTCCCCTTGGCACCCCACTTGGGAATAGGGAGAGGCAGTGGGGGCCGAGAGGGCAGCCCCCGGCCCCATGGGGCTGGGGGGCCGAGGCGAGGGGCAGGCCAAGCGCCAGGAGACGTGCTCAGCACCACCAGCCCGGCACAGCCCTTCCTGTGTTTACAAGGCTTCAATGGGACGGCACATCCTGGGGCAAGGGACAACGCAGTGGAGGGGGACACTGCGCCGCCCCCCATGAGCAGCCCAGCACCCCAGGGTGTCCCTGGAGGGTGCGGGGCTGACGGGAGAGGAGGCACCTGGAACGCACCCAGCAGCCCAGGCCACATCCCACGTGGCACCTGTCGGGGCTAAAGCTGGTCCCACACCAGGGTCCCCAGCTGGCTCCCCGCCCCGGGCAGCGCAGGCAGCCCCCACACACGAGGGGGGGGGGGCAACAGGGTGCCCAGGGTGGGGGGACTGGGACCACCATCCCACCAGCCGCCCTTCCGCGGTGACCCCAGGACGTGTCACCTCCCCACTGCCGAGGGTTGCTGGCTACATTTCGGCAAACCATGATCTCATGGAGCAAATATTCTCCTTCCCGCCAGCGGTGACGGGGCTGAGAGGAGCCTTCCCAGCACGGGGGCGAGCCACTGCTCTGGCTTTTGTGGGAGCCAACCAGCCCCCCGGCAGCCACTGGCACCCTCCACCCCAGCACCGACCCCACCGCTGCACCAGGGCAGCATCCTTTGGGTGAACCAGCCATGGCTACCCTGTGGGTGCTGGTGGCACGGAGGGGACTGGCTGTACCAGAGCTCCACCAGCATCGCCCACCTGGGGTCTGCCCAAGAGCTGCGAGGAGGACAGGAATCACGGCCACTGCGGGGAGACCCACCAGCATCGCTGGGCACACACACGCTGCAGGGAGCACCCGTGCCCAAAGCAACAGTGTGACCCATGTATTTTATGCCACTGGCACTTGGGACTGGGGACGTCACTCCGGGGCAGGGGCCAGCACAAAGCAGGCACCTCGGTGGCAGTGTCCTGGGGTCACCTGTGGCACCAGGAAGGGCTGGCAGCAGCTGCCTGCAAATGCAGGGCACCCCACTGCGCCCTGGGGCTGAAAACCAGCACCCATGGGACCCCTTGGCTGATGGTTCCCCCTCTGCTCCAGCTCGAGGCATCACCAGGAAAGCTCCCGGCAGGGTGGCCAGTGCTTGCCAGCTTCAACCAGCTTTTAAGGGATAACGAAGGAAAAAAAAAAAAAAAAACAAACCCAAAAAACCACATTAAAAAGATGCTTATGGTGTGCTGGGCAGGCAACAGCCCACCGGCATGGCGCAGCCCACGATGCCCAGCTTTGCACCCACACCTCCTCGGCAGGGCCGGCTGCACCGGGGCGTGCCGTGGTGCCAGCCTGCGTGGGTGCTCTGTCCTGCACAGTCGGAGGAAACCGGTTCCCCACAGTGCTGACAGCAGGAAAAGTGCCGGGAGAAAAACCAGTTTGGCATGTGGGGAGTGTGATGGTGGGGAGAGCAGCCCCACAGCAAAACCCACCTGCCCGCACCCATCCTCCCGGTGAGGAGCCAGGTGGGTGCAGCACCGTGGCACCCACCGTCCCCCACCCTGCGCAAGCAGCACCCATCACCCACGACACCCCACGGTTTCACCTCTGCCACACACACAGGGCAGGATCTGGCCTGTGCTGAGCATCCCCCTTGCACCCCCAGCAAGGTTACCCTGGACCCTAACCCAGACCCCCCTGCTGAGCCCCGGGAGCAGCCGGATCAGCTCCCACGCTGCCAGGAGTTCACCGCCACCGCGGCCGCTGCTGGCAACCAGAGGCAAGTGAAATATTAACGACGTTAATGTGCCGGGAGGAGGATAAATTGCAGCGCCAGGGAGCTGGGCGAGATGTGTTGGGTTCCCTTCGCAGCAACCCATAATCTCCCCTTGAGGTCCCCCCGTGGGAGGGGATGGAGGCCAGCGGGGACCCGGGGGAGGGCAGGGACCCAGCGGTGAGGTGTGGGCAGCCGGGGAGAGCTGGCATTGGGGTCTCTCCCACCATAATCACACCGGGAAAGAGCAGCTGTGGGAGAGGATTGGGTGCTTGGTTTGCAGGGAGGGGGCTGTGCCAGACCCATCCCGTGCCCAGCCAGCTCCCAGGGACGGACCCATACCCAACAGCAGGGGGGCAGGGGGCTCCCCGGACCCTGCCAGTGATGGGGAGCCCCACACGCCAGCCCCACGGCACCAGCCCGCCTGTGCCCACACATGGCCCATACACCGATTGGCACCCGCGCAGCTGCTGGCTCTGTGGGGACCTGCGGCCGCTCAGGATTAATTAGAAGAGCTCTTTAATTCCCTGCCCGCCCTGCTGCTCTCACACAGGCCCGTTACCTGCTGCTGGAAGTGGGCAGCTCTGCCAGGCTGCTTCCCTGCAGCCCAGTCCTGCCTCCCCCCTAACCGGCCCCAGCTGGGGTCCCAGGGTGACCCAGACAGGCTCCCCAGGGTGGCACTTTGCACCCGGGACCCTGCGCTCTGCATCCACTGGCTGTAAACCAGAGGCAGGCTGACGAACCTCGGCCACAGAGGTTCTCCCCACGCCAAAAATCCGGTCAGCCCCAAAGCAGCCAGCCACTGGGTCGGCAGAGCCAGCCGCCGGCGTGTTCCCAGCCCCGGCTCCTCTTTCCGGGAAGAGGGAGCAGCCCCACTGGTTCACCCGCCATATCCTGTTTTTGTGGAAAGTTAATCCTGCTCCTGCCAGCCCCCAGCCCTGCTCCCCAGGGATGCCGCAGGAGCTGCCCCAGGAGGGCACTGGGCTGGGTGCCAGCGTGTGCCACGGCTGCAGCCTGGGAAACCCCAGCAGCCAGCCAGCGACGGGACAGGGAACACACGGGACAGGGAACCCAGCGGCTGTGGGGCAGCTGCTCGCTGCCACTCCAGTGCCTGGGGACACCCCCTTTCCCAGCACCCACAGCCCGGGAGCTGCAGCCCCTACAGCGGGCACGCACTGGGATGGGGGCCAGCACTGGGATGGCACAGCCCGTGCCAAGGGACTGGAGCAGCCCTCGGGACCTCCAGAGCCATGGGCTCAGCACCAGCATGCCTGTGCCTATCTCCCGCTTGCACACCCGCCTGCGCACCAGGACTCACATCCCCATCACACGCAGACATCCCCAGATCCACCATAATATTCCCATGACAGTGGCTGCCATACAGTAGCGCTAAGGAGTGTCCAAACACAGACACACACATCCCCCTCCTCACCAAGTGGGGACCCACTGCACCCCCAGGGAGCCCCCACAGCATCACCCACCTCAGTGGGGCTTTGCAAAAGGCTCAGTCCTGGGGAGATGGGCACCACTGCCCAGGCAGGCTGCCGGCAGCCGGCCCGGTGCCTCCCATCCCCCTGTGTGCCTGGGGAGGAAACAGCAGTTATTGCTCTTGGAGACAGCGGTGGCTTTTTTTTTTTTTTTAAGTTTTCTTCTTTTTTTTTTTTCCCTCCTCTTTTTTATTTCCCTTCATTTTATAAAAAGCACCTGACCGCAGGAGGCAGCTGGCTGCAGCCCACATGCCTACCAGCACCCAGCTGGGTAGCAGCCCCCTGTGGCACCCAGGACCCCTCAGGGACCCCCTGGCACCCCATCACCTTCTGGCCAGGCAGGGGGGCTCATCCAAGAGGGGCCATGTCCTCACCTCACCTCGAGTCAGGCCTTGCGATTTGGGAGGCACCACAGCCCAGGGAGGGGGGCTGCCACCCTCACCCATCACTTATGCCTGAGCACCAAGGAGCCACCAGAGCTGTAAGCCAGAACCATCACCCAGCCTGGGTGTCTCGGCACAGAGCTGCCTGGTCCCCCCACACATGGGGTGCATGCTGCTGGGAAGGCACAGCAGGCCCCCGTCGGCTCCGTGCACCCCAATATCCCCAGCACGCAGGATGGAGCCGAGACATCTCCCTGCGCAGGGTGGGGATACGTCCCGTGGCACGGCTGGGAGCTGCATTGCAGGGATCCATGCCTGTACCAGCCATGGGAACGGGGGCTGCCCCAAGCAGAGCCATGGGACACACAGCTCCTGCACCTCCACTGGCCTGGAGCTGGCCGGGAGCCGCCAGGAAACATCCTCCGGACGTTTGGGAAGAGCCTAACTGCTGGGGAAGGAAGTGCTGCAGGCGGGTCGTGCTCCGGGGCTCTTCCTCCCCCCCCAGGTGCAGCAGGACGAGCCACATGCCCCTGTGCCTCAGTTTCCCCTCTTGGCGCAGGTGCGAGGCCCCAGGCCCCCGCCGAGTCACCCCCACGGCTATTTGGACAAGCGGCTGGAGCAGAAGGGAGCCGCTCCTCCAGGGCAGCCCCCACCCAAGTGGGGCCCCAAATTTAAACAAGCCACCTACGAGCTCACCGGGGGGGAACGCCAACGCCACCAGCATCACCGGCAGCGGAAGACGGCACATCCCCAGCACAACATCCCAAACCGGAGCAGGGCAAGTATGCCAGCAAGCCTGGCACAATTTGGAGCCAAATCGGCAAAATTGGGGCAAACGGGCCCCATGCGCGAGGCCGCGCCCAGAGGCCACGTGTCGCCCCGTGCACCCACGGGATGCACCCAGCAGCTCCCGCGCCCCGGAGCGGCGGTGTCACCCCACCGGCTGGGAGGCCTTGTGCAAGCAGCACCCGGCCACCTTCCCTTCCCAGCCCCGCTCGTAGGCAGGGTTATAATTAACCTCCTCACATCCTGCGCGATGCACTGAGTCACTCCTCGAGCAAACCAGAGCAAATAAAGAAGCTTTTTCAACAGTCACCAACTTCCCCTGCCAGCGAGGCTCACCCCGTGCCGGTGGCATGGCCAGCACCATGCACCCCAAAATGCAGCCGGGACAGGGGCTGCTTGACTGGACACTGCTCTGGTTGGGCGCACACCCCTTCTCCGGGTGACGCTAGCCCAAAAGCCGTGCCACCACGCACGGGTCCTGCGAGCCCAGCGGCAGCCAGACCCTGCCTGTGCCCGGGCACAAGGAACCCGTTGAACAATCCTGTTTATGGAGACGGGTTTTTTTCCTTTGCGTCTATAGGTAAACGGGGAGTCCCCGAACAGGCTCCCCTGAGCAACCGGGGTTCAAAGAGCTGATTCTTGTTCGGCGCGTCCCAGGACACGGGTATTTTCCAGGCCGGTAGCCAGAGGGTTGCCTTGGTGGGTGGCGCATCTGCCTTCAAAGGCCAGCGTTGCTTAAAGCGGGCAGGGAGCAGCCTGGGAGCCACGGCCCTGCAGAGGCTCTGCAGCCCGGCTGGGTGCCCCCGCTCCCGGCGGCGGCGTGGTACCCGGGCACGGGCCGCGATAGGTGCCAGCCACCCCCCGAGCATCGCCCATCCCCGCTGCCCCAGCGCCCTCCACACGCCCACCCTGAAACGGGCAGAGTGGCGAGCGGGGCGACAAACCGGGACGGTTCTGGCCCTCAGCGGCCCCCGGGTGCCCGGTGCTGGGGGTGCCCGCACCCGGCCCGCAGGCGCCGCAGCGCTCCCCGGGAGCGGGCTCGGTCCCGCGTGGGGCTGGAGGAAGGGGGGGCCGCCACAGCCGCGCGTCCCGCCCGCCTCCCTCGGGTGGAAAGCACCGCGACCCGGCTCACGCGTGGAGGGGGAACACCGCACGCACCCCAAAGCCCTCCCGAAGCCCCCGGGCCGGTGCGGCCGCACTCACCGGCGAGCAGGGCGAGCGGCAGCAGCAGCCAGTACAGCCCCGCGCACAGCGCCCGCCGCTCCATCCCTTCAGGCGGCGGGGGGGGGCCGGCCCATGCCCCGCCGAGCCCCGCCGAGCCGAGCCGTTCCGCCCCGCCGGGGCTGGGCAGGCCCCGCTGGCCGGTCCCGCAGCGCAGCGAAGGGACGCGCTTTCCCCCACCCCGCTCCCGCCGCCTTTATAAGCGGCGCCGCCCGCCCCCCTCGGCGGGCTGGCTCGGCACGGCTCTGCCCGGCACGGCTCGGCTGCGCTCTGCCCGGCACGGCACGGCACGGCACGGCACGGCCCGCCCCGCCTAGCGCCGCCCGCCGGCACTGCAGCCCCGCCACTGCTGCCACGAGTTGGCCGGTCTCAGCCCCGACGGCAGCGGGGGCGGCCCCGGGAGCTGCGCGCTGCGGCCCTGGGGTGCGGGGTAGCGAGCCCGGACCCCGCAGCCCCCCCGGATCCCGCCGCTGGCAGAAAGGGTAGCACGGGGGAAAAGCTATCGTAAAAAAATTATTAAAAAAAAAAAAAAAAAAAAAAAGCTGATGTGTTTCCTGTTTGCTTCGTAGTAAAAAAAAAATAAATAAACGAAGGAGGCTGGAGCTGAGGCGGCGCTGGGGCGCGGAGCCCTGCAGCCGGGGCAGAGAGCCCCGCACGGGAGCGGGCAGGTGGGCCGTGCGCCCCCCGGAGCCGGTGTGCGCGGCCGGGGGCTGTGGTCCCACAGCTGGGTGCGTGGCCCCAGATCCCTGGAAATGGGTGCACAGCACACGCCCTGGGCAGGCAGATAGCTGGACGGCTGTGCACCCACCGAGCTGGGTGCCCAGATGAGGGGTGCTGGGTGCGTGGCTGCGCACCTCGGGGGCTGGATCTTGTGTCCCAGCGCTGGGTGCGTGGCCCCAGATCCCTGGAAATGGGTGCGCGCGGCATGCCCTGGGGAGGCAGATGGGTGGCCACGCACCCACCGAGCTGGGTGCCCAGATGAGGGGTGCTGGGCGCACAGTTGCACAGCCCGGGGGCTGTGTGCCACGCTCACCGCCGCAGCCTGAGCTGAGCCCTGGCCAGGAGGGTGCTGGGCACAGCCGGTGGCACAGGTGGCATCACCGGCAGGCACAGGGTGGCGGGCAGCAGCTGGCCAGCGCTGGTAACCTCCAGCCCCTAACAGGAAGCATCGAGCATCGGCCCATGAAATTCTCTGCATTCCTTGGCTTCCCCGCATTTGTTTTCCGAACTCATTTAATAAATTAGCATCCAGCTGGCTCGCTGCCTGCCAACCTGCTCCCCACCTTGCTGGGCTCTGCTCTCTTCCCTGGGCTCACTCCAGTGTTCTTGGGGCTCTCCTGCACCCCGGACCCCAGATGTGCCCCAGCCCCCTGCACAGCGTTGCCCACTGAACCAAGGGCGGGTGGGCCTGAGGGCCCCCAAACACCTGCGGCCAGATGAGTTTTTCTGGGCACAGCCCCTCGTGGGAGCTGGGACAGGCTGTGGCTGCCCAAACCACCCCTGAGCACCCTCTGAGCAGGGACTCAGCCCCTCTGCCCAGCCGCAGCGACCCTCACCGCTGGGACCCAGAGGGATTCACTCACGTAAATAAAGCATTTGTGGTGCTGAGCCACCCAGCTCTGCGTTAACCCCACGTCCGTGGGACCCAGGCGTGGAAATTACCGCTGCACAAGCCCCGGGCTGCATCCCCCCACCCAGAATGGATCCAGGAAAGGGTGGTGCACAGCATCCACCCCGGCATCTCACTCCCAGCCCGGCGCTGAGCGCGATGGAGGCTGTGGGAGTAAATGGGCACCGGGAACGGCACCCCAGAGCCCTGCCTCGCGCCGCCGAATCCGGCCCTGAGTGGCCTCGCTCCACTTTGCCGGCCTGGCTCAGGCGTTAAGAGAGATGCTGGAGGAGCATGCAGCCCCGTAATGTGCTGCGGGCATGGCCTGAGTGCCCGGCCAGGCGGTTTATGGGCGAGCAAGCTTCTCCCACGTCCGGGCAGTGCCATTAGCACCCAGGCACGCCGTGGGGCAGGGGAATGCTGGTGTGGGTGCCTCTGGAGCCCCCTGCACCCACGGCTATCCCTAGCCAGAGCACCGGCCACTGCCCGGAGCTGCGAGTGTAGGGAAAGGCGGCAGTGTCCCTCAAGGGGACCCCGTGGCCACCACAGAGCTCCTGCTGGAAGCCAGGCAGGGCTGGGCCCCACGAGAGCTGCAAGCAAGCAGCTCCCTGGGCTGCTAAGAGGGGTGACCAACAGCCCAAGGGCTAGCTGGGCCAGCACCATCTCCGATGCTGTTTGCCCAACTCTCCCCTGCTCAGGGCTCCCCCCGCTCGCAGCCCCTCCCCCCTCTGCACCAGCCCGAGCCTGGGCAGCCGCCACCCCTGCCCATGCCGCACGGAACCGGACGCTGCGGCCCCGGGCGAGGCCGGCGACCCCCACCCCGGACCGGGTCCGCGCTCTCCGGCCCCCACGTGCAGCACCGTAATATGGGGACACGGCGCCTTTAAGAGCCCAGTGGCGCCAATCCCCGCCCACGTGACCCCTCCCGGCCCGCGGTGGGCAGCGCTGGGGCGCGTGCGTTCCCGCCAAGCGCGGAGCTTTTGGCGCGCGCCGTAGCGGGTTCACGTGTCGGTGCGCCGGGACCGGCACCGGGACCGCGATCGCCACCGCGGCCGGGGCCGCCACCACCGCCATGGCCCAGCGCCGCCTCACCGACTTCTTCGGCCGCACCAAGGCGGCCGCCGGGGTCTCGGCCAAGCGCGGCGGCGGCCGCCGGCCCAAGGCCGCTCTCGCCGGCTCCCCGGTGCCGCGGGGGACGGAGGAGGACGGTGCCCCGGCAGGGCTGAGCTCGCTGCCCGGCTCGCCGCGCACCCCGGCCCGCGGGGGCTGGCCGGCCGCGGCGGGGCTGGCGGGCAGGAAGCGGAGCCGCCGGGAGATGGAAGCGGAGACACCGGCGCGGGCCTGGCCCGGGGAGCCGGGCGGGAAATCGGCGCGGAAGCGGCTGGAGCTGCACCGGGACGCGGCGCCGGGGCCACCGGCCGCGGTAGGGAGCCGCTGGGGGCGGGCATGTGTGCAGCCCCCGGGCTGCGGGCTTGGGGGGGGGGAGGGGCTGGGGCGGTGAGTGGGTCGGGGGAGCCGTGGAACCGGGACACCGTCTCTGGAGCGACCCCCCGGTGGCTGAACCCCTGCCCCTAGTGCAGACCCCCCGGGGCTCGCCCCCCCCGTTCTGGTGCAGACACCCCCCTCCAGGGCTTGTCCCCTGCCCCTAGTGCAGGCTTCCTCCTTGGCTTCCCCCCCCGCCCCCCCCCCCCCCCCCCCCCGCAAGGTTGTGGGGGGACATCGGGGAGGGGTTCCCGGTGGGTGGGCTCCTCACACATCCCCCGGCAGCCTCTAACACATCTCTGCTCCCTTGCAGGCCACCAGCCCCTCGTCTCCAGCTGCGGCATGTCCCCCGACGCCCCCCGCGCAGGACCTGGCAGCGGACCACCCCCCCAACACCATCCTCTCCCCCGGCCGCGAGCAGGATGGGGGTACACAGCCCAGCGCAGCCCCCCCGGGGACAGCCAGGCAGCTGCAGCGGGTGCGGGATGAGCCCAGCTTTCTGTGCCCGTGTTTTGCTGTGTTCCTTGCCGCTGCACCAGCCCTGCTCTGACCCTGTGCCCCCTCCCCACCCAGGAGGACCTGGCCGAGCTGCGGTGCCGCCTGCAGAGGATGAAGATGCTGGCCCAGCCGCCCCCGGTCCCCGCTGAGGCCAGAATCAGCCTGCGAAGCCGTCTGGAGCAAGTGCGGCAGCTGGAACTGCGGATCCGCCAAAAGAAAGCGGGAAGCAAAGCCGTGCTGGAGGCGCAGCCGTCTGAGGACACTGGGGTGGCAGCTCCTGCAGCAGAGGCTGGGTGAGGAGTAGCCTCAGGGATGCAGCCCCAGGTTTGAGGGGAAATTGGGCTGTCCCAGTGGCTGCCACAGACTTTTTCCACTGCTCAGCCCTGCAGCAGTTTTGCAGGGGTCTTGCCACCCCATGAGGGGGGTCTGGGGCTCTCTGGGGCCCCCCCGCATGCGAAGGGCTTCCCTGAGCGTGGTCCAAGCCACCCTGACTGCTGTGAGCGCTGGGGCACCGGCGTCCCCTGGATGGGTGATGTGACCCAGATACTGGCATGGGTTGCTCAGGGAAGGGTTTGGGAATGGGGAGAGGAGAGGGGTCTCCCCTGTCTAGGGTGGGCACGCAGCTCCTGGGCTCTGGAGTCCACCCTGTCAGCAGTGGGACCCCCATGCTGGCCAGTCTCGGTCCCTGGCTGCACCCTCAGGGCTGTCCCCGCACCAGTCACCATGCCCAGTGGTTGTTGGGCACGGGGGACTCTGACCTCTCCTTTCCCAGCAGCGAGAAGGCCCCTGCGTACCAGCGGTTCCACACCCTCGCGCAGGACCTGCCCCCAGGGCTCACGCTGCCCTACAAGTTCAAGGTGCTGGCGGAGATGTTCCGTAGTGTGGACACCATTGCTGGGATGCTCTTCAACCGTGCCGAGACCATCACCTTCGCGAAGGTCAAGCAGGGGGTGCAGGACATGATGCGCAAGTAAGTTAGCAGCAGTGGGCAGCTCGTTTGGGGGTCCCAGCTGAAGTTATCGGGGCTGCTGCCCTGCTGTCCCGATGCCCTTGGGGTTCCCGACCTCCAGTGCTGTTGCAGGCAGTTTGAGGAGCGGCACATGGGGCAGATCAAGGCGGTATACCCCACCTCGTACCGGCTGCGCCAGGAGAAGAACATCCCCACCTTCAGCAACGGCATGAAGAAGTCTGACTACCAACTCACGCTGGAGCCAGTGCTGGGGGAAGGTATGTATGACTCGGGGGGGTGCCTGAAGAGTCGGGGTGCGCTCAGCCCTGGCTGGGATCCCTGAATCCCCAGGGATGCTCCCTGCTTGGTCTGTTAGAGGCATAAGGGCCTGAGCGTGTTAGGAGTGGAAAATGCTTTTTGGGACAAGTGGAAGGATGACGGGGCAGTGATTCTGGCAGCAGCTCAGCCCCACGGCACGGCTCTGATCTTGTGCTTCCTGAGGCTCTTGAGGTTTGGGCCTCGTCATGGTGCTGCCGTGCTTTGCTGAGGTGCTGCAGGTAACGCTCGTGTCTGTCCTTGTAGAGGAGAAAGTGAATGGCCGCCCACACTTGTCGGCGTTGCGCTTGCTGGAGCGCAGGAAGGAGTTCAACCACAACCTGGTGAACATTGTCAAGCAGCACCACAAGGTGAGGACCCCTGGCACCCTCCGCTGTTTTTTGCAGTCTGGGGTTGCTCTGCTTCCTGTCTAGGAAGCGAGTGGAAGGTGCGGGCTGGCATCCAGGCTGAGGAACATGGCTGGTTCCTGTGGGATGCTCTTGGCAGCTGGATGTGGATGTGGAGGATGGCAGCTGGAATCTGGCTCTGATCTTCCTCCAAGCCAGCTGCCGTGTGTTGCCAAGCCATAGTGGGAGTGCAGAACAACGGTCGGCTCCCCCATACCTGGCCCACAGGTGCCATGATGCAACTCTTGCCTCTCTCCAGGCATTCCTGGCTGCCCTCAACCCTCCCATGGTGGTGCCAGAGGAGAAGCTGACCCGCTGGCATCCCCGCTTCAAAGTGGATGAGGTGCCGGACATCAGCCCAGCAGAGCTGCCACAGCCGCCCCAGGAGGACAGGCTCACCACAGCCCAGGAGGTGCTGAGCACGGCTCGGGGGATGCTGATCCCTAAGGTGAGTCAGAACTGGGGTCTGGCTCCGTCTGGGGCTGGCAGACCTCAAACTAGCTGTCTCTCCAGGAAGGGTGTCACCACAGAGGTCGGGAAGGACCATTTCAGAGCCACAGGGCTCGGAGCACTGTGAAATGTAGGCAGGTGGGAATGCAAGCCTGGCTGGCACCGCCGCTGGTTTCAGGCCAGAGGAGCTGTCAGTACTGATTTTGGGGGCTGGCAGAGGAGATAGATGCAGCACCCCAATTGTCCTCTGCGCAGGGATGGGTCGGACGTGCTGGAGTGGCAGTGCTGGGCTGCAGGGTGGTGGCGGGGGCGGCAGAGGGAAAACTTCTCCTTCCTCCAGTGCGAGCGGCTCCCAGCTGTAACCCAACTCCTCCTCCTTCCACATGAGCAGATGGAAAAAGCTCTTGCCAACCTGGCCTTGAGAACCGCTGAAGCCGGTGCAGGAGAACCGGCCGTTTCCAAAGCACCGTCCCCTGCCAGCACCTCCAGTGCTCTGAAAGGGGTGTCCCAGGCCCTGCTTGAGAGGGTGAGTAATTCAATCCTGGCCGCAACGCTGGTGCTGGGGGGCACCTGCCTGTTTCACCCCCATTTTCTCCACTCCCCAAGATCATAGAATCATAGGGTGGTTTGGTTTGGAAGGGACCTTAAAGCCCCCCCAGTTCCGCCCCCCTGCCACGGGCAGGGACACCTGCCACAGCCCAGGTTGCCCCCAGCCCCGTCCAGCCTGGCCTGGGACACTGCCAGGGATGGGGCACCCACAGCTGCTCTGGACAACCTGTGCTGATGCCTCACCGCCCTCACAGGGAAGAATTTCTTCCCAACATCTAATCTAAATCCACCGTCTTTAGATCCGGATGAAGGAGGCGCAGAAGCTCCAGGCGCTGATGACACGGGACCCACAGCAAGAGGAGCGGCTCGCCATGCTGGGGCGGCTGCCGGCCATGGCCCGCATCCTGCGCAACATCTTTGTGGCCGAGAAGAAGCAGGCGCTGACCATGGAGGTGGCTTGTGCCCGCATGGCTGACAGCTACGCCACACAGATGCCTCCCGGTAGGAAAGCAAGGGGTAGTCTCACCAGCACAGGAGGGTCTTTGCAGGAGGAAGGGGCTGGGGAGCTGAGCTCTGACTCAGTGGCTGCTGCTCCTGTTTGCAGGTGAGATGGAGAAACATTTGCACCTCTTCGCAGAGCTGCTGCCCGACTGGGTGGGAATCCATGCCATCAGGACAGACACGTACATCAAACTGGACAAAGGGAAGGACCTCAGCCTCATCATCCAGAGGCTCACCAAGGCAGCAAGTGAGGCAGAAGCCCTCTGAGCCCCCCAAGGGCTGAGGCTTCCCCTGTTCAATCTCCTCTAAATGTAGCAAATCTCAACTGCGCTCTGGGATCTGGTGTGGGCTGACGGGAGGTTCGTCCTCCGGGATGTCTGAGGAAGAGCAAAATGCCTTAATTTAAGTAACCCCTCCGCCAGGGTCCACAAGGATCATAGCTCCCCTAACTCTTGAGGGGGGGCAGGCAGTCCTGCGTCCTAGGGTGACAATGCAGACAGCGAAGAGGAGCTAGCACCCTCTTCTCGCCTTTGCTGTCTTCTCCAGAAGGTTTGAAGTAGGAGGTTTCTTCCATTAGCTGGGCTCTGGTGGGGTGGAGGCAGGACTGGGCAGGGTGAGAGGGTGACGAGCAGGAAGGAGTGAGAGAAGAAGTCACAAATTTATGTTTTTGGAGCTCTGGGCCTTGTCTGTTTTTAAGGGAGGGAAAACTCATCTCCAGCACTCACTGGAAACAACTACAGGACTTGTCAAAACATATTTGTATTAAATGTTTTAAATATAGCTGACTTGTATTAACCCAGCGCTCTTCCTCGGTGAGCTGCCTCTCTGTGCCGTATTAGCTCCGCGGTTCTCCATGGCAATTGGCGCCAGCCGGCACACGCAGGGAAGGGCTGGGTCATCCAGCTCCTGGAGAAAGACTTACTGGAAAAAGTGACCGTGGGCTTGCAGGGAACTGAATGTAGCTTTTGTAAATGGGGACTGCAGAGCAGCTCCCGTGGGGACAGGAACAGGCAGGGCTGGGGGTGGGTGCAGGGGTGGGCTTTTTCCCCAGGGAAAAGTTCGGACCACTTGGCTGAAGCGGCTCGGGAAGAGGGACAAGGAGGTGCTGCAGAGGTGCTGGCCTGGCCCAGTGCCCGGCTCAGGTCAGCGTTTGCTGCAGGATGGGCAGCGTTGGTGCAGGGGAGGAGGGGATAGCTGCCCCTGCCCCAGTGCCACGTCGGGCACACCTCGCACCGCCTCCTGAGCCAAACTGGGCTGCTTTTGGCGTGGGACGCCAAGGGCTTGTGTGGAAAGGCGACTGTCCTTTATCCCTCTGGGTGGGGGACCATGGAGGCATGCCTACCTGAAGTGCTGGGAGCAGGCAGGCCCTCCTCTTCCTCCTCAAGACCCTGCTTGCCGTCATGCAGCCAGTTGGCCGGCACTGCTGGCAGGGGGTAGCCCCGTTCTCAGGGAAGGGGGTTTAAGCCTGGCCCAGAGGCTGGAGGGATGCGCAGGGCTGGGGGGTGCGAGGCGCTGGGCTCCTGGCCAGGCTGCCCAACCTCGCCGCGGGGGAGAGGAGCTGCTTTCGGCAGCCTGGCAGGCGCTGTGCGCCCCGGGAACGCTCCTGCGAGCTCCTGTGCTGCTGCGTGGGACAGACCCCTGCCTCCCACCTGTAAGCCACGCCTGCACAGCCTGCGAGCAAATTACATCAATGGTTGCTGACAGCCTGGCCAAGGCGAAGGCACTGTCCCTGGGTTCCCTGATGTCACCTCTTGGCCCCGCGCGCAGCCAGCTCTGGCACTGGCAGGGCTTACGCTCCCTTCCACAGCGCGCAGCTGCTTTCCACAGCTCTTTGGGGTGGAACTAATTTTTCCCTTCTCTACCTCGCAGCGGGGACTATCTCCTTGTGCCAAGTATGCGTGAGAGGCGCTGCCTCCCTTGGCTCTGTGCAGGGGCTGGCTGTGAAAACAAGTGCCCTGGAGTAGGTTTCTCCCAGGGGAATAGTGTTTCTCAGTGCAAACTGAGCAGCGATGAAGTGGCTTTTCAAGAAATGGTGACAAAAACAGCTGCAATAGCGCTTACAAGTGTAAGAGCAGGGTATGCAGCAGGTGAGCTTGGTCTACGCTCCCACCAGCACTGGGAAATTCCACTGCAATCCAGCAGGACCAGCCTGGGTACCCCACCCCAGCTAGAGGATGGTGCCAGGCATGGTGAAAAGATACCTGAAGTGCTCAGTCTGGGCAAGTGATTCCTTCCAAGCATTTGGGGTGGCAATGGGGAGCTCACACAACAGCCTTGTTCTCCACTGACAGCCTGGGTTTGGAGGAGGATGCTCACAAGGGTAATTAACAGCTTCAGCTACTGCAAGAACAGCTCTGAGACTGTTTAGAAAAAAAGTAAGAGTGAGTCAACATTTATTTTACCAGTGAGTTCAGCTCCTGCTAGGACAGGGACACAGTCCCTAATCTTTTCAGGTATGTGAAAGATTTGGCATACTGGGTTTTAGCTATGCCTGTGACCAAACCGAACCATGCTATAGAAGAACATGTCCTAACCCGTCATCCATCACGCAAGCTGAGACTGCCAGAGCTCAGCTGCAGGCATAACACCTTTTCTTTCTTTCCTGTTGCCTTATCTGACACCAAACATACCAGCAAGAATGGGCTCCAAACTGGCATTGTCCCTTCAATGCCCCAAGACTAACGCAGCAGAGAGGAGTTGGCAGCACTGGCAGGCAGATACCTCGTGGTGGACAGGTATTTGTGCTAAACAAAAGCTGCCAGTCCCAACTGGAGCTGCAGGCTTTGGTAGGTGCCAGTGCTGCTGGACAGAAGGCAGGCAAACAGCCCTGAGCATGTGCATGTCCCTTTCCTCACTGGCTGTCACCCAGCTGTGTGCTACTTCTCATGACGTAGCTTGCTCCTGGTTTTGCGAAAAACCACTGCTAATAACTATCCTGCACCCAGGGAAGGCAGACACCTTCAGCCTCCTGTGGTCTGAAGGGAAGGAGAACACCAGCCAGGCTGCAAGCTGACGCGGTGTTTGAGCTCATCTATACCCATGACCTCCGCTGCGTTGGCAGAGGCTGCCTCCTGATTTTAGGAGTTTATACTCAGCAAGCAGAAGTTGCTCTTCTGGCATGAGCAACAGCAGAGAGCAACCAGACCATCCCCTGAGGTCAAACAGAGGAACTGATCCCTTGGACAAATAATCGCTTTTTGCCCATCTTTTGTTTCTTTGGCAAACTTACAATGGGTTCCCAGGAGGCTGACCAGGCACGGCTCAACCAAAAGGCAATGCTGGGTCCCCTAAGCTGTCCCACCTCTCCTGCCTCAGCAGCAGTGTTTTCACTTTGGTCTCCTAAAACAATACATATTCAGTGAAGCTGTGTCTTGGTCTTCATCCCCCAAAACAATCAGGCTGTTCCTTCTTCCCAAAAGGATGAACTCCAAAAACCATCTTTACACTCAACACATCTTAATCTGTGGCTTGGAAAATAAAACAGGACTTAAGACTGTATAGCACTTAGCCAGGATCAAAATTGTACGGTTCCCCCTTGCCCACCCCCTTGTGACATCAAGAGTCACTGAATAAAGCCCCAAACCCAAACTCGTTCGCAGCTCAGGGTGCGTGTTCCCTTCTCCCTGCTCCTCCTCAGTCATACTGCAGCAGAGAGTAGAAAGGGATGGACTTGAGCTTTTCCGATCCTTTCAGGAGTTTTAACTCTATGATCACCAGGCACTCCAGGACTTCAGCCTTCAGCCTCTTCATCAGCTCACAGGCTGCACACATGGTACCTGCGCGACACAGAGGTTGAGCACAAACATTGTCACTTGAGCAGCGCCAAGGCAAGCTTCAAACCCCACAGCCACTCCTGCTGCTACCAACACACATTTGCGGGGGTTACACATGCTGTAACATCATCTGCTTCCCTCACCTCCAGTTGCAAGCAAGTCATCCACAATAACTACTTTTTGTCCCGGTTCCACGGCATCGCTCTGGATTTCAAGTTCAGCCTGCAGGATGGAAAGAGCAGGTTCATTTTAGTCTTGCCCTACAGAGAAACACTTCACAAACTGCTAACACATGGTGGAATGCAGGCAACTCTTCAGCAAAGATCAACCTTAACACTCAGCACCTAAACGCCCAAAAACCACATACTCCAGCTACAGGGGAGTGTCACGGAAATACATAGCAGGTTAGGTGACTGCTGGGCCAACCCTCTGGCACATCAAGATCCCAAACATTCATCAAGTGAGTTATGGTCCCATCATGAAACCTTATCCCAAAGCAGTTCTCCAGGGGGAAAATCTTCTGTAATGCACCGGGCTGGAGGGCTCTGCTTTGACAGCGCTGCCAAGGCAGGCCCAAACCATCACAGGCACGTCCTTGTCCCAGGCAGAGGTTGGCCCAAACAATCCTCATAAATAATACCTAAGTTTGGGGTTTCTGCTGCTAGTCCCTGGCTGCCGTTAGTTACAGCGGTAGCGTGTTATTAGGCTTACACCTCTGCTCTTCCATCAGCGAGGCTGTGGTGTTACGAGGCGAACGCTCTTTTTGAAGCCATGCAATAAAGGCATTTACTTGTACCACTTACTGGAAGAGTGGGAAACACACTCCATGTTCGTGCCCCTGAATTCAAGCCAAAGAAAGCAATTTAGCACCAAGTCTTACCACCAGCCCCCCCCCCCCCTCCAAAATCACAGCGCGGCTCGCTGACACCACGTGTCACGGCTCAGGGAGGGAGCTGCCATGCTGGGGCAGGTGAAGCTCAGCACTGCTCCTGAAGCTTGTGCTGTGCCAGGCTGCCCCCGGCATCAGCGCTGGCTGTGAAACCCAGCTTGGGGACCCCCTCACTGGTTTTATCACCCTGTCCCTTCACTGACACCCCCTGTCCTGCACTGACCAGACTGGAAGCCCTCTTCTCCTCCCTGGGCATTACCTTGCCATATTCCAAGGCGTAGGAGACGGACTCGGTTGGACCGGGAAGTTTCCCCTTTTTCCGTATTGGCACAAAGCCAATCCCCAGTCTCTGAGCCAGAGGGGGGCCTATGAGGAAGCCACGGGAGTCCAGGCCTGGGGGAGCAGAGCAGCACGAATACTCAGAACAGAGCCATTTGACTAGGGCGGGTCTTTGCACAACATCCCAGGTTTATCCTCCCATGTTCAGGGGGGTGTCTAGAAGCAATCTGCTCTTAGGCGTCATTTCCGTGGGTTGAAAACACACACCACGTTCCTGTGCTGCCTGCGTTCGGCAAGATGTGCTGCTGATGGGCTTCAGGGCACCCCACCGATCCCCCCCCATCAGCCCATTTCACCTCCCCGTTGCTCCCTTTCTTAAGAGATAAGGTCAGCGAAGCCCCGCTATCAGTTCGGCCACACAACCAAGGACTTTGTCTCGCTGTGGGGACAGACTTTAGTTATCATGAGGCACATGGCCCCAGTTTGGTCTAGACGCCTTGAACTTTGGGCTATCGCCCAGCCCAAGCACTGCTTTCCTAAGCACTCTCATTCTCAGCCTCCTCCACAGGTGTGCTGCAAGGCGGTATCGCCACAGAGGCTGTTTCTGTTGGCTTGAAAAGGCCCCCTGAGAAGGAAAACATGCTGGAACAGGGTCCGTCCCTGCCACAGGGACCGTGCGAGACCTTACAGGCGCAGCATGCTTTCTGCACTCCCTAACTGTTGTGGTTTTTGTTGTTTTTTTTTTTTTTTAAATGAAAAAGCAACGAATTATGAAATTGGCACTGAAATATCATCAGATGGTGCCTGCCACATCCCAAACCAGTATTTCAGGAAACTACAGGAGTAGGTTAAGGGTATAACCTGTCTCAGCGTTACCACACATTAAGGCCAACACGCAGGTGATCACCGTGTCCGAGGGCTACAGCATTCGCTGCCCGTTAGCCCAGGCGCCTCCCCGGCTCCCGCGGGCGGCCCGAGGCCACTGTGCTGGGCGCCGGCCTGCAGGGATGCTTCAACCGTCACTCACCTGCAATGAAGTCGATTTGGGGGAAAGATACCCTCAAATGATCTTCCAGAAGATCAATCAAAGCCCTGAAGGCGGCGGGGTCCTTCAGCAAGGGGCTGATATCGCTGCAAAGAGAGGCAGAGCGGTTAGTGCCGCCGGGGGCTGGCCCGGCTCCCCGCCGAGCTGCCCCCGCCGGGGGGGCGGCTGCTGCCGGGACAGGCTGGGCAGGCCCCGGCCCCGGCCCCTCCGCACCGGAACAGCACGCCGGGCACCGGGAAGTCGGGGAAGGGCCGCACCCGGTCGCGGACCCGCCGCAGCCGCTCCTCGCTCATGGCGGCCGCGCTGCGCGCAGCTCGGGCGGGCGGGGCTCCCGGCGGGGGCGGGGCCCCGGCACCCCGCGGCACGGAGCCGCCGCACCACGGAGCCCTGACCACCGGGGCGCGGAGAGCCGGTGCCCCCCGGGGTACGGAGCCCCGACCCCCCCGCACACAAAGCTCTGGCACCCCCGTGCACACAGACCACCCCCAACCCCGGCGCACAGGGCTCTGGTACCACGGGGTGCGGAGCCCCAGCCCCTTGGGCGCGGAGCTCTGGTACCCCAGGGCATGGCGAATCGGCCTGCCCCAGCGTGTGGAGCTCTGGTGCCCCGGGGCATGGGGCTCCGGTACCCCGGGGCACGGAGCGTTGGGCCCCCCAGTGCATGGAGCTCTGCTATCCCGGGGTACAGAGCCCCCGAGTCCCTGGTACAAGGAGGTCTGGTATGCCGGGGTGCAGAGCACTGTGCCCCCCCCCAGCGCGTGGAGCCCCAGTCCTCCCATGCGTGGAGCTCTGGCATCCCCATGCACGGAGCCGCAACCCCCTGGTGCACAGAGCTCTGGTACCCCAGGGCATGGAGAACTGGTCCCCCCCAGTGCCTGGAGCTCTGGTACCTTGGGGTACAGAGTGTTGGTCCTCCCCAGCGCATAGTGCTCTGCTACCCTGGGGTACAGAGCCCCAACCCCTCGGTGCGTGGAGCTCTGGCACCCCCGTGCATGGAGCCCGCTACCCCAGAGCATGGAACTCTGGCATCCCAGTGCAGGGAGCCCAGGTATCCCCAGAGCATGGCACCCCGCCACCTCAAAGCAGGGAGCCCCGGCACCTCAATGCGCACCGCCCTGACACCTACAGTGCATGGTGCTCTGTAACCTGGTGCACAGACACCGGGTGCCTCTGCTGTGTGGAGCCCCGGTATCCCGGTGTACAGAGCTCCAGTTTCTCCTCTGAAGATTGTTCTGGTACCTGCAGTGTGTGGACCCGTATCTCCCCAGTGCACGGAGCCCTGGGACCCTGCCTTGCCCCCTCCCCCCCCAGCTTCAGAAAGGAGTCCCATGCCCAAGGGGTTACATTTCCACCCTCCCTCACCCCTGCCCAGCACCCTGTATAGACAGCAAGCTTGTTAGGACTGAACTATTTCCCGCTTTTCTAACCCTCGGTCACTTCTTGTGAACTCCTGGATTTGCATTTTGTGTTTGTTAAAACCGTTGGATTACAGGATGATAACACAGCCATCCGTCCCGGACTAACAGCTCAGCAGTTACTGGTGTTACTCATATGTACGGCAGGTCAGGGCACTCTCACACAGCTCCTATCTCCCACCTCCTGATGGGTGAACAGCCGTTTGTCCATGCAAAATCCACTTCGGGCAGGAGAGACACTGCTGAATGAGTACAGATCTCTTACATTAGCAAATACGACTTGGATCTGGTCCAAATGCATCTGGGTACAACCTGCTGCAGGAAGCAAAGGCAGTCCTAGCATGCAACACCCCTGACCGAGCTCAGTGTTTTGCTGCTGATAGCTGCGATGGGAGCAGCTTCAGCTCCACACCCTCTGCACAGCCGTTAGGGCCTGTCTTTGAGGCAGGTGACAGTGTGCCAGCAGCTACCCCCAGGTGTTTTGCAGTGATTTGATGTGGATCCCATAGGATGGGTCCTCAGGGCTGCAGCAGCCTGGTAATGAACGTGGAGCTGCTTTCTCCTACTTTTTGCTGGACCAGTCGCTCCCAACAGCCCCGCAGGTCTTCCCTGCTGCAGGAGGTGCTCTCACATGGGAGGAGCAGCTGTCAGAAGGGAAGCTGATATCCTCTCCAACTTTGCTGTGATGGGCACATGCACACAGCACAGCTCACGAAACAACCGATTCTGCCCGCATCCCAGCAGCCAACACGTCCTGGGCCATTGTGTAGTTCCCAGTGCTTGGTGCAAACCCTCGGGAACCATTTGCTGCACACTGGGTCCTCCACTGCTCTGTTTTCTTCCTAATTCATCCATAGACTGCAAAAGCCACCCGTTTAACGGGTGTCTGCCTGAGGTGCAAACGGAGACAAGCTGAAGGCCAGCACAAAGATTGCTCCCTTTCTTGTTAAGCTATTGCCAGAGACAGCCTGCACAGGAGGTCAGCGTGCCTCCTTTCACAACCATTCCCTTACAGACTAAGATTTTCCCTGAAGTCAGATTATCTCTTTGGCACCAGAAAAGTCCTCTCTAGCAGCTGTTCCAGTGAAGCAACACGGACAAAGCACGTAGCCTTCCACTGGAACAGGGGCTTCGTAACACCCTCACTCCCTTGGATGAGGTGGAAGGGTTTCTCTTGTAACCTTACCAACCACGATACCAGACAATGAGCTATTCCAGCAACTCCTCTTCTTCCTGGCGGATGGAAGTGATGGAATTTATCTGCCTACCCATGGAAATAAGCAGGAGCTGGGAAAGGGCTCTTTTGCAGCCTGCCTGCAGTGCAAACACCAGGCACCCCTGCCTTCTGCTTCACTAATTGGAGGAACCATAAGCTGGGGTCTTCATCATGCTTTTCTTGTTTGTGACCCTCCTACACAACCACCACCGATACTAGCAGAAGACACCACCGCATTTTTCTTGAGGCTAAGTGAGGTTCCAGGCACCTCATGCCAACCGACCCTGGGCAAACCAGCAGTTCTCACCAGGATGAGCTGCCAAGAGCTCCCATGGGTCCCTTTGTGTCCTGCAGCTGGGTGAAGAAACAGCTGGGGGGATCTCTCCTTCTCTGACGTGGGATCAGGCCTTTTATACACCACCAGTTCTGCCGGGAAGAGCATAAAGATTACACCAAATTGGACTTCCAGTGATTCAGGTGCCAGAAATCATGCCACATGCCAGCTCAGGTTTGAAAAACATTTCTCAGATCTCTGTCAGAACTTCACCTCATTAATCCTCCATTTCAAAGGATATGAATTGCACCTACCAGTAGAGACTGGTTTTTAACATCCAAAGTAAGTTTTCCCTGTAATTGTTCAACCTTACAAACAACAGTGCTAACTCCTACTGCAGTTTCCATCTGAAAAGAACTTTCCTAGGATCAATTTCCAAATGTGATGTCAAAGGACTTCAGCTCCAGAATATCACTGGGGAGGTGTCTCAACATCTGCTTGCAGCTCGGAGAGTTTTAGGGCTGTTCTGTGCCTGGCAGAGGAACCACCACCTCAGATATGGACCCCCAGAGGGTACTGTAGCAGAGGAACACTGGTTTGCCTCTCTTTTGGATGCCAAAAGAGGTAATCAATGATTTAAAAGTGATTTAAGATCCTGAGACGAGACACATTGTTATCCGGTGAACATAGAAACTGGGGGTATAAAAACTTGGGAGCTAGCTCTGATCAGCTTAACTGGGCAATAAGAAGAGCTGTGCTGAATATGGAAGTTTCTGTTCCGTTAAGGATTTTAAAACTTCAGTGTGAAGTGGAACAAAATGCCCAAAATTTCAACATACCCCACAAGGGGAAATGAGAACGAAAATTTCCTTTCAAATCCGCTGGAACGTTTCGTCTCAATTTCAGCTTTAGAAACGCATGCACTTTAAACCCATTTAAAAAAAAAAAAAAAAAAACAACCAAATTTGAAATATCTTATTTCAACAGCAGAAGAATGCAGTTCCCCAGCCAGCTCCCTGGTCTCAGGACTGAAGCGTCCATACTGAGTAACGAGCTAGCTTTGCCCCCCTAAAAGAGGCGAAAGCATCATGAACCAGCTCTACTCTTCCACAGCACCCTTGTTTGCATGGAGCCGAGCCCAGCACCTCTTGCCTGCTGCAGCAGGTTGGATCAGGCCCTTGGAGAAGACACAAAACTCCTCTCTCTCCTCTGGCCAGCTTGGCTGAGCCAGGAGGGGATTTTGAGCCTGATCCAGAACTAATGGATTTGGCACGCATTCCCCGCTGCTGGCGAGTGGGCCGATGGGCTTTTCATCCCCTATCCCTTTCAGATGGGAATCATGCTACCAACCTACATATCACCCAGAAGGGTATTAAGTGACTCCGGGAGGGACAAAGGCATAGAGAGCTGCCAGATTGGCTCTCTCAAGAAGCTGTATGGCAGAAGGGTTTTTTTCACTCCTAAGAGACCACAGGCTTTTGGCTAGGGATCCACCTTTATTTAGGATTTATATAATCTGAACTAGACTTCGAGCAACAAAAAAACTTTAAATGGTGGAAGGGGATATAAAGAAAACAGGCAAACGGAGAATTTTCTTGGTGTTTAAAATAGCCATTTTCCAAAGGAAAAAAGAACTTAGAATGAGATTTCAGTTCTTCCTTTACAACTGCTCTTAAAAATGAATAGGCACAGTGTCATCTTCTGATAACATACAAGAAACTCCTCACATCAAATACTATCAGAAACCAAAAACAAAAGTCTATTTCCAAGTATTATAACTGCTAAGAGAAACGGAAAACAAGCCACTCTAACTGCAAAACAGTTATTTAGATACTGGACAAGCAGAGTAACTCTTGACAGTAAAAGTGCGTGTAGTTTGTAAAGTTTCCCAGTGCTGAGGACAACAGCAAGATCCCTGGGGACAGATTTCTCAGCTAGCTGTGCTGCAGAGGCTGCTGGCAACTCTGCAGACAATAAACTGCCTCCCAGCACTGCCCTCCCCGGCCCAAAGCCCCAATTCAAACCATTCTCACCTTCAAAAGATCTTTCTTCAGCTGCAAAATTATTTTTCATGGTTACTGCAAAGATGTCCTCACTGGAAAAAAGAGTATTCTCTAACCGTCGGGAGATCCTCATCTTGTCGGCTTCACTTTATGTGAAACCAGGAGGCTTTTGGAAGCTGTCCACCATGTTCAGGAAAAGCTTGACTTGGCAGGTACTGAGAACTGCCAGCTTCCACGCGGCCGTAGTGTCCCAAGTCCAACAGCCTCCTTCTTGACGATGTTAGTCCCAGCTCCTTCAGCAGAAGCCCACTGTCACTCTCAGCACTCTCCTGGAAACTCAGGCCCCAGACACTGTGTAATGTTTTATTAGCAAATACGTGGGGATCACTCGCTCTCGTTCTTTTCCGAACTTGCCCATTTTCATTTCTAACACTGTGTTCCTCGGCTTCCCATTTAAAATGCAGAGGCATGTTATCTTTCATCACTGCACTCAATACAGTTTGCAGGGCATTAACCTTGGCTTTAAGTGTTCGGAATTGATCTTCTGGTTTCCAATTCCAGTGTTCAGATCCCCAAATTGTTGGTCTACAGAGACTAATTTGCCACTGAAATAATCCATTTGTCGCTGCAGGATTTTAAATCAAGGCTCCATTTTTGCAGCCATAGAGTGTAAATGCAGTAAGACTTTTTCCATGATTATTAGTTACATCAATTTCAGAAGCTTCTCTGCATGGAGGGTTGGATGATAACATAGCCTCAGGGGCAGAGCAGGGAGACTCGAGAGGCTCAGCTAATTGGAAATTAAAGGCAAGAAAGAAATTCCTTGGACTCTTAGCCCAAGCAGATATTAAGCTTTTATCATTTAGCAGTCATATTTAAATATAAAGAAAGGAACATCACATAGAAGCAGTCTTAGACATCATCTTTCCTTTAGCTTTTATGTCTTGCAGCTTGAGAAAGGAAGCCGCCAGCAAACCAGCTTCACTGCTGCAGGTTCCTGACCGGCCAGTAAACCCCACGAGACCCATTCCTCCATTGACTGCCATTGCACACAGAACCCCAGGCAGGTCCCACAGCCAGCTCCTGCAAAGCCAACAACTGCCCTGGGATGGGCAGTGCCCCAAACTGGGCAACTATCACGTGGGCCAACTTCAGATCAGAGGCTCAGGATAACTATTAAGGGCAGATGCAGTAATACACACTGGGTGCTTTGTGATCCAAAGTGTGTATCGGTGTTTTTGAGCTGCCCCACACCGAAGCTTCAGGCTGGCAGTGCTCATCCCTGCAGCTGTGCTGGTGGATGCAGCCTCAGGCCATGTACGCCCCTGGTCCCCGCACCAGCCTCTGAATTGCACTTGGGCAGCCGTGTGGACTGGGAAATTGATCCATGTTAAAAATAATACAGGAAAAACAAAACAAACTATTTTTAACCCAAGTCAGTCCCATGATCTGCAAGGCCTATCTGTGAGACTGTCCCAGAGCAAGGTGTTACTCAGTTGTTTTACAGGTGCACACAGACAAACCATGTAATGCAGTTTATTTTTTTTTCATTAGCTCTTCATCTCACAATTTTAAAATCTGTACATCTTTGGGAAAGGCATTGACTTGAAATTCTTCCTAGCCATCCAGCTGTAAAACTACTGTTCTTCTTTAAATTGAAAGCAGTAGCTTCTTCACGTTAAGGCTTGATCTTTTATAATAAATGGACATAAAGCAGATAATAAACAGACATCAAGTCAATTCACTTAGAGCAGCCAGCTTTCTAGTGCAAAGTTTACATCTAGTATCTATGCACTGAGGGATTATTTCAATGAGGAATGAGGACTCTGTGTGCTGGGTAACCAGACAAACAGTGTGTGTACTGAGAACAGGATGACTTGTCCAAGCAAGTCACACAGACAGGGGAAAAGTGGTATCTTCAAAACTGCAAGCTGTGAAAGAGTAAAGAATGAAGCAGCAGCCAGCCACGCAGGGGACGCAGGGTAGCAGGCATCCAGTATGCTCATGTTGTGCATACTGCAAATGCTAAGAAATGAGAAACATGTCTGGGCTAGTGCTCAGACGATGAGCTGTGATCCTGTGATGTGATCTCTCAATACGCAGCACAGAGAAAGACAAAGCACTGTTAGAGTTCGCAGCAGGTATGTTCACAACTATTTGAGGGCTGACAAGGATTTTCAGGGAGTTGCAGTGATGGACTCCCTCCTCTGGTGGTATCTTTATCTGCTGATAATAGCCAGCTGCAGGGCTCTGAACAATTCTGGGCGATGGAAGCACTAAAGCAGAGGTGGACCAGACCCAGCAAATGGAAAGTTACTGGTTTTGTCCGGTCTCCTGTGCTGACAGATGCACATGACTGCTGCAAGCCCTCCCACTGGTCCTTCTCATACCAGCATCACTGATCAGACTCTCTCAAGACTGGAGTTATCCACACTATGTCAAAACAAGTAAAAATGTTATGGATGAAGTAGGAAACGCTTTGATATAATTCAAGGCCAATTAAGAACATCGTAAGGCAGCTAAGAAATTTGGACTATAAACAAATGCCATTTGCAGATGCACAGAGATGCAGAGGCTCTGCCAGCTGATGAAATATTGGCTGTGATTTCTGATATGTGGAACAGTAAGAGCTGACTCAAGTGCTGTTCTTACTACAGTCTTACAGGATTACCCAGCTTCACGAGATATACACTAGGAATTACTGTGGAGGGGATTACAGGTAGCAAAAACCATGGGAACAGAGAGAATGAGAGCATTTGGGATTACAGGGAGGGGAAGGACAAGCAGCTGAGAAGCCTGCGGCAGGCAGCAGCACAGCAGTTACCACAGAAGCAGAATTCTCAACCCATCCCAAGCCAGCCTCAAGCTTTGCTTGGGAAGAAAGGAGGGCTGTTTACAGGTATAGAGCACCTCGATTTTTCCCAAGGCAGCACAGTGCCAAGCGGAGAAGGCATTTGTACTGTCTAAAAACACTGGAGGGGTAGAAGTGGAGCTGTGAGTGGTGCAAACAGCATGTTCAGGGGTGCTTCTAGCTGCTTCCCTGAAGCCCCAGAGTAATCTGGCCTGGTTTTGTTTGAGACACATTTATTAGCAATAGTGAAGGGCGTGAAATGGGCTCAAAAGCAGATGAGAAACTTGTAATGTGAAATTGTGCGAAGGATCGGCATTTACCATGAACTTTGTTTAAAGAAGCGCTACACCCAGGCTGTGGAAAGTTTGCTCAAGAATTCCTCAGAGAGCGAACACTGGAAACAGGGTCAAGAGTTAACATCTGATGTAAATGGGCATTTCTGAGCCTGCAGTTGGCTCGGCCCAGATCATGAGACTAGAAGCACGACTTAAACCATATTTGGACCCACATTTTTGGAAATGAAGAAAACCCCTGAAATGACGAGCTGACTCACAGCTCCCCAAGAATGTGTTGCACACCATCAATAAAGCAATACTTACATGAACACTCTCTTCAGTTTTCTTTACACCATTACCTAGGGAATGTTTGCAGTCACAGATGGAAGGAAGGCAGGGTGTTCTTCCTGGGGCCAGCCCCTCAGCTGGGAAAAGGAGGGAGCACTTGCTTGCACTCAGCAATGCACAACAGCGGTCTGGGCCTTACAGCTGCACCCAGACTCGCAAGTTTAGGAAGAAAGGAAAAACAAGTTGGTGTCCGGAGTTCACAATGGAAATCAAATGTTAAAACAACAAGTTACAGGCAAACAAAACAAGGGCAGTTTGGGCAGGGTTTTCTGGCGGCTGTAAGTTTCCTGAACAGTCCCCCATGGCTGCTGTTGGGGCATCCGAATGAGCAATGATTTGAGAGAGCAGGTGGGGTGGAAGGAGCAAGAAGAAAGGTGCAGCTATGGCATTTCTGAGGTGGTGACAGAGATGTGGTTGTCCAGAGAGCTTTTCCAGTTGCAAGTCTTCACCGAAAAGTTACCATTTACGGAAACAACTAAAACAACAGAAAAGTACAGGCTAAACCCTGAGCACTAGCAGTATAAACACTGGCCCTTTTGGAAGATCAAATGATGATATCATACATACATAACACCCTTCCTGTGTAAACAGGAGTGCCAACATGAGAAGACATGTTTTGTAAACTATGTCCAGCTGGTTATAGCTTTTCTGTGTAGTTCTTGACGGCTGCAGAGAAGATCAATGAGGCCAAAAGCACTTCTTAGGATCAGACTTAGGTGGTTTCAGGCACTTCCCTAGCTTCTCACAGCCTGGAGGAGACCAATTCTGTTAAAACCAAACAAAGAATATACAGAAAGATGAATTATACCAAGTATCTGCTAAGCCCTAATCCTAACCAACCCTTTTTGATCCTCACAAAGATGTTCTTATGCCCTGCTTGAAAAATGAAACTCCTCTTGCAGCTGATGCTCCCAGGCTCATCAACATCCCAACTTCAAGCACTATTCAAGAAAAGCTTTGGGAAAGACTACAATCTACAGAAGATGATTCTTTCATGGAGCAACCAGACCACGAGGTTTTGGTAAAACCCCCAATTTTCCTGGGATCCAGAAAAGAGTTACCATTCTTAGCACTAAGATATCCATGCACTTTCTTGAGGAAACAAGCAAAAAGCAATAGAAGGCCAAGGGTGTGAGAGAGATAAGAATGCAGGTATTTTAATGAGCATTTTGATGGATGAATTCATGAACAGATAGAGTAGGAGGCATTTATGAGACAACTACTCCAGTGCATGCAGAACACAACTATTTTCCTCCCTCATTTCCCTGTTTCTCGAACTACCTTTCTCCAGCATGTGTACAACAGAGAAATGATGTTAGCAAGGAAACCTACGCAAACCGCAGTTTCCAAAAGGATTAACGGAGGAAGGAATTTATCAAAGAACTTTTCCAATTTCAGAGGGGTTTTGCCATTTAAAATTTGGGACTATGGTAATGTGAATGGCAGGTTACAATTCCCATTCTGCCTTCAGAAATCAAAAGATTTTTCTGTTTTTCCATTCATTTTCTGTTCTTCCCTCTCTGAAGGTCTATGCATCCACGGGAGATTGCTGCTGTCACCTATTAAGGGTCAGTTCAGCTCTGACCTATTGCCTTTCATTTTACTTATTTTTATCCTTCAAGTCATTTATGTTTCCTTGCAATTAAATTCCTATGGAGGAGAAGAAAAGCTTAACGCCAGAAAAAAATACCAGAGGAGGTTTCTATTCCATACAGCTGACAACAGATGGCAGTGAGACACCAGCTATCGCTGCAGAAGGAGCAGACCACAGCGGGGAGCTTTGGAGGAAGGCACCTCACTGCACTCAGGGCTCCAGACGGTTTAAGAACAATTAATGCTGTTTTCTAAATCCGTTTCTCAAATTTAAAATGCACAGCCACCGCTAGAAATGTCAGAGGTCTGACCACATTGTAGAAGCAATAGAGATGCAAAGAAACAAAGAAACGTTTTTGCTTTTGAAAAAAACCTGACAAATCGTATCTGCTTCGGTCTTGAAGTCCAAATCGGTTTTCCTGGATCTGTGCTGTAAGTGCTGAGAGCCTTGAGGACACCATGTGTGCTGCAAGTCAAACGCACAGTCAAGCCAGCATGGAACAATTGCATGGAGCAATTTTTCCTACACTTCCACAGGAGGAAAACACAGCAGAACTGGCTCCACGGGAGCTTCAGCTACACTGCTAGTGGGATACACCACAGACGGGCCAGCAAACACCTCCCCTGCTCAGGAGGGCTGAGGCTGCTGTGCTTACATCAATCCCAAGACTGCAGTAGCTACAAAACGCTACAAATCTGCTTTGCTTATGTATAAGTAAAGACAACTCTCCTCTTCTGTCCCAGAAATGATATTGAATACCCATATCAAATAAAGAGGTGACAGAATTTAGAAGACAGCATTAGGCATAGTGTTAGTAGGTGATATTTATCTGCCAGCATCCCCCAAAGACAGATTTAGGGCCTCACCAACTCCAGCAATACTATCACTCCAAAAAGATTTGGTTATCTTCATTTCTGGTCTCAAAAGACAACAATTTGTTGCCTGTTTATTTTAGTTTTGTGACTGGGTAATTAGCCTGTTAGGAGTTTACATAGAACAGAAAACTAATAACATTTCCTGCTGGGATTTGAACATTTCTCCTGGGAAAGCCCACCGCGAAGGGCTTTCTGCCTCAGACGGCCTGAAATCTGGTTTGAGCTCGGCCAAGCACTGGAGCAGTCATTAGCTGTCTCTTCTTGGGGCTGGCCAAGCCTTGGACATGGCCATAGCAAAAGCAGAAGTGGCAGCCCATGCTCTGCAAAACTTCTACCCAAATGAGACAGAACAAGGCACGCTCAGGGAGAAGACTGATCCTCAACAGCCCGGTAAAGAGGACTGGAGTACGGGACAATGTATGGGACCTCCAGTTCAGCACTTTTTCCATTATGCAACCCAAAGACACTGTTTGTTGACAAACAGGGATACCAGATGTTTTCACAGCACCTAAACACACTGCACCAGGGTAGCCACAAAACAGCAGAGCACGCCTACAATTTATGAACAGTTTCGGAATTGGAGTTAGCACAGAAGAAATGCCTTTCCAGTGGAGGTCTCTGGCAGAAGCCAGGCACTGGGGAGAGTGCCTGAACCCAGAAAGTCCCAGAGGAACACAGAACAGTGTTTATTAAGGGAAAAGTTGAATAATGAAAGAAAACAACACAGAAACAATGGTCCTTCAAATCTTTTTCCTACTTAACTTCCAAAAATAAAAAGATGTGACAAAGCTAAAAAAGATCTTTGCCTTCTTACTAAGGAGACACAGCTCCACATTTTGTACTTTTCTGGCTGGCTGGCGATAGACCCTAAGCAGCAAGCACTGTTTGTTTGTTTCAGAAGATTATTTCAATGTCAGAAAGATTTTGCCTATTACTATTTTGTGTCAGTCTACAGGCACATCCCCTTAGACTACACAAACTCTTGTAATCTGACAACTTTACCTCCTACAAACTATCCAGTTTCTTTCCCAGGTTCTCAACAAACCAAGAAGCATTTGACAGGAAAGCCAAACTGTAACTTTCCAACGTGCAATTTGAAACAGAAAACAGAATTTAAAATGCTTGTTGCGTTTCAAGCCATAAAGACTTTGGAAAAGTCAGGCATGGGTGGAATTGGAAGAGTCTGAGCAAGACCAAACACACACATCACTGAAAAAGAGCACTGTCCCAGTCCCACCACTCTAAACACAGAGGACTTCTGAGGTTTGAAGAAGGAGATTAGAAAGAAGAAGGATTTACAGCTGTAGATACTGCCATACCTCTAAGGAAGGAAGCCACAGAATTTATCACAGCACATTGCTAGACTTCCCAGACCTAACCCCACTCTGTATGAACCTTCCTATGCCACTGTGTTCCACAGGTAACAAACAGGCCTCCTCCATGGAACAGCCAGACAGCCCTTCAAATGGGCAAGTGTGCATCTCCTCTCCATCCCTTCCCAACATTAGGTAACATTTTATAAAAGCCTTTACAAAATGTATTTGCAGCTAAGGATTCTCAAAAATATTTTTGCTTTAACCGCTCACCATGACAGCCTTGTCGCACACATTCAGCTGCGGCTCCCCTGGCACCATGGTCGCCTTGTGCTGCTGGACAATGACAGATATTCGCTCCATAGCCCTCTGGTATTCATCACTGGCAAAACTAGAACATGAAAAAAAACCCCAGACGTTATCAGTAGGGCTTCATACATGGCATCATTACAGTGTTCATATCACTAAGCAGGGTCAGAAGACTTTTCCTGGGTCATAGTAAAGGAGTATGTAAACATGCAGTGGATACTAACTACCCACATGTTCCTAGGGGAGTGAAACATCTGGGCTGACAGAGTCCAGCTTGGCTGGGTCTGGAGGCTGTGGGTCTGAGATGCTCTCCTTAGGGCAGCAAGGATGGCAGGTGGCTTGCCTCCCCGAAGCAGCACATGGCTCCTGGCAGATCATCTCAGCATGTGGCTTCAACTTTCCAAACTGCCGGCCCCAAATGCATTGCTTCCTAGTTGGGCAGATATGCTGCAAGCTTGTGGTGATTCCCGAGGAGGATCTTGTTGGCAAAGGTGGCATGTACAAAGAAGGGTGCTTCTGGGGTTGTCCATAGGCTGTGCCTTAAACAATTATCAAGGGAGACTTGCTAGAACAGGACAAACACCTTGCCAGACACATTAATACACAAACAAGTTTACTGAGACAATCCTTCCAGTGTATCACACAAGAGGTCACCCAGCTCTCTGAGCATTCATCCTCCACTCTTCCAAGTGCTTTTCTGTAACACGTGCATCACATAGAAGCATTTATTGCAGGGAAAACAAAGGTAATATCAATATTTTGTTTTTCAAGAGTGTTCTCAAGCTAAGGGGTTCAAACACAACCACCGGCTAGTAAAACTTCATAATCACCAAGATTAACTAATATTATGCAAACAGGAAGATGAAGAATAAGAATAGAAGTGACTTGTCCAAGACAAGAATATCTCCTTCATTTTGCAACATCCCAGGGTTCTGCCCCATCTACATTCTTCCATTGCAGCTTTTATTATTCCAAGCTGGGACCCATCTGTTATGCTCCAAGCCCTCATACAGGGTTATAAATTACCCAATATTTATCCACCCGATTACTCCAGTAGGTACTTGTTTAAGTGGTTCAGAGTGTACTTCACTAATACTTCAAGTATTTCTAAAATGGAGGATAACTACCCAATGATCTCATTTTGTCCATCACCTTAAGAGTCACTTAAAAAACAGAGAGCGGCAAATTACTTCTGAAGATAAAAGAAACAATGCAGCCTGGTCCTGACCTCGGGCTCCCTTTGCTTACAATCCAAGCTGGCCACCAGCCCCACGCTCCAGCTAATTTCCTTCTTTGAAAAACAATCACATTTTAAAGCCCAGCAATGTGCCAACAGTTTCCAGTAAACCCTATAAATATCACATCTCGGCAGCCATCCAGAGAGAAGCTGATTGTGGGGATGGGCCTGAGCTTTGCTGATAGAGAACCGGAAGGGAATTTGAAATGACAAGCTTGAGCAAACTAATCTGTTGCTCTCACACCCAGCTAGCTGTATCCTCGTGGAGAGGCTATCACCGAGACCGCCTGTGTGATCTGTACGGACCACCCTGACATTTAGACTGTTCTTGCGAAGCTCCCGAATTTGCTTGCTGCTCTCCCCACTCATCCCACCTTAGCTCTCACAGCAGCCAGCTGCTTCCTCCTGCACTGCCCCAAAGACCACTGAAAAATGAGGGACAGGCAGAAGTCTGGGAGCTGCCAAAGACCATCCATCTCCGCCTCACACCCTGCTGAGGACAGGCAAGTCAGCAATCACTTGGCTCAGCCAGTGTTGCATCCCGGTGGCACAATGGCCTTTCAGTTTGGTGAGATTTTATCTGGAAGCCCTCTGGTCGCATTTCAAGTTCACAGGATTGCCCGCCCAGCAGCATGCTTGAAAAAAATCAAACCCGATTTTTAAAAGAGGCAGAGAGGGTTTAAAGCTAACCTGTGTTGACACGCAGAGGACAGCGAACATGGGAGAGCCTGCACATGGAGAGAAAAGGCTGCGGAGACAAACACACCGAGGGAGTCTGCCCAAAACCGCAGGCGAGTACCAGGGATGCACACAGCATGTTGGACATCTGAGCTGGAGACTGGGTGAAACGGGGAGCCAGAAACATTTTAAAGCCTATGCAGTCTAGTGATGGAAACAGAGATGAAACACAGTTTAGGGAGACACGTGTATTTCAGTGGTTTTGATTTCTAATGCACCTATTGTGCCATGATTTGAAAGCTCTTGCAAACCTGAGCTAATCACATCTTATTAAGATCCTCATATTAAGGATTAATATGAATTAATACATATTTTAATCAATTGTTAGAGTATAACAGATACTCTAGATATCAATTACTTAATGCTTCCTACTGCTGCTCTTGTAACTACGTAATGTGTTTATTTCTGTCACATACTTGTGTCACCTCTCCAGCATTTAAGAACTTCTTTTAGAAGTGGACCCATAAGATAATGTTGCTGCTAACTAATTAAGCTCCACGGCATCTTTGCAAATATTTAAGTGCTAAAGAGATAGCCCAATTTCATCCATCGAAATGGCTTTTCATACATAGGATTCCAAATTAGCTATAATCTGGACAGACCAGTAGAAAACACAGCTGTGCTCTGGATGAAAGATAAACAATATGTTGTCATGACTGCTGCTTTTTGCTCCAAATATGCCAGTCCTGTTGCAACGAGAAAAATCTTTTTGCTATAATCTTAACTACTGCATTTATCCACAGCATTGTTGCTCATTAGCAACCTAAGACACGTGAATGCCGCAGTATAACAAGTAGGCTCGAGTCATTTAAATCATCTTATTGCTTTAATTCCCATGTTCAGGACACTCCTGGCTTTTTCAGCTAGCTCAGCAGTGACAGAAAATCTTGGCCTAACCTCAGCTCCTGGTGTTTTTGAACTGCTCTCCCCTGCAGCTTCTACACTTGTAGATTATTTCAGCACTTAGCATAGGCTGAACGACTTCCCCAAAAGCATGATAGAAACAGCTTGGCACATATAAAAGACTCGCCCTTCTCACATAAGTACAAAGCTGGCTAAAGCTGAAGAACACGTATAGATTATGCTCCAAGTCATACTGCTAACCTATAAACCTTGTCTCAGTAGGGCTTAACATGCTCTTAAGCTGGCTAAACCTGTTGACACTAGCTTAAAACATATCCGATTCCAGCTGTCTTCCTTGTGGTGAAGTACACGACAGCGACAGACCCCGAGTGCCGTAAGGTGTCATTCAATACTGGAAGATCATCACAGATCGTCTTCAGATGCCTCCATTGATCACATGAACAATCTTCCTCATCCTGACATGTACCAAGTCTCTATGCATAGCAGGGGACAGCAATGCCTGCAGGATGGCACTGGTCCTGGGCCAGCATTCACGTGGTGCTGGCAGTGGGGCTTGGTTTTCCTGACTTGGCCCCATGCAGATCCCCATTCCTCACCCCCGAGGAGCTCAGGTTTTGCTGAGACAAACCTGTTTAGCTTCACAACATGCACCAAGATCCATGATCCATGCAGTGATTTATAACGTATTTACTGACTGTATATAGGGGGTTAAAACTGCCTCCAGCCCTAAGCAAGAAGTGCATTTTGAGACAAAACCTGCAGGAGAAGAGTGCCTTTAATCTGTATGTAAGATAGAGATAATTACTTCGTGGTAATCAGTCTGAGTTGTTAACAGAGCTGGGAACTTCTCCTACATGGAGTTCCATCATTTCCATTGCGTATGCAGCGCTGGGCTGCCAGGGCAGGGCTTGCTACATTCTCTGTTCCAAAAAAAGATGATATTATCTATACAGATGTTTGGGCATTATTGTCTGCATGAGGATCCAGACCTCACTGCCTCCGGGGCATGCTGCATTTTGTATTCTAGTTCAACAATCCTGAGGAAGGAGAGCTGGGAATAGCACTGGAAGAATGAGAGGGTGAGCAGGTGGTGTTGTGAGGAGTTTGCTAAAAGAGATCCCCCAGCGTACATGAAATTATTCCACACTCAGAATGAGCGAACAGAGTGGACAAAGTCCAGGGTCATTACACTAATTGACACTTTACCTCCGGGAAGTCTCTGGAGATCCAATCAGGGCTGGATTATGAACACTGGGTCCCAGGCACAGGTGTGGCCTGTGCTTCCTTCATTTAGTGTAATTGTGCCTTGGCAATCTGTTCCCATCTCCTCCCTCCAAACAACTCCAGTGTAACCTGCTCTGCTATTAACCCCACCATGCCCTACGCTGAAATCCAGGTTCAGAAGAAGAAGGGTTTGTCTCACACGCTACTTTTGGTGGTAGAGCTTGGGTTTACTCTTCCAGTCTTTCACTTTCAGGTCTGCTAGCATCCTGAGCTGTAAGGGAGAGGGCGATTCTCCATCATCATAAATACACCCTCAAACAGATCAGAACTGGAGCACGTTGAAGAGCCTTTTCAGCATTTTTTGCAATCTGGATCTTGGTGTTTTATACCTTGTCCTGATGATTCATGTATGGGCACAGTGCAGTATGTCTATCCTGGGAGTGACAGGACCATGTTGTTATTGAAAGGAACGTAACAAAATGGGTATTATATAGTGCGCTTCATGGAAACCTGACAGTGGGCTCTTAATAGCAGCTTTCAGATTTATAGCATGTTTTACCAGATGCACACAAAGTTATGGGAAAAGCATAAAACATGGGTAATTATTTGCATATTTTACTTCCTTCCACTGGAATTATTTTCATTAAAAACATTATTTTTAATTGTGAAATACACCCAGATTCAGGTAATTTGATTTTATAGGTTATCAGTGCTTTGAGGCTGCTCAGCCCTGTAGTATCCAAGTCTTGATCTTGTCTTATTATTCAGTCTTCCTCACTTCCTCTCTTCTATTACCAAGTTTACTTGCAATTTAAAGTCTGCAGAATGCATGAAGCAGACAACAGGTTTGGGGCTCTGCTGCTGAAACGTGGCAACTTGCAATTACTGGAGAGACTCACAGGGCCAAAGGAAAACCAACAAGGAATCAAAGCAAAGTCTGAAGGGTGCCCCATACCCTAATCCACCTCTCTGGTCCAGCAGCATCTGCAGGACCCAGATGCAAATACCCCCAAGAGGTGTGCGGCATGTGGCCAGTCAGCCACACAAATACTTGGAGTGCTGATGATGCCTCTCACCTGCGTGGATTCTCTAGTGGTATCCACAGCCTTCCTTGCAGCAAGAGGATGTGATCACGCTGACCCTCCTATCTCATCATCTATTTTCATGGAAACTGGAACTCCTCAGCTTTGAGAATCTTGCTTTTCTGTTGGATTTCACTGTGAGCAACCACATTGCAGAGGGGATAAAGGCAGTGACTACGTAAAGCCTTAGTCTCTGCGTGGAAAGGCAACAGAAAATAACGACGATCCATCTGACCCTCCTGCCAGTTGCTTCCGTGGTATTTTTGAATCATAATTTAAGCAGAATTTTCTTCAGGCTACTTTCTTGAGGCTGTAGCACTGCCTGGGCCTGTCTCTGAAGAACACGATACCCATTTCAAACTGCATTTTGCATTTCTGAAACTGGTTCATATGGCTCTTTCCTTCTAATATTCCTTTTTATAAAGCATCACTCTAGTTTAGACAGTTACTCATCAAAACACCTGTGGGCTGCTGGTCTGCCATGATTAAGCATGAGTTACAGGTTGATCAGCTGGCATGCCACAATGCAGAGTGCTGATCCCGGACTGGGCAAAGAGCAGCTATCAGTTGAGACAAGTTTGCCTCCATTCTTTGTCCCCAGGCTACTGACTGTTCTCTGCAGACATATTTTTTTCTTCAGCCCTCTTCCCCCCAGGGCTGGCTATGTACTGGCTGTGACACCTGGCTTGCGTACTTCTGAAAACCTTGCTGCGTCCAGCCCCTGCATGGTTGATGCTCCACGTTTTTACCGGCATCACTGAGGCTCTTTATCCATAGCTCTCCATGGTTTCCACAGTTCTAGGAACACCTCAATGCCACCTCTTCTGTGGCAGCAGCTAATTTGTCCCTGCAATGCAGCTGGTACAATTTCCTCCTTTTTCAAGATGAGGAGTCAGCATCTCTCTTGGGCAAGATTCTGGCTTTTTGTTATACACATTTTTTTCCCCTGTTCTGCACCTTCTCTCTGTTCCCCGTAGTGAGGTTTCTGCTCTGATCAGGAAGGTGAGACTGGCAACTTCTCCATCAGATCCTTTCCCCTTTAGCTTCCCTTCAGGAGCTTCTTCCCTTATTTTCTGGCTGCATAACCAGTGCAATTACCTCTCTGATGATTTCCTGGATTTTCCATCTGCTTGAAATAGGCACTTGTGAGCTCTCTTGTTAATTAATGTGTTCTAAAATAATTATGTTCATCAACCAAGCCTTATCGCTTCCATTTTTTCCATAATAGTAAAATCTATCGCCCTAAGTAAAACACAGGTATTTTGATGTTCAAAAGTTAGTAAACTCAGTTTTGAACAGAGGCTAATCACTCAAAGCAGAAGTCACTACTAATCTGGAGTATCAACAAGCTGTGAGCATGCTGTACGTACTTGTTACTAAAGCTTTGCAGCTCTTGCTCAAACTGACAGAATTTCAGAGATTTCTGTTATAAATTATCTTTGCAGCTATGGAGTCTAACTCAAAACACTTTCTACTTCAGTCTGCATTAGGTATTTTGTTAACTGTATCTTAAGCTGTGCCAGCTTTTGCTATATATTATTGTGTTCTTCCTGACTGGCAATGAAATATTTTAGTAAGGGTGTGTATAAACAGTAATCTGTGACTTGGGTAATAAAACTGACAACTGGTTGTGAAGATGTTACTAACAGATAATTTTACTGAACTTGTCACATATGGTTTGAATGAAGAAACAAGTTCCCTGCGTGGTACTTGGTGGACACACAATATCCCAAACGTAACACAATTCAGTAAAGGAAAAGACCCATCAGGTCTTTCAGTTCTGCATTCTGATAAATTTGGTAACAAGGGCACCCCACAGTTTGAGTGGTTTTGTACGAAGCAAAAACCCCTAGTAATTGCATCTAGGGAGGAAACAAAATACTGCTTAGACTTGGGGGAAATGCTTCTGCTTTGTGTGCTGCCTAACATGCAATCTTACTTTATTTTAAAGTTGAAAGCTACCTGCAGGGCTTGGGGTGGGGGGTGGGGGGAGGCACGTAAAGAGACAGATCTTCTATCTCATCCTACATAGATCTAGTCAACCGCTTGGATGACAAAAGATACAAAAGGTTCACTTCTCACTACAGAAGGACCAGATAACAAGGTAACTCTTACTTATGTAACAGTGCAGTTACACTACCACTACACAACCAAAAGGAAAATTATTTACCAGTAACCACACTTCTTTGACGTATATTACCCATATACACCCTGGTATTGCAGGTGTTCCTATTACAGTCACCAGTCACTCCAGATGCCAGTTTTGCTTGGTCAGTACCTGCAGGCGCATTCATGCCCTACCTCACCCTGCAGCCACATAAATGTTGAGCTTGTCCTATGATGCCAAGTTTCTCTCAACGCTAGGAGCCCAAAGTCCTGCAGTCCTCAGAAGAGTCCTCCTCCTTCCAAGAGGGAGGGAGGTAAGAGGTTGGTAGTGAATGTATCTGATGCTAGCACTGAGCATGTCAGTCCTGAAGGTCAACTACAGGACAGGGATCTTGCTCCATCCACTCTGTTGATGTGATGTTGTAAATGTGCTGTCACCTGGGCAAGCTCAGGCAGTGTAAGAACCGTAACATGCATTTGGCACTGCTATGAATCCCAGCTAACAAAAAGCAAAGTCCATGGATTGGATTGCCAGGGGGAAGTTCCAGTCCAGACTGTAGAGAAACAAGAGTAATTCTCTTCTGGGGAAACATCAGTAATTATCTTTCAAGGTGAAGAGGTAAACACAACTGTCCCCCCTGGCAGAAGCTGGGGTCCGTGCAGGAGGCAGTCCAGCCAAAATCAGAGGGGCAATAGCAGGAAGAATCAGTTACAACCCTGTTGGGTGGGTCTGTTCCTAGAGTCAGATGTGGGTAGGGATGTATGTGCAGCCTTACATGAAGGGGAACATAAGTGCAGGGTGCCATATGGCTCCGAACTGCCAGACGTGTCCTCAACATGATGACAGGACCTGCCTGTAATTGCCTGGCCAGTTTTTCCACTGCATGAAAAGTGCTCCAGTGGGAGATAAGCTTTTGCTGATAGTGTTTCCAGGCAGGCTCCAGGAAATCCAGTGAACTGTGACAGGAAGAGGAAGGACTTGTCCTGCTTCACCATGAAACCCAGGGAACTGAAAACTTTACATGCCGTCTCTAGATCCTGAAGGACTTCCACCTTCAGTGATCCCTTTAGCAGCCAGTTCTCCAGCGAAGACTGAAAAGGCCAATCCCCACGTTATTAGATGAACTGAAATTGTAGCCTTGAAAAAGTCTCTAAGTGTGCACAGTGTCACAACCAAAAGACATTTCAGATGAGACTAGCTGAGCATAAGCACGCTGCAAGTCAAGAGCGTTGCTGCAGCTGACTGATTTGTCAGACGCCCTGGCTCGGAGATCCCCTACAATCCTAGAACAGTCCAAACACATAAGCAGTAAATCTCTCTGGAAGTGAGATGTGATGCCTGGCCTTCACGTGCAGCAATGAAACCTCTCACTGGTGGTTTTGCATGTGACCCCACTCCAAACTAATGAAAATCAAGAGATATAACAGATTATTGAAATAATTTTAGGAAGAAAAGTCTACACTAAAGTAAGGAATAAATGAAATCAAAATTGAGCAAAAGCTGGCAGAAAGAACAAGGCATCAGCGTGCTATGCTGCTGTTCCACAGCAGCAGGAAAACTAATAAAATCCAGTACAGGTTTAACAAAGCAAAATGGTAAAAGTAAATTACATAAAAGAGGGAAAGGTACCAATAAATCGGGGGTGCAATGCAGAATTTTCTAACTGCTTTGGCGACATAACAATGCACCAGAGCAGCCATGCTGGTGAAGGAGCTGTACGATATGTCCTGTTCCTCCAGGGCTGCAGGAGGGTGAACAGAGGAGCGTGGCTAACACAGACTGCAAACACACAAACCTAGGGCTGCAGCACAAGCGATATGAGCACACCCAGCGTGTACGGACAGACAGATGCACGCTTGGAGGAGAATGCTGGATTCCCTTCTGAGAAACATTAGTGTTGGGACTCCCAACAGGCTGTCTGCCAAGGGGGATAATTAAACCAAATAAAAATACACAACAGTAACAGCTCCACAAATGAGGATAATTAAATTACCACATTTGATATAGGAGACCCACTTCCCATGAGTTTTCCATTGTGACCAGAGAGGAGACAATAGCAACAGAACGTGCTGCAGAAAGGAAGATTCATTTACTAAAAAGAGGCTTTCTGTTAGGGTCTGCATATTAAACATCACAGCTTTCCATAATCATGTCATAATCTCACCATAAAATTCAATCAAAGCAACAGCTTGTGAATGTCCAGAAATCAATGGAACTGTATGAGAAACGATTGCAGATCTAACACTGGAATTTATTTCAATGCTCAGTCCATGGTGGTGGTAAAGAACATCTAAATAACAGGGAAGCAGGTGTCCTGCCAACACCTCTTAGGGAAGAGACCCTTTCGCTCACATTCAGAGGAAACACAAAGAGTAGGCGAACTACAGTTCACTTCATGCTACCCATTTGTTTAATTTTTGGAAAAAAAGAGGTCACTTCTATCCACTCATCTTCCTAAACCAAAACAGTTGTTAAACTGAACAGGGGACAGTCTTATCTGGAATCCCAACCCAGTAATGTAGTTTCACTGAGCTGAATTCAAAATATAAGAGCTGCAGAATTTGCTTTATTTATTAGTGCTGAAATGCAATAGAAAGCAAGAGCTAACGTTCTGGGCTCCTGAAGAACTTTATACACTGCATAATGCACCTCTAGGGTGCTCATCTGTTAAGTGAGAGAAGTGAAAATATTTTTCCTCTTCTCCTCTCTCTAGTGAAAACACTTAGTGGACAGCACAGGCTCAATTCTTTTGAAAGCAATGGAGCGAGTGTATCCACTCAATTATTTAAAACAGTTGAGTAATTGCAGTCCTGTCAGCTCAGAAAACATCTCTCTGTTAAAGCTGCTGCACAAACCCATTTCTGTGCAGGCAGTCACAGCAGCACTACTTTTTTCTTTATTTATTTCCACATTCTCCAAGTTGGAGACACCGGTGAGGGATGAGGCTGCATGCCCCTGTTTACAGCTAGTTTTGCTGCAGGGTAAAACTCAGTCAGTAGAAGGAAGGAGGGAGGGAGGTGGGGACACCTTGGGAGCTTTTTTTGGAGGTGGCAGGTTTATAAGTGGGCTGTGCTGGCTGATGACTACATAAATCCCTACAGAAATCTCTCAGGGCATGGTGTGTGCCAGAGATAAATATTACAATAGTAGGCTTATAGCAAAATGGATTCAGACAGCCAGGAGAGTCCAAGGATGGAACAGGATTGGGAAGAAAGTCCTCTTGCTAAAGAAGCTCTTCTCTGGAGAAGCTCCTTTAGCAGGTGCTAGGAGATAGGAAGGTTACCACGTTTGCCAACCACAGATTCCAATGCACAGAGGAAAAACACGGCAGTGTGCAAAGACCACTAGTAATTTCTTCCCTAGCCCCAAACACACAGAGAATCACAGCTCTGATGCGCATGCTTGCCAGCACCACCACTTTATTCCACAGCTGTCCTGCACTCAGTCCTGTCCTGTCCTGTCCAAAAGCATGCAATTTACAAACCTTTTTTTTGGGTTGTAGGATACAGAACAAGAACAGACTGACAAGTCAAGCCATGGACACGTGCACATCCATATAACCTGATCATTTGAAAACAAAGGGTTGTTCCTTTCATTTTACTACTCTCACCAGTAATGGCTTTCTGGGACAGTTTTCAAGCAGATTGCAAGAAACAGTTATCAAGGCAAATTAATTATACAAAGCATATGCTGACAGTGCTGAGTTTCCACGTTTTCATTAACTGGCTCACCTTAATGGGTACTTCTCTCCAGGGTCCCTCCCCAGGTGGAAAAGAAGTGGCAGGGTAGTGTGCTCCTCCTGCGTATGTGTTGTCACTCCAGAGACATTCTGCCCGGGACAGAAATCAATGCCCTGCGGTGAAAAGGAGAAAGGTCATCAAGGGTGAAGCAGGGGAGGGAGCAAAATTTTAGCTGATGCCACTTTCTTCAGCACCTTGTTCCAGCATACCCACAACACCCAGAACTATTTTAAACTGAGAGCCCACTTCAGTCTGCAAAATGGATTCTGATCTGATGGTGTAAAATAAGTTGACAGTGTTGGCATCACACTGACGTAAAAGCTGAAGCAGGCCTTACATTCTTGCCTTATAAAAAAGTAATCTCTATAAAATATTCATTAAAATGAAATGGCAAAACAAAAGACAAAGAGGTGAAACCACTTAATCATAAAAATTCTGCATGTGGAAAGTTATCTTCTCTTTGGTTTCTATGGCTCTGAAATAACACAGAGAGCATCGGATCACTTGGCAGTTCTCATCAAAAAGCAACAGTCCCAGGGGGAAACATCCAGCCAAACCAAGGGGCATCACCCTGAGAGGCAATGGGCACCTGCTAGCCTCCCTGAAAACAGCTTGCCAGCATCTGACAGCAGACCTGAAGGATCTGTTTTGATGAAGAACAGAGCAAATCTGGATAATTTTAAAGAAATGGGTGCATTTGTTGATCCGATTCATAGCAAGCTGTTACTGAGGCACATCGGGGCTGAAAGAACTGTATTGTCTGGAGATGTTCCTGTCACTAACATTCAAGTCTACAGGGTTAGAAGCTGGGATAATCCCAGCAGTGGATACGCAGGGCGCAAGTACTGGGACTCTTCCTTTGCTAGCAGCAATGGGTTAAAAGTACTTGCCGGCCACAGAGGGACAGAGCGAGCCACCTGCTCTAAAGTCCAGCGCAGCAAGCAATCTGCATCTGCCCTTGCATGCCTTGCCAGGCTGCATCTCGCGAAGCCCAGCCAGTTATTAGCCAGGTGTCGAGCTCCCTAACCACCTAGAGCCTGGCCTGCAGTCTTGAGGGCTAACAGAACCCATTTAAGCCCTAGGAATAGCAAAAAATGCAAAGCACTAATTTCACTGAATGGCAAATAAAGCAGGGGGCCCCATAGGCCAGCAAGGACTAGCACCAAATGAACTTGTTAAAGCTCAGGTTTACAATTCCAGCTAACATGCTGAGCTCCTTACAATACCTCAAAATGCCCCGAGACACGGACACAGACATGGAGAGAAGGTAAATGGGAATATTTCAATGGAGGTGGGAAAGCAGCTCTAGCATTTGCTTATAAAACAAACAAACTGAAAAGGCTCTCTACAGATGTTGGTAGGATTTGATTGGCAAACAATTTTCTAAAAATATCCTGTGTTTTTAATGGACAGCTGATCAGTGGAGCAGTTAATATTCTGCTTTTCAATAAAGCAAGAAGTTTAGAAGCCCATGAAATCCCATTTATCTGCACAGAGCTATAGATTCCTGAATCACTGACTGGAAAAATAAGAGAGTTGCTTGATAGGTTGTAGTGGCCTACTAATAATGGACTTTAAATGGATACAAAAATGATTGACCTTTCCACCTTGCAATGCCACAGGCCTCTGAAACACACAGTGAAAAACAGATTATTTTTTTTCCTCAAAAGGAACGGTTAATGAAAAGGTATCAAAGCCTACATAACATCCAAATTATAATTTGGATGCAAATCAAACAAGCAATTTAATTAAGAGCCTGCTAATTGGTACAATGCTCTTCAGCTGCAAATGCTTTAGTTTGAAAGAAGATTTTAGTCTCTTGGGTATTTGTTTATAGAATCCTCTGTTTACATTTTATCTTTTGTTTCCCATAAAGTCCTTGTAGCTGAGACTCCAGCACACAGCCCAGGCTACATCCCAAAGGCTCCCAGGAAAGGAAGTGCTGTGACAACTTGCCTGATGCCACTAGCCAAAAGCTACCTGTCTTTCTAATCTAAGCACTCAATACCCTTTTCAGAAGTAGTCTATTGGGGAAAAAATAAAATAAATTAAAAAATAAAATCAAGCATATCGTTTTATGATATTGATAAATAAAACACTTAAAATATGGCTGAAACCACCTTTTACATTTCTAAGGCCTTTCTATATTCATAAATAAAACTGACTATTATTATTTTTACATACTGTGTAACTGCCAATATTCAGCCCACAGAGAGAGTTTAAATTATTTTCTACCTGCTCATCAACAAATGAGCAAAAAATAAGACATAAAATTATATTCTTACACCCCTCATCAAGGCATTGTCCTGCATCAAAGTAATACATTACAGATACAAGTATGAGCCTAGTCTTCTGTCCCTTTGACAGAAAAGAATATTTAATTTATCATCCATAGCTCTATGCCACTCTGTTTTGTAAGTCAAAGCCTTTTCAGTTCTCAGGATGGGAAGAGAAAAACCAGCTATACCAGTGAACTGAAAGTCTGAGGTCCCCAAGTCTGGATTGCTTTGCTTTTCTGGAGCAAAACCAGTGTAAAGTAAATCTGTTTGAGATTTAAGAAATATTTAAAGATGAGACAATCCACACTCTGGAGCATCTGGACAATGCCTGTGGTTGTTTGGGAAGCATGTAAATTTGGTCATGTGTGGTACTGGGAGCTGGGGCAGAGGGACATGCCAAAACTCCTTGTGTATGCCTTGGGTAGGAGAGGAACTGCCTTCCAGCTCTGCTACCCCAGCAGGCTGCGGAACAGGGCTGATGAGGAAGGGGACTGTCTTCTAGACGATAATTTTAAATCATGTCACCATTTAGGATCATTTCTTGCCCTTCATTAAACAAAACTTTTTTACTTTTTTTTCTTTCTTTTTTTTTCTGGGTTTTTTTTGGTTGGTTTTTTTTTGTTTTTTGGTAAAAGCCTGAGCCGACAACGTGCCTTGTGGACCCAAGAACACTGCAGGCTTTAACAATAAATGCAAATGTGCCAGGTTCCCAGCAGCAGCAAAAGCCTCATCATTCCATAGGCTGCAGAGGAGCTCTCCCCATTTACACCAGGGGACCAGCTTCAGCTCCCTGGCATTGTCAACAAGATGGCAACTTCACCCAGAAATAAAGATATGTTATGTCTGAGAAGAGCAAAGAGGTAGCTATGCCTGCCCTATCACCAGGATAATAAACCCCAAACCAACTACCACTTCATCTGCTGTTATTTCCTTCAAGCTAGTTATTTGTCAGACTGTTAATGACAGTATGCAGGGGATCAATAGCAAGTTAAAGCACATGCCTAATATTTTACTTTGCACACCATCCACTGTAATTTGCATGTTCACAGGTAACACTGATCAAACAAAGTAGAAAGATCACTCCTTGTGTTTAAGCAAATTCTTGGAGCTTTTTTCCTCAATTACAAAAGCATGAAAGCCAAACCAGAATATCCTATCTGGAGTGCCTCGATGCCTTCTAAGGGAGCCCATAAAAGAGCATCAGATGGCAACCAGAAATAGCTTAGCTCCTGCACCCAGTCTCTTACACAGGCGCAGTATTTTGTACCACTGTGCAGACGTGTTTGCTGCAGGACAAATTCCAGCAATTATTTTAAAAAAAACCCCAAACCCACATTTCCTGCAGATCAGGTAAACCTTTCAGCGAGCACGTCTTTCTGCCCTTCTCCCCAGCAATCATGTAACCTGGATTGTTTTTCCGTTCCTAAAATCTAGCAGCTATTGGTTGCACAGCTTATGCTTTAATTTCCAGAGCAAATGGACCACAGATGCTATGTCAATATAGACATGAGACAAATACAGCTGGTTGCCAGTTTGGGCTCTCCGCCAAGCGATGGAATCACCACTTGTGTTAACGTAAGCCCTCTGGCAATTCGTCACACTGGCGCTATCCCAGATCCCTCCGACTTGACAAGCGGCTGCAGATTTTGATAGTGGCGCAGCAAATCTGGGGTCTGTCTCCTGGTCATGTCTCCTCATTCCGCCACACAAAACCCAGAGCGGCAGAACTGTATTAATATTGGAAGGAGAAAAGAACAGCAGTTAATTAAAGCCAGGAACGTTGTTTCTCGCTGCTTGCCACAGCATTGGGTAAGTGGTTGTTCTCACTCGCCTGGCAATTCCCAGCAAAAGCCTCCCAAACTGGATCTCTGAATGACCAGACACCTGAAAGTGTGACTGCCAAGCTTCAACCCTGTTGAACAAAAATTGCTTCTAATGTGTTAACTGTCTGGAAGAGACCCCAGAAGATGGGCAGATCAGCAAGGCTCCAGCGGCTCTCAAGCAGAAGCGATCAATGGCTAGCTCATATGCTCAGAAGACCACAATCAAATGTCATTATTTGTGAGGTTCTACTTGACTTCACATCCCCCTTGCAGAAAAGGCTTTATCGATCCCTTCACGTAGAGGAGAAGGGCAATCAGACAGACTGCAGCAGGAATAACCCCTTTGGCATTTTACATTAAAACAATAGGGTCTTCTGGCAGGCACCTACACCAATCATTTAAAGACACAGGAGCTCTCATGAAAAACCACTGAAGACTACTAACAAGATACTAAGCTGACAGCAGAAAGGTTGATGTTATCAGCCACTCTCCAACAAACTGAAGGGCGTTTTCCACATTTTTTTTCTTAATTATTTTTTTCCTTTCTTGCACCACTGCTCTTGGAGGGCACAAGAACTATTTTCTGCTGGATAGTCTCTGTGGCAGGCAGAAGGAAATTTCCTTTCTCCTGCCAGCTCATACTCCTGCCTCCTCTACATAGCATTAAATTAGGCAATTCCTGAAGGACTTGCTAACTACTCAGATAAATCCATAGAGAATACTCATTTTTTCCCCCTGCTTTCAGACCTCTCCTGAACAAGGAAGGTGAAATGTACCTCTCCCTTCAACCCAGTGGACAAAATAATTCATAACAATGCAGACTCGGCGTGCGTATTTGAGGAATGGGACGCTGTGCACCTGGCATCATGGCTCTGGGCACGAACAGCAGTAAAACAGAAACGCCAAGTTTGCATGATCTGTCATGCACTTTGCAATCCAGTTCAAATTTGGTAATGAACAAGCATGACTTACAGGTTAAAAGGACGGATGGTGAAAGCAACAAGAACAGCATTTTACAGGAGACTTCCAGTAAAAGTCCTGCGTGTTACACCATACAAGAGAGGGATCTCCCCAGCTTTATCCTTAGTTCTTACTTCCGCTCCAACACACAGTGCATGGCTATTTTTATCACTACTGATTTTTTGCTACAAGAAAAAAGCTGGTCAATGATGGCGGAAAAGCTTATGCACTGAGATCCACCAGTCCTAGAGCAACAGGGAGTCAGCCCTTGGGCTGGAGGAAGATCTCTCTCTCCCCACCAAACTATTTACAATTTTTCTACTATTTAAAAATATAAACACATTTTTCAAGCAATGTTTCCTTTCATTTACCTCTGTCCCACTTCTCATGTCTTGAATGTCAGAGATGTCAAACTATGTAAACATGAGCCACCTATATGAAAGGAGATGGAAGCCAGGTAAACAGACCCAAATAAGCATCCTATGCAACCTACAGGACAATGTCCCACAGAGTGCTTACACTCACTTGCTTCTGTTGAGTGAGCTTTCCCTTTATGCTTTCAAGAGACTAACCATTCAAGAATGCAAGTTACCAGAGCAATCAAGTTAAGCCAGCAGAAAAGACAGCATCAAGGTATCCTCCAGCACTGAGAAAGATTACGAGACTTTATGACAGGAGTCAGACTAGAAAAAAATTGCTTGAGGGTTAAAAAATAAACAAACAAAAAATAGGAAGAACAGAACAGCACACTTCATCTTTGTGAAAGATGACAAATTTTAATCCCAGGCCATAAGGCAGAGGATGCAGACCAGTAAGGGCATGTTAATGTCATGGGAGTCTAAGATGACTGTAAACCTGTGTACTGCTTGCATGGGATCGTTCCAGTGTAAATATTCCAAGTGCCATATGGAGAGAAGCATTTATATCCCTTTCTGCTTTGCTAGGCTTTGCTTTCCGTAAACTGCGTCTCTCCGGTACATTTTTATTTGTGTATACATATTTTATTACTTAACTAACTTATGCCACAATGAAACACATAGCTTTCCAGGTTAGAGGCCAAAATTGCACACATTCCTTCTAGTTAATCCTGAAAGACCTGGTAGTCCTAAACAGACCCAGGACATGCACCAATTTCATATTTTCCAATATCAACATGAAAACATGGTTCTGGCTGCTTTAATGCTATAATCTCATCTAAAAGTCAAACAAAAACTCACAGAGTGTGCATTAAAAACAGCTCAAGTTTTCTGTATCAATGATTTCCCACACTGTCAATTAAGGGAATTCTGAAAGTGAAAGAAGGTTTGGCTAAAACATGCCATGTATCTGTCAAAATAATGAGATACTCAACTACCCATAAAACAACCCTCTTAAAAATTTGCAGACAGCTGTTTTGACACATCTGGCCAACTTCAGATCTCTTTCAAATGGGTGACATGCCAACCAGATACACTTGTTTATTCCACGTCTGAGTTTGGACCTTCACACAGAGAGAGTATCATATTTGGAAGTTTACTAAGTCATCACACTGGATTCACAATATGGTAGGAACCCATGCTAAAGATCATACAACAAGGCCTCATTAGCTGAAGTTCTACTGGGATAGCAAATCAAACTTATCGAACGGCAAACCTGCCAACAGTCAGAATTCCTAATGCCGCAGACGTGCTTGTATTTAAATACATTTTTCAAATTAAATTAGCAAACAAATTGGCCTTTTATATTCTGGCAGCGTAACTGTAGTCCAATATCAATACAGCTGGGAAAACCAGTCACTAAAAGAGGCAACTGTATTGTAAGGTGAGATTACAGGTCTCCTAAAACAGGACTCAGAACTGTAGAACTGTCCTGCATTCTGATTTATTCCTATTTTTAAACTTGCAAGGTTTATAATTAATGGCTTGAGGACATGAGGAGAATTGGAACAAATTTCAGTCTCGGCTTCCTCTGCATGTTGTTAATGGCTAGCCTGTCCACTAATGTGCTCCAATTTTACCCACATCAACCACATGTGATACAAGCTGCAGGAAAGCAAGTGAATTTTTAATAATCTCTCTGATGTACAGTATAATTGCTGACTTTTATCAGACAGTGGTTAAACAAAGACTTAGAAAGAAATAAATATTCCTTAATTGCACAACTGCCATTGCTCACAGCAGGAGAGCCTTTGAAATGAGTAACTGGTCCCCATTATCACAGCTACACACATACTCAGACATATACAAATAAGTTTAGATCAACGCAGACGTTTATTTATTTCCCAGCTAGGTAGGTAACTGTGTGTATGTGCTTATATGACAATGGAGAGCAAATAACGTGTGACATTATCTTCCACACACATGGGAAAAGCATGCCTCTAAGCCCATTCATGTACCCATACACACGTACATGCAAGCTCCCAGTGTGTCTCACACAGGGAAAATCCTCCACACCGTGCCTCGTGTGATATATGGGTTTTACTTGCATACTAACCTAGACAGATATGTTATCTCATTTTAGCTGTGTAGAATTAGCATTGAGACAGTGTGCAATGCATTTCTGGAGCCAACCTTCCTCCTCCTTCCTCTGTGTAAAACAGAAACTTTGATTCCTGGAGCATTACAGTCTTAAAAAGACAAATGCACATATTTACAGCCCTGAATGTAAATGACTCCCTTGGAGCTGATGTTTCGTTCTACCCCCAGGACATCCCAATGAAAGAAACCATGCACTTTTATATCGACAAATGTCATCAGCACTTATTTCTGCACCTGTGATGCCTTGAGGACCCACCATAAGTTAAAAAAAAAAAAAAAAAGACATAAAAAAAATCATACAAACAATCCCTCCCCAATACCAGCCTGCTGTCAAAATTGCTGAGAGCTGTGCCATAATGCATTTAGTTCATGTCTAAAGGTATAATCAGCAAGGCACATGTGTGAACCTGCCATTCAAGAAATGCCCCAGAGTTTAGTACACAAGTCTGAGGCAAGAAAGATACAAAAGAAGAAAAATAATAGTGCTTAACATCCAATTGTGAGAAGATCAGCCAGGAAATTACAAAAGCTGTGCTTATTTGGCAAATAAAATGTAAAACATCTTATAGTGTGATATGGGCTCACAAAAATGCTGATAATAGATTAAATACATGTACTCTACTGTTTTCAACAACCGCTGTTCTTTCCACTGTGCCGTTCCTATGGCTTTCCTTTTCCCATTCAAGGGGAAAAAAAAGCCAAACCAACAAACCCATCCCTATTCCATTTAAGTAGTTCAGGGCACCAGGTCTTCTGTACTAGAAATTGTAAGATACGTGATCAATTCAGCATCGGACTCCAAACTTTGTAAGGGTACACATGAAAGCTCAGAATTCCACAGGGAAAGAAGCTGAATATTAAGGGGCATTAAGTTCTGATTAAAGGGAGCACCCCTCAGAACAACCTGGACTTTGCTCATTTTCCTTCACTTGTCTCCGATTTCAGTAGAGGGGTGACACCTCTTCACCAGCAGATCTGGTAGCTCTTAAGAGGCTGTGAATAATAGGCTGGTTTGCAAGTGCCCCAGTGACATTCCCCAAATTAAAACTTTGCTTTAAAGGGTTCTTTTTCCCTGGCAGAACCAAGGAGACCAGGGTGCAGGTCAGTGTCCTGTTACCTTGCTGTACTCCTCCCAGGAGTTGCTCCAGGTCCAGTAGTGAGCCTTGTAAAGCCCGATTCTCACCGCCATCATCTCGTTGCCACGATAATAGAATATGGGCCTGAGAAGGAGAGCAGAGCTGCATGAGAAACGCCAACACACTAGACCCAGGCAGCCACCACTGCAGCAGCCTCGCTGATAAGGGAGACAAACACTTTAATGGTGTCTGACTTCCGATTCGGCTATCAGTCAGAAACAGGCTGCCTCCTAATAGTCTCTACTGCAACGTTTTCAATTAACATTTTTTAAAGTGTTCATCAAGTTGAGAGCTCACACAGCGCAAGAATGAAACATTATACAGCTTGGCTGCCAGTGATTGTTAATCCTTGAACTATCAGACCCTGTTATTTCCTATAGAGCATGCCGATTTAAACACCAAATGTCTCAGAAGTGGCGTGTGTGTGTGTGCGCGCGCACACAAGAGAAAGGGGGATCTGCAGACTCTGTGATGCTTAGTCTCCACTTTATGGCAGCACCAAGCTATGTACCGTTAGTGTCACATGGACAGGAGAGTCTGTCAGGGAGGACACCAGGTGCTGGTCTGTTCTGGATGACACCTGAGGAAAACTCTGTATGGAAAAACCTGGCAGCCAGACATGCTTTATTATCTCCTGACTATTTTTTTTTTGCAAAACCTCCCTTGGCACTATCTAAACATACCACTGAAAACTGCAATTTTTTCCCCCGAAGGTTTTCCTAATTAAAAATACAGTTGAGAAATGCACCTTGCTTGAAGCATTTGGTCTGCACCCACATGCACACAATACCCCTTCCTAGGGCATCATTCCTGGCAGTATCCCCCAATAACATGCTACTGTTGTTTGAGGGAAGAGTACAAAATTTTACTGAAACGGACTATCTGCAGGAGAGAAGTTTGATTTGTTGGTGGAGCTCATCACACAGGGACATCAGACTTAGTCAGCTCTTCTTTCCAGTTGTTTCAGGCTGCTGACAGGACAAGACGGTGAATCTGTTTATCACTGTCAGTAGGGTACATACATCTTTGTCTTTCCTTCAGAGATCCACTCAGCAAAAAATACTCACTCTAGTGATGCCACCTTGAAAAAACAATCCCTAAATGCAAGATAAGATTAAAATATCCATGTCTGAATGACAGGAGTGGCCTTAGATCTCTTCAATTTTAAAATTGCAGCCTCCCCTGCAGGTTCCTTACACAAAGGATGAGCTTTTCTCCTTTGTCACCAGGAACTGTCCGTGAACAAAGGGGAAATGCCACTGCCAGCAGAGCCCACTCCTGCATCCTTAAGGCACCTGAAATGCCGGTGAAATAAAGGCAGCTTGAGAGATCTGCCCAAGTACAGAACCTGATTTAAACCAGTACCATTAAACAAAAGCCCAAAGAAATATGCCACAAAGTATGCCAGTCTCCTCTTTCCTTGCTGTAAACACTCACTATTTGACAAGCTATTATGTGCCCCTTTGACTGAAGAAGTGGGGGTTAGGCTTTTGCTTTAAAAAAAAAAATCCATCTTTGAAAGAGGATTACAGTACATACTCTAAATTCTGCTATTACTGATTTCTTTTAGCCCCATTCACTTTTTTCCTTTTTAAGATTAAAAGAACACAACAACTTCATCTCCTGGAAAGTTTCTGGGGGGCTGTGGAAACTGTGACCTGGTCGGGTTTGGGGGAAAAAAAAAAAAAAAAAAAAAAAAGCCATGATGTGCCATGAGTGACTGCTATTGTTACACAAACAGCACCAGTTCCAAGGGGTTGGTGACTGCACTGAAGTTATCTTTTAAAACAACAAAGCAGCTTTACAAACTTTCAGAAGTATAGATGGGATAAACTGTTTGAGGAACCTGCAATGCCTCTCATCAGCCACTGGCTGAGCTCTCAGGTAATACGGTAGGCATGCTTTTTGCTTAACAGGCACAAATGCAATTTTACAGAATAAAAGCTCACATCCAACACAGAAAAGAACTCAAGTATGTTTTCCATACATACATTTCTTTGCTATCTCACAGACAAAGAATATGTCTATGTTCAGGTTTCCCAGGCTGCCAAATTTCTCATCAAAATCACAACTACAAGACCTCTCTTGACCTCCAGCCCTTCCAATGAGAGCACCAAGGATATCTGCTGTCAGATCTTGGTGCCTGTACCCAACAGCTGACAGCACTCCATGCCCATAAAGATCCCAGGTCTTTAACCCAAATCTATTCTTGCAAAAGCATCCACAGAAACAGGACCTTGGGAGGAGATGAGCTTCCAGATCAGCTGCAGCAGTGCAGCTTTTACCTTCAACCTCTTGCGAGCAGGGGCTATAAGGACCCAGCATACTCTTGGATGTTTTTCCAGTAATAAATAATGTATTCTCCCCTACCCAGGCTACGTTTCTCAGGCTTTTATCTCCCCTATTGCCATATGTTGTTCCAGGGATCCCTGCTAACCCCCTGACATTTTCATCTGTCCCCAGACTCCACTGTATGGCAACATGCCACATGTCAGGAAATCCCACCTCTGCTTGCTCCACTGGAGAATGAGCACAAAGTGTAAATCTCTGGTGCTACCCCACCTCACTGAGCAGGAGCAAAGAGGCATCAATTCAGTTTATAAAATATTTCTGTAAATCTGATTTAAAAAATAAACCAAAATTTGGCATCACTTCAGTTAGTATGCAAGGGTCGGAGCTCTGGGCTCATAACTAACCTGTCAATTAGCTTGCCCTGCAAGATGGCAGGTAAAAGGTCAATGCCATCAATCTGTCTGTCACCAGGAGGCTGCAATCCCGCCAGGGAGAGGCTGGTGGTGAACAAATCCATCACGTTGCCCAGCTGATGACTGACCTGAAAAATCAACAGAAACGCATTTGCAAAAAGACCTTCAGTAAAAGCCAAAATGAAACAGGCTGGTTCCGCCAAGCAGAAGCATTGGCTCCTGAACCTCCCTCTCAGCTAAACGTCTTTTGAGAATATCTCCCTTTACAGTGCTGTGGTCACCAGCAAACCTCCTATTAAAATAATAAAAGAAAGCAGATGATCCATATTTCTCCACTTCCAGTGAACATTTGCATTTTGATTCATTTTTTTCATTTTCCTCTCTTCTCACTTCTCTGTATGTACCCGCTTTACAGGAGCATGTTTTTGCAGAGTTCAACTTAATTTTGCAAATTGCAAGTAATTTGTGGATTGAAAAAACAGCACTTAAACCCAGGGCGGGGGCGCTAAAAAGGGTCCTTGATTTCTAGCCTCTCCAGGTCATCTCTGGAATCCAGATTGCCCTGAGAGATTTCCCAGAAAGCACAGGGATAGATGGATAATAACAAAAAGAGCCCAATGACTTAATCTGCAAACCATTTCCAGAAATACAAGAACTGTAAAGTTGTGGTACTTTTAGTATATATTTTAATAAGGGAGAAAAACATCTGGTTTTGGCGCCAATGGAGATGTGCAAGCTTTTTTTTCCCTCCCCCCCTGTTTTTTTTTCCCTTTCCTTAATTGGAAGCCATACTTAATCTCTCTGGTCTTAATTATTTATATTTTAAAAAACTAAAAAGTCTGTTCTGACTGATTCTTTCTGCATCTTTGCTCCCACTCTGCTTGCAGTATGCTGCAGTTACCTGTTGCAGGAAGTTTAATTAGCCAGTGACACATTAAATTAAAGCAGATACATTCAAATCAAGAGCAAGACTGTTTCGCACCAGGACACACAAGCACAAGATGCAACATAAAAGAGCCTTTTCAGCCGTACCACTTGTTCGGAAACAAGAAGCCATCTGATACAAGCCCCCATCTGTAAGTACAGAAGCACTTTCTGACTGAAATCCAAGTCCTAGCAGCAGCCTTGTGAATGGCAGTGTGAACATTACAATGCTGGGACTACCAAAGACTTTTTAGCTCTGAATCCTCTTCCTACTCACAAACAGACTCCCAGCCTGAAAGCTGACACCCATTACTTAAATACGAAAACAAATGATAACATGATAAATGAATTTTTGTGAGATGCTGACTCTAGAAAAAAAAACTAAAGGGAAAAATGCTATTTTCGCTGGGACACTAAGCCTTTTATTAAGAGACTGGGCTGAAAAAGGTGAATACAAAGGAAGAATTAAGTTAAAAAAAGAAAGAAACTGGAGAAAGCAACATGCAGGGGACTAATTACAAGTTTAACGTTACAATATCACATTATTTGATTATAGTAATTTCAAAATTTAATGGCTTTCATTCATCAAAAGATGTTGGCAGGAACACATAAAGTTAAAGCTGCACACAAGAATACCTCCACAACTCTTAAGAAGAAAACAAAGTGCAAAACTCTAAGCACAAGAGGAAGCCTGACCATGGAAATCCTTGCCCAGGAAAGCAGTTGGATCAGTTGACCTAGATCAATAGGTCTTGCAGAAGGTCTCGGGCGTTTGAGGTTAAGCCTTATTCACAGGCATTGCTGCAGCAGGCAGCTTGAAAGAGGTCATGCTCAGCCTGTCCTTGTAGGCAGTGACAAACAGAGGTGAGCCCACAAATCCCTCACAAAAAGCAGATGTATATGTCAAGTTCCCTCCCTACATGGAGAAAAGAATGGGGATCTTCCGATACACAGCTGTGGAGAGGGAAACAGAACTGAGCTCTCTGATGGTGTAACCCTGCTCCTTGGTCTCCCCGGGGCCATTCGGCAAAGGTGCACCGCTGGGGAGAACCAAAGCTGGCCACGTCGTCTGTGGGATTAGCTGCGGGACACTGCTGCGTGCTCCTTGGACCGGCCCCTTGCATAGGCTCTTCTCTGGTCTTGTTTGTGCACTCAGAAAGGACGGACACATTAAAAAACAGTGTACAAAACCCCAAACCACCAGCTCACTCCTTACAGAGCTGGACAGCTTCATGAGCCACTGGTGTTGGGAACGCTGCACTCCCTCAGTCAAAGGGGATTACAAGCACTCAGCATCTCAGCGAAGATGCTCAGCCCCTTGTAGGCTCATCGGCTGGCTAATTTACCCCGAGCATGCCTTTGGAGAGCTGCAGGGTCAGCAGAACACCATATGCAGAGCTTGGAGTCTAATAAAGAGGAGATCTGGCACACGTCTGCTCCCTGACAACTGCTACGTCAGGAGCAGGCAGGCAAACTGGTTTCTGACACTTTTTGTAATTAGACCTCTCACAATTTATAAGCCAAATCCAAAAGTCACTTTACTTGTTGTCACTGCATTCCCTCGCCTCAATCTTTTGATAACAGGCAGCAAGAGGCAATCGGTGACCTGAGACTTGTGCCTCTAATATCACCTAATTTATACATCGTGTTGTGACAATCCTGTGGGGCCACTATGGTCTTCTTGTACTGGCCCTTATTAACCATAACCAGATGTAGATGACTCTCTTTAATCATCCAATTACGTTTCTGGTCTCAGACAACATTTTTCCGTGAAGCAGAGAAAACTTCTTAAGGAAATTAAATGCCCATGCCACAGCCACTTGGATTTATCTGTGCTCTGCAGCACCACATTGAAGAAGGGGGGAGGGGGGAAAGGTTAATATTTATATAAAACTTTGAAGTATTTTCAGAGAAAAATAAAAAAATTACCATTTTCTCCTGTCAACAGTGCTCTTTCATTCTAGTTGCCTTTCCCATTTATTTATTTATTTTAAGAAAAGAAAAAGAAAAATCCAGAGAGGGCAACAGCCCAGAGAAAATAAATAATATATAAAAAAGAGCGAGATCAGATATTGCTCGTATCAGTGAGAAACAGCCGGTATTACGCACGTAAGAACGGATTTTTCCCCCCTCCTTCCCCCCCTTCTTTTTAATAAACTCTCAGTATACACATAACGTCTTTAAGAAAATGAAATCCTTTTGCTGTGGGCCACGTTGCTAGAAGAAATAGTCACCACTGCTGTTATCAGTGCTTTCAAGCTTTAACTCTGAATCAAAGGCGACAATTAATAAAGTCGCCCCCGCCAGGAATGGAAAGGAGGAAAGCTAAATATTTGAAACTGGGTGAACAAATGTCAGGGTGTTTTTAAATAAAATCCTTTTACAGTTATCACAGCAAGCAGACCTGATATCCCTGTCTAATTCAATTTCAATTTGCGCCCCATGGGAGATAGTGAAGAAAAGGTTGCAATGCTGTCTTTGGGTTGATATGTTCTTTTCTCCTTCAGGAAGCAGGCACGAGAGAGGAAGGGGAGGAGGGTGAGGGAAGAGAGAAGGAGGATTCAAATACCAACAGAATATGATTCTTTTTTTTTTTTTTTCCAGCTGGATCCTTCCAGAAGGCAGATGTGATGTGGGGAATGTTGAAATGCTGATTTGTTGTGAATTCACCTGGAAAACGTAGCTGAGGAGGAAACTGCAGAAAGCCTGTTTGTGTGTGAATAAATATTCCTGAGGGGGGACCAGAATTAACTGAATGTTGATGCCAAGAGCAACACACACTCCCGAGGCATTCCTCTCCCCAAAAAACTGCAAATCAGCCAACTGCACCAATTATCCTAACCTCTATCGATATCCTGCCAAGTGTTCACAATCCTGTCACCTAACTTCTTTTGTTTAAATAAAACGGTACTCCTTTATTTCAGCAAACAAATGTATTCTTTAATAAAAACAACCCCCCCCCAACCCTATATATCAATAAGGTCATTAATAAACTGCCAGATCCCATCAGTGGAATAAGCCTTTCACTCAATAACTGGATTTCACTAGCCAGAGACACAAACTCTCTTTTTCTGGCTGCAGTTGTGCTGAAATGGTCACTGACTGTCTGTCCGCTCCTCAAAATGTCTGTGGCTGGAAAGGAACAACCAGGGCTCCTGGAGCAACCCCAGTGTAGGAAGGAATTGACCCTTCAGCTTTGTGCTTGGCACTCCTGAGAAGCTTTTCACTTCCACCCTGGTTCAAGGCTCCCAAGCCTTTGTTTCCTTCAACACTTTCGAAAAGAAAGAGCAATGAGGAGTTTGAAGCAGTTTCCCCATGTTTTACAGCTACTTGGACTACACAGGAGTTAGGCTGACTGATTTAAAAACATAGTCAAGAAGACGTTGAAGCTACAGACCCTGTAAGATACAGAAAAGAAGCCAAAACTGTACTAGCAAACATGTGTGTCTGTCACTTCATGTCAGTGAAAGAGACAATTATCAATCAATAACTACAGGTGCCCTACAGGCCAACATAGCGTGAGCTGTATTACGCAGAAGCAATGCCAAACCTCTCACCTGTAGTCAGTGCTGCTGTGGGTACCAGTGCTGCAGCCTCGATGGCAAGAATACAAGCAGAAAAGACATATAAGTAGCTATCACATATTTATTTATCAGTAGCATCATATGGGAGTCTAACTCAGCAAAGCAGCACATCCTGGGGACAGAGTTCAGAACAGGCTCCTCAAGGTACCCGAGCGGAGTCCAAGAGGACATCTGGGATGTAACACCTGCAGATGCAGACATTTGGCAGGCAGCATCACGAATTGGAGCCCAGGACAGGAAGGATTTAAAGTTAAGCATGTGCTTAAGTGCCAAGGATGATATCAGCAGTGGTGGTGGAGGGGATTTTCAGGCGCATACGTGCCCCAATAAACCTTAAGCACGCTCGCCAGCTCACCAAGCATGTGTGGGTTCATGATAGTATAGTGTAGGTCAGTCCACCCACCGACACAAACACGTTAACTCTGCACAGAAATGGCTGTTAACAGGAATTCAAACAGCAGCTTCAGCTGTGGCCTTAAGCAGAAGCCATGCACCACACCAGGCTACTGAGAGTGTTCTGTGCCATGTAAAGCTTCACCGCTGCACTACATGCAAAAGACTACCTGTGAGAAGGGTACCAGCCAGTCACAGTTAGAAAATAAGCAGGCACAGTGATTTCTCTACTCATGTTCTTAATTACACTGAGTTACTACAATGGAAAGAATTTTTAAATCTCCTATTTACTTGTCCCCACTTATAATGCATGTTTACTTTTAGCACATTATTTTGTTTGGACATGGAAAACAAAACAGTCAGCTTCAGTTTCATGTTCTTGTATGCTAGCCCAAGGCTGTTGTACTTGGCTTGTAAAGGCTTTATGGAAATGTTTAAATTTAAACAAAAAGACTGTTTTCATTTCAATTTAAAAAAATAATAAAACATCCCTAGTAGGTTTTGTGAACGCTTTAAAAAAAAAAAATGATGAAACCAAACTACCCTCCTGCCCTCAGCTGCAGATCTAAGGTACCTGATGGCTTCCTCCTAAATGTAAATGATAAATTATCATTATCTTGACTCAATCAAACCATCAAAAGGAATGCAACTTAGAAAAATGTTTTATTTATGAATAGTTTGCAGTCTTAAGCACTGTGCCCAGTTAATGAAGTATCACTTTCTTCAGGGATGAGAGATGCTCACAAAGGGGAAGGAATCTGTATTATTTACCGTGAACCCTGCCTGCAGAAGAATTGATTGCATCCTTCTTTAATGAGAACTGGGACAAGAGAGGCTGGTAGTGCCACTGGAGGATTATTTTGAAGTGATCATATCTGTACAGGCAGGAAAGAGCAACAGTCTGGTATCTAAACCTCCCCCCAAGTGGAACTTTTATCAAACACCAAAGTGAGAGCCCTGAGGGTCAAATCACTTGATACTTCAGGGCACGGAGAGTGTGTGTGGGCAAAACACTCCTTTAAACTGGGACACACATTAGCAATGTGTCTTTATACTTCAGTTTGTTCAAATATATAACCCACTAAAAATACCATGGTCGAAAAGAGTGAAGGGTTTAAATAGAGCAGGAAGACAAAAAGACCAGACTGCCTGGCGCTCACAGAAGTGTTGATCCTAGACACTCTAGATGCAAATTCACAATAATGAACAAGAATGGCATTGTTCTCTTGGGGCAGCATTCAGCTCCTTATTCAAACAAGCATCTGGACTGACACGCTGGGCACGTTAAAAGTCTGAACTGAAGCTCACTGAACCCAGCAAGAACAACTCCATTCACTTCAGTCCACTTAGACTGATCAGAATTGTTACAAGCAGACACTCACCCCTCCTGCAGGTATATGTCCAGGCCACCAAGCAATAGCTGGCTCTCTCATGCCACCTTCAAAGGTGGTTTGTTTGCCACACAGAAAAGGACCATTGCTTCCTCCTAGAGAGACAAAAAAAGCCATAAAAACCCACAATATGCAACACTGTATTTCAAAGGGACACTGTCAACTAGGAAATGTTTAGGCTAGTTTTAAGTTTTTTCATTTCTGCATGAATGTTTCTTCAAATAAGATGTCCAGGGTTGTTTTGGGTTGGGCTTTGTTTGTTTGGGGGTTTTTTTTGTTTGTTCCGTTGGATTTTTTTAAAATATCTGTTTGTGATGAAATTGTAGGAGTGTCTTTTCAGCACAGAAAGTGACAGTTAAACACAACTTGCTATCAACAAAACAAAGAAAAAAAAACCCAAACAACATACAAACAAACAGAAAGTACTTTGCTAGCATTTTCCTTCCCTCTAAAGATGTTAACTGCTGTTTGTAACTAAAGGAAATCTGACGCTTTCAGGCAGAAATAGTATCTTTTTTTCATAATCCGTTTAAAGTACCAGAGCAGTATTAGATGCAGATACAAGAGTGAGAAAAATAATTGTGCATTCCCTGGATGTTCACTCTCAGAGATAGGAAGTGCTTTGCAGAAATGCCTGGGTTTTTAACCCAACCTTGTAGCTAAGCTTGCTGAGGAAAAACAGGGAGGTCTTGTGACCGATTCCAGGTTACACAAAGTCAAACACAGTGGTTCAGCTGAAATCAGAACTCAGGATACTCCCTGCTCTGTGGTCCAATAACCACGAGACAACCTACCTCCAAATAGAAGAGAGTGGGTTATAAAATCAATTTGCAATGACTCTGAGAGAAACAATCATTTAAACAAAAGAAAACTTGCAAAGTAACAAAAATATTTTTTCTTCTTGACATTTTTGATGAGAGCTAAAGAAGGGGGGACTCTTGAACTCTGTAATTATTCAGAAAGCTCAAATATGCATTTGGCAGATGGATATTGTGCCTGGTCCTAAATAAATAAAAAAATATTCATCCCCTGACAGCGGAGCACCATGTAGAAATGCACACAGGTGAACAACCACACCGGGTTAGGCCAAAAGTCCACTTAAACAAGGATAACTCCTCCAAAAGTGACCGGAAGTAATGAACATAAGCTAACTCTAAACATAAACGCTCTGCATTTTGAGGTTTCTCCTAACTGCATAAAGGAAGACCACAGGTACATGTCTCTTCCCCACCCCCCCAAGACAGAGATTCAAGCCCTGATTTCACAGCCCCAGCCCAGGTTTATTTATCTGAGACTCACCTTGTTTAGGAGCTGAAATGAGAGCAGCCCCATTATCAGAGGTGAAAAACACAAAAGTGTTTTCACTGATACCCAGTTTCTGAAGATGTTTTAGGATTTTTCCAATGCTATCATCAATTTCTCGCACAGCATCCCCATATCTGAGGCAAAAGTAGATGCAAAACATTAAAGGCAGCAAAAGAGGAAAAGTGTCACACAGCATAATGCACTACAATCAGCCACAATGTTCAGCAGGCATAATTTATACCTGTGCTGCAGAAATACTGCTCTTATGCATCAGGTCCTGCAACAGAGTTTTCCACTGTCACTGCAAAACCCGCGTCTCTTACCTGAAGAGAGCAACCTCTCTTGGGTATTAAGAGTCAGAATTCATTCAGACGCAAGCCACTCTTGGACAGAGACCAGCAACTGATACAAATCTAGCTGTAAAGTTCTCAAACATAGGCAAAGCCACTTTGCCATCGACTTGAAACTTAGAACATAGCTTTGCTTATGGATGCTGGTTTGAAACTGCACTCTCAGAAGCAAGGCTCACAATAACTACAGAGCTCTTTGCCACCTGTAAATTACAGTTTTCATGCATGCTTTTCTACTTGCTGTTCTGATTTATAGGCTTTTAAAACAGGCACTAATCATACAAAAGCCTTCCAAAAAATCATCTGTGCCACATACAGCACTTCATTACTCACACAACTGGCAAAGGAGCTTAGACTCCCCCTCCCACCCCATTTTAGTCACATGATCTTTATTTCAGATTATAGTAAAATCATCAAAGAACAATCCAAGCAAAGTCCTCACTAATGTATTTCAGCACACGTATACACTTTTGAGAAATTATCTATATGCGCAGATCTAGAAAACAATGCTTAGGGTTTCTGTTTCTGCAGCATGAGGTATTAATTAAAAAAAAATCCAACAATACCCACAAAACCAAGACTTACAGTCCTCTCTGACTAGTGCCCAGGAACTGTTTGGAGGCATAAACAGGAGCATGGGTAGCATCGATTGCCCAGTATAAAAAAAATGGCTGCTGGCTGGCCTGCTGCTTGCTAATAAAATCGAGAGCTTCCTGTAAACAGCAATAAAAATGAATTTAACAGAATCATCCTCTGCCATATAAATCTCTCCAAAAAAAAAGAAGCATGAAGTCACTGTGGCTTAGAAACCAGTATTAAAATACAGTACCTGCAGGTAGATCTGGGTCAAGTTGGCTTCACCTGTCTTCAGATCAATTTTGAAATCTTCATAATATCTTAAGATAAAATGAATCAGAGAGGAGAAAAAAAAACCCCAATCCTAAGGAATATACAACATAAAAAGGCTTCCCCCCTCCCCTTTACTCACTGTATAAGTAGGTGACAAAGAGGTCACAGTTGCTACCCAGCAAACTCTCTTCAGATATTAAAAAGTATGACACCATATTATTTCTTACAAGAGAAAGCAGTGAAACAGCTAGATCTAAATTAATGACAACTGCGAGTTTTGGACAAACCTGAGCCACTGACCTTTCACTGTTAAGCTAGCAGAACAGGGGTAGTATGCTTAAAGATCTCATGTTGCTACTCCTTCAAATAGCTGTTCAAAATGCAAATTTTCAGAAGTACAAAACAACTTCCAGCAACACAGAGCAATCCTGGAATCAGAACTTGGACTGCTTTGAAAACATTATGTTAGAAGTATCTTTAGACACCAATTAAGCAAAGAAGGGCTGGGGGCAGTCTTCAGGAGAGTAACAGCAAGTGAAATAAGATGATATCCGACTCAAAAGTGAATGGACAGGAATGGCACAGACGACAGACTTGGAGCACAGAATGGTGTTATGCAAACAGACAAAAGGTTATTACAAACAGGAAGAGAAGGAATAAAGAAGTCTTTCAGTACAGAATGGAACCAGCTTCCAAGAGAAGTAGAGGAGTGAAATCATCACAGGAAGCCTTTAGGGCTCAATGGGATAAGCAAACATCTCTCTTTGGCAGATGGCACTCCAGAGCAGTCACATCCCTAGACAGTCCACATGCAACTTGCAGGTTTGCCTTGGTACTCAGAATCAAACATCTAGCTTCATATTTAACAAGCTTCAACTTTAAATTTAGATGGTAAGGTAGAGATGGGGAAGACAGGATTCCTACAAAAAGCGGTTAGGAGTTTAGAATAAAGTTTAGTGGTCAACTACCATGTCTAGTCTGTGAGGGGCATCCATACCACAGAAGTAGGTCTGGATTATCTCAGCTTTAACTGGCAAAGTCAGAGTGCCACAACCACAACTGAGAAGCAGCAAGCACTGCCCAGGCAACAGTGCTTGAGTGCCGGCATTGCCTTTTCAAAACCTCTTCTTTCCCCAGGAAGGACTGTCCTTGCTTCCTCTCCTAGATGTGAAACTCATACCTCTCTTGACAGTTAACCTATACCTTCCCATTTCTGTCTACCTTGTGTGTTTTCCAACAAGGCTTTCCCTTAATTCTGTCTTGGCTCCACTGGAAACCACCACCCAGGCCTTTTAAGGCTGGATATTGGGCATCCCCAGGCTAGAGGGAAAATGCTGTTCAAAAGTATGAGGGCAAAGCAAGAAATGAGATGCTGGCACAGGATGTTGTAGAGTCCAGAAACACGAATGGGTTTAGAAAAGAGACAAGACTAGTTCATAGAAGTTGAGTCAGTGGCTATTTAAAGATCTGGACACAACCTTCAGTTTAGGAAGGTGGACCGCCATACAAGAGAAAGACCATTCCACGTATGCTTTCTTATACCCTTTCTATAGGCGTTCAATACTAGTGGTCATCGCAGACTACAATGGATTAAATGGGCCTTGGGCCTGACCCAGGAGGGCTGTTCATGTGTTTCATGACCTTTTACAAGCATCTTTTCTGCACTGGCATACTGCTGAACTGCAGGATATTCAGGGCACTCTCTAATAAGGATCTTGGATCATATATGAGGCAGGATATTCCCAATGCTTGACACACTGTAAAAGTCCTATGCACAGAGTGAAGCACCTGTAGATGACTGCCCATCCAACTAGGTCTGTAACTCTGATTCTGAAGCAGCTGCTGGTTTTGCCAACCCCTTTTCACTGAAATGGGTTTTCTACGCTAGCGCTTATCTTCCAGCACTGTAGTGTCAGCAGGGAAAGCAAAGAAAATAACATTACCAGGCAAGTAGCTGAATTACCTGCCAATCATTTCCCAGTCCCTATACACAGGGATATTGGGGAGTGCTCTGTTATCAAAAGGTCCAAAATGGCAGTTTGGGGATCCAAACCATTCATCAAACCCATGCTTCAGGGGATGGAACTGGGGCCGGTGACCCAAATGCCTAGGAACAGAAGAAACAGATGAGTTAAAATTCTACTACAAGGAAGAAAATAATCTCATCAGAATGGCATGCAAGAAAACAGTCTCTGCCTAAGAAGAAAAATCTTGAAGCACTTCAATCAAATAAATGACTGCAGAGCGCTCTCTTGATCTTTCTCATACTTGCTGCAAGCACATCCATGCAGACTTACTCCAGTGCTTGCATATATCCCATTTTAATCCAATGTCCAATCTTTGCTTTCCGTTATTTCCCTCCATTGGTGTCTTCTCTCATGCTCTCTCGATGATCTGCACTGATGGACCACACTGCCCAAAGCCATTGCAAAGATGTACATAACGTTTTACTTAGAGGATTCTGATCTACGACAAGTCACTTTCATACCACTAAGCTGTAAAAACACAAAGCAAGGCTCATGAAATGTACCATTATATCTGCATCCCTTTTATGGAGTACTCATGCTGCCAAAATGGTACAAAGAGATCTGAATGTAAATGAGAATTAGTTCTTTACGTGCACATGTGAACATAAAACATGTTTAGCTCCTCCTGATGGCAGTTCCATTCTACCATGCAGCTTGAAAATTCTCCATCCTTAATTTCAAGATAAAGCTCCTCTGTATTCCACAGCTCCTACACTGCAAATTCTACATTTCCTTCATTTATACCATGCTGAAGATACAGAATGCCCATCCTCTCCCAGTCTCTAAAAGAGACCTTTGTAGACTAATGCTTATTTAATCATTCCAGCTTCCACTCACAAGTCTGCATCTGCAACCTGTCCATTTTGTGCCATCACCCCCTGCACACTTCCTGGATGTAAGGGACATAAAATGCATTCCCTGAAGTAAAATGATCCCTAGAGTTATTCTGAGCTATTCCAAAATGAGTTATAACAGAAAACAGTCGTCATTCCAGCTATGAACATATCTCAGTGATGTAACTGAAACTGTAAGTCTGACCTGCAGGATTCTATCCCTTCCTCATTTATACATATGATAATACAAAGCTATTCCTGGATGTTTCTACAACAAGGGACATGAAAAAAATATTTTATTCTGAGTACGTCCTAAGAGATCTCACAGGAGGAGAGAATTGAAAAAAGTATCAAATAATTACAGAGATGCAGATTACTCTCTCCCTCCTACAACACAAATAAGAGAAAGATATTTAATGAAATGCAACAAATTCTAGAACAGCCATGGAAAATACTTGACTTGCAAACATATAATTAAACTGTGGAACTTACTGTCACAGGACACCCTGAAAAGTTTTTAGAAGGGATTTTGGAAGGATATAAAAATCTTCTGCTGGAAAACGTAAGTCCTTAAAAGCCCTAAAATTCTATGCATGGCTATGGTAAGACCCCAATTTAACTACTGGACTTTGCATTTCTTTACAGCTTTCTAGGAAGCAGGTGGCATGCACAAATGGTAGAGACTGCCTCGTCCTGTCCAGGATTAACAGTTCTTGGGTGCATGATAGTGCACTGCACATTCGTATTTAGTCTGCTTCTTGCTAACAGCTGCAGGTCCTTCCAGATTCGCTGTTTTTCAAATAACTGCCTGGAACCAATCTGTATTTGTGTTGTTTATTTCTTTTCCCTGGGTGTATGAATTTACATTTATTAGCACTGAACTGCATCTTATTGCATTCAGCCCACTGATCCGATTCTTCATGGCCACTCTGCTGTTTGGATTTGTGGTAATAAATAATTCACTGTCTTAGGTTAGTTTGCTTTCTTTCCAGCTTCAGCAGCACCAGTCAATCCAACCACAATTCAAACGTGCTCTCCTCTAACTTGTTAATGAAACTGTTAGATAAATTGTATCCCATTGCTTTCCTAAACAGTATCTCTCTGACAGTACTCCGGTCTGAAGTCTCTTCATTAACAATTACTCTGTTAACCAAGCAGTACTCCTCTGGTATCTTTGTAGTTTTGAAGTTGCTATTTATGCATTTATTTATTACAGCACTGTTCCAAACTGTGAATCAACTGTTCAGAGATCCCCAGACCCCATGGGATTCCATTACAGCCCACGAGCGCATTTGAAATTCGAATGTTACAACTGCACCAGTTTCAACTGTTAGACTGGTAATTCCACCGGGCTCATTTGATCTGAGTATCTTTCAGGCTTTTCCATTCCGATTCTTTGCAGACATCACAAAATATTGTTTTTTAGAAGTTCTTCTGTATCCTCTACATAGATTATACTGTACTTCCATGAAAATTCATAAAGCTGAAGGACAATATTCACAGAGTATTGGACCACAGAATCATAAAATTATCTAGGTGCGAAAAGACCTTTAAGATTTTCAAGTCCAACCATCAGCCCAGGACTGCCAAATCCACCACTAAACCATGTTCCTAAACACATGGCTTTCAAATCCCTCCAGGGATGGCAACTCCACCACTTGCCTGGGCAGCCTGTTCCAGCGCTTGACCACCCTTTTCATGAAGAATTTTTTTGTAATATCCAATCTAAGCCTGCACTGGCGCAACTTGAGGCTGTTTCCTCTTCTCCTGTTGCTTGCTACTTGGGAGAAGAGACTGCCCCCACCTCGCTAAAGCCTCCTTGCAGGCAGTTGTAGAGAGCGATAAGGTCCCCCCTGAGCCTCCTTTTCTCCAGGCTAAATGACCCCAGTTCCCTCAGCTGCTCCTCATAAGCCTTGTGCTCCAGACCCTTCACCAGCTTTGTCGTCCTTCTCTGGATGTACACCAGTACCTCAATGTCTTTTTTGTAGTGAGGGGCCCAAACCTGAACACAGTATTTGCGGTCATCAGCTCTCTAGGTCTTTTAAAACACCTGGTATCAATTGTCCCAGTCAAGCCTGTTCCTATCCACCCTGACTTTCTACACTTGAAAAACAATCTTTGATGTAGCCCTGGAGATGTCTGCATCTCTACTTCTGTATCACACGCTTCTAGCTCCCAAAAAAGCAGCTTTCACAATTTAGTCTATTAACAAAAAACCTCAACATATCAGGGGCCAAAGATAAAAAGCATGTAGGTGCTCAAGGCAAGTTCCAACAGAACATCTTGGATTTTTTGATTAAATTGTGTGATAGATGGATGAAAGCACAAAGAGTTGAAGGGTTTATAAATAAATAAATACACACACACACACACCGCCTAAAACCTCTTCAACTCTTTGTATGAAGATATATGTATGTACTTGCAATAGTGACACTCAATTCAGAAATTGATCACAGCAGGGGGGAAAATCCACCACAGATTTCAAAAGTTGGACATCTGAGCTTCAGAACAGGTTTTTTTTCCCCTGCAGTTCAGGTTGTTCTGCTGCTCCTTCACAATATGTAAACATGCACACTGAAATCTCAAAGCAAGACATCTTAAAATAAGTTTACCATTTGCCAATAATCTTATTGATGTAGCCAGCTTTCTTCAGCAACTCTGGAAGCAGTAATTCAGAATCTGAGATTCCTCCTACTATATCCTGTGGTGTGTATGCTGCATAAAACAAACAAAAATCTTTCTGACTCTTACAAATATTAGAGCAAGCAGCTCGTGGTTACCTATCATTAGAAGCACTGTTACTGGATCAGAAATAGCAATTAATTTGAAATCCCAGCAATATCACTACTTGGAAGTTCTCCCAGGCCACAAGATTAAGAGAAAAAATTAATAATGAGATCAAAGGGAGAACTCCATCTCCTTGCACACCACAGTCAATAATAAAGGGGGCTGCCACCATGGAATGAAGATAACACCCTTGAAAGCAGGGGTTCATAAAGACAGCAAGTCTTTAGGTGCGCACTGGAGTTGCCTTTGCTCTTGCAGATTTGCTTTATATTTTCTGAACTGAAGGCGTATTTGTCCTAAATCAAATGATTGATAAACTTGCTCAGACTGCAAGAGCTGAAAGAAATTACATCTCACGTCCACAGTTCTCTGGCCCTTGAGAATCTAAGGTGTGACTTTGGTCAGGCCCGAGACAGCCAAGCACGTTTGCTATTACGCAGTGTGAATGCAGCATGTAGCTACTGGTTCTTGCCCAAGCATATGGCATCTGTCACACTGGAACCAACCACAGGAACAAAAATCAACCCAGGGATGTTATGAACTGGTAATCTTGCCCAGTAGAAGCACTACGGGCACAACAGTGCTACAAAACTGCCAAGGCTGAAATGGTTAGAAAACTGGCTGCTGAATAAAACTGCAAGCAGCTTGTTCTTTACTCTGGGTGTCAACATACACCCCATGTGACTTTCTTTCACCAGACAGCAATTAGACTGCCCAGAGGAAACATTTCTCAGCCAGTAGAAGCAAATGGATCAACCAGCCTTGTTTATGTCTCTTAATGCGAGGAGGTTTTCTGCTTGATGAGGAGGAAGCAATACATTTCACGCTTATTAGCAGCAGTTAACATGGCAATCTTTTTGTGCCACTCTGGAAGATCCATGGGGGAAGACCACCGAGCCAAGCCTTTGTCCAAAGCAAAACTTCCTACAAAGCGCAGAGGGAAATTGAGAGAGGAAGGAAAATCAGGAATGAAGCCCATACCGTTTCTGGCATGTGCATTCGTGGTGTAAAAACCATTCCTGACTGGGAGACGGCCCGTCAACAGTGCTGCTCTTGCTGCAAATAACAAAAAAACATTTTATTTTACATGCTTTCTCTGCTTAATATTAACATTATTGCATTAAGGCTGAGGACAGCATGCTGACTGAAGCATGTCAGTGTCCTTTTGCCACAGCCAGCTACTATGATCACTCACATTAGAAGACGCAGCAACTCTCCTCTTCAGTGAGCCAAGGAGATAGTCAGGTTCTGATGCAATACCATTTGAGTGAGGACAAACCCCACTGAAATTTGGCCCCTCTGTTAAATTACCCATGGCTAAACAGTAATTACTTTCAATAGTCAAAGCAGCTGCCCCTTATCTCAGTAATTATAAAAGGAACTCCTGATGTACATATATATTTAAGAGGAAATCCTAACACAAACTGATTAGATGCTTAAGGCTAAGTTTTCAAGCTTGCCTGAACAAAAGTCATGTAATAGTGAAGAAAGAACTGTCCAGCTTTGACAATAAAAGTCAGGTCCTTACTGCAGGGAACATTTAAACAGATGTTTAACTTTAAGCACATGCAGTACCACCACTTGACTTAGCAGGATTTCATATCTTAAATGCCTTTTCTGAGCAAGGAAGTCATCAGTACACTGCCAAATTATATCCTAAATGAAATCCCAAATATAAAGCCCCTGTTCCTCATTTTTGTTTCAGTTCTTGGCTGCCAATCAGGTTTGAGAAAAAAAAAAAAGAAAAAAAAAATCCATCCCACAGAAAAAAACAATAAGGATAAAAATATCTGTGTCTCCCAGACCCAAACGTTTCTTTTATCTCTTGTCCCTTTCTCCAGGAATCTTGCAAGCCACCAGGGTCAAAAGCAGGACATGACCTGCTGCCACTCCTTGCATTAAAGTCTTACCAAAGCCAACAAACTATGTTCAGCAACAATTTAGATACTGCTTTGTTTGTTTATCCCAAACCAAGAAAGATCAAAAAATGCAACAACTAAGGCTAGAATACTAAACCATAATGTAGTAAAAAAATCCTTTAGATGGACTGATTTGATCACTGAAACAGTGCTTTGTATGAACTGAAGATTGTAGGTTTTCCAATCAAAACATAAATAAAAAGGGAGCAAAATCCAAGATCAAAGCACCAAATCCAAACTGCCCTGGGGGTAATCACTGGTTTGGTTACTAGTTCACGTCCGATGCTGGCAAACGTCCCAATCTTCTCAGAAGGTGGCATGCTTATATGCTAGTTTAAAACTCCAGTTTACTTACATGGAGAACAGAGGGGGTTGGCAGTATAAAAATCCAGGAAAAGCATCCCTTCTGAAGCCATCTGGTCTAAGTTAGGAGTTTCCTTAGAAGGCTCTCCAAAAGCTCCCAAATCACCCCAACCCATCTGTAAAAAGAACACACCAAAAGATGTAAAAGTACTTTTACTCTTACACAACAACAATGCTTCTGGGCCCACATAACACTTTTATTGTATCCCTTCATTTCTAAATCTTTATAGTGCTCATCTCCCTACATAGGGATTACTTCACGTGATAAAAATTATATTCCCCAGCCCTGTGAAGCAGGGAACTATTATGCTTTTCACTGGCAAATGGGAAACCAAGGCACACATGAGATTAAATGACTTGCTAACAGGCATTAAAACACTTGTAGCACAACAGGGTAAGAACCCTAATGCCTTCAATCTTACTCAAGTGCCTGAAGACTGGCAAATGCAAACATACCAGGGAGGAAAAGGAAGTTACACATGGTATGTTCAATGTTGTACACCTGCAAAATCTGACCCTTCAGTCCCTGGCTACATGTCTTTGTGTTGGACTCCAGGACTCCATGTCAGCCTGCTCAATCTATTCATCTGTGTACAAGTAACTAGAAATGCAAGGAAAAGGTCTAAACTCAAAAGCAGTGCTGCAGGAAAAAGAGAGAAAGCATTTCTCTTAAAAGCAAGCTCTGGGGAGAAACCTGCCAGAGGCATTATATGTCACTCTGCTTATTTGTAAGACAGTGGTTTCACCCTGTATCTCCCTCCTAATTCAGAGGGGTCACATGCCAGGAAAACCATAAAATTACCATCATGTTGACTGCGTTCATTGCTGAAAACTATTACTGGTAATAATACAAATAAAAGTGACTTAAAACAGAAGGTTCTAGAAGGGAACAACTTAATGAGCAATTAGGCACCATGGTTGCTAGAGATTATATTATGCTTTAAAAAAGGCAATAGCTTTCTTTAATACAGATGCGTATCAGGTGAGCAACTGATATGGAGGGCATAATGTATCAAGATCTTTATAAAACCATCTGTCTGGTCCCATTTGAAAGTCTAACATTTACACTGCAGTGGTGCAGTTTGGAAACAAAAATTGTTGGAGACCTGCAGAGCCGGCTGCTGAGGTTTGAGCAAGGAGCAGTTAAACGGTACCACCTAACACTAGGACGTGGAATTAAAACGGATTCAGTGGGATCACCCCCATCTTTACCATCAAGGAGAAAAAAAAAACCATTATCACATTGCTCTAATTCACACACAGTGACAGAGTCACAGAAGTTAGTGAAAGACCAAAGTCAAAAGACCATGGAGAAGTGTTTTTAATGAACAGCATATTAAATAAATAAATAGTTCACAGAAGGTCCAGTCAGGATATGTACCTCATCATGTCTCATGCCATACCAACACTTCTAGAGTGGGATAATCACTGTCCCAAGGAGCTTTCATCTTGAAAATTACAAGTGCCAGCTTAGGGGGAAATATTCCTGAATGGAAAATTGAGATGGACTGCCAGAGGCTCAACTGGCCAGAAAAATGAGGCTTACAAGGCAATTATCTTGTACAGGAGTGTAGAAACACCATGAAAACAACTGTCACACTGAAATGGCAGAACAGAACCAAACAGGTGATAAGAGCTTGCCCGCCCTTTGAGTCACACACCCACCCTCACTAGCTTTTCAAGTAGTTTAAAACAGCACACAATGCATTTCAACTATAAACACACCTGAAGTGACATGAAAATATTATTAGAGAAGCAAAACAGGAAGATGGCAGCAACTTGAATGTGTTGAAAATTAACGTATTTCCTTACCTACGTGGCTAAGACCACTACAAAAATGAAAACATGCAAAAATGAAAAGACTTTTCATTGGAAACAAATCTGTGATTACTTCCACTCTTGAGATTTGTTGCCTTCCCCCTGCCCCAGTTCAGAGAATAAAAATTAGCAGAATGAGTTTTCTTCTTGTTTAGTTTTCCAGGAGGCAAGTTTGGGTTTCTAAAAGATGTCCTGAAATGTACTGGACTTTCTTTGTCTACACTTGTAGATACACCTTATTCAGTGCTATGACAACCACATCCATCACTGGTATTCGGTTGCCAGTTATTTTTGTAGGCTACAAAACCAAGTCTTAGCTTCAGAAGGAGTCAATCAAGGTTTGAAAAATCACTAAGACACAGTTTTTCAACATTTACCAGCCAGTGGAATCATTTGTCAAGGACTGCAGAATTAATTGCTCAGCCATTATGAACAGACTGATAGATAAGATGATTAGGTTGATGATAAGGTATGTAGGTGTGTAAGCATCAATTCCAAAAGGCTTGCATATGGCCTTGACTTTATAGATCTGAGAGGTCTCATTTGTTTTCATCAGGACATTGACACAAGAAATAGCAAGAGGTTTGCATGCAGTGTCTCTAGGGCAGGGATACGCTGGGCCTGGGCCTTCCTTTCATTTCTTCACCACTTTTTACACAAAATATGGCAAGGACTCAAGAAAGCAACAAAGCATGATGGCTTTCAGAGTAAGTACCTACAGACTTACTCAACTATTCCTGCTTATTTCAACCAGACTTTTCCAGATCATCACATCAGCCCCTGAGTTATGCCTGAATCACTGTGCTGAAGACCTCTGACCATGAATCACAGTAGAGACCTTCTCCACGTGGTACCCCACAGGCCCCAGCCTGCTGACAAAGGGAACAGATGTGGCACACAGCTGAACACGAAGGCCGTGCCACCTGGAAGGGATGGTGTGTGAGCCTGGAAACTATGACTTAAGGGAGACTGTGCACATCAGGGAGAGCTCTGCTCCACAGAGTCAGTGAAACAGAGCTCTAGGGAGCACAAAGCAGCAAATAAATGCTCAAGACACGCTCTCAAAACACAAATCTTGCCAGGCCCAAAAGTGGCCCTTGATGTGTACTTAGGAGGATGTCCAGAAGAGTAATTTACAGGATAAGGCTCACGGGCAGCCAACTTGGTGAAACCCCTATTTCAAGGTCTCTGCCTTAGCAACAGTCCAGCTTTGGACCCAGCCCACAGGCCACGATGCTCCTGCAAGCTCAGGGACCACCGCCACAGTGTCTCTGACCAGCCCTGCATGCACCGCGTAGAAATTTCCCAGACCTCAGGACATTTTTGAACAGCTGCCCTGCCTGAAAGGTGCTGGTGCTCAACCTATCCCTGCCAAGGACCCTGGGCCTAGGAGAGGGTGGGCTGCCACCAGAACCCCTCTGCCAGCCCTGGGACCCCACCTCACCACCCCACTCTTGCCTTGGTGACCAGCCCCACCAGCCCACACACCATAACAAGCACTCTGTGGAGCCAAGCCCCCAGTTTACCTCAGCCACAGTGACCCCTTCCCAGGTACCCAAGCCCCCTCTGGGGACAGGCACACAGCCCCCTTCTGGGTCACAAGCAGGCCGCCCTCCCCAGAGACGAACCTCCACTCCCTCCATCCTAACACCTCCCACAAGCGACTTCCTCCCGGTGGCCCGGGCCCCTGCCCCCCGCTGACAGGCCGCTGCCCCCCGGGCCCCACTCACGTCGTCCATGAGGAGGAGCAGGAGGTTGGGCGGCGCGGCCGCGGCGGGGCCCAGGGCCCAGCTCAGGCAGAGGGGCAGCACCAGCGCCCTCGCCATGGCAACGGCCGCCCCGCGCGCCCCCCGCGCGTTACGGCAGCGCGGCTCGCGCCCGCGTCACGTGACCCGCCCGCGGGGCGGGGCGGGGCGGGGCAGGGCCGGCGGAGGCGGGGACAAGATGGCGGTGTGCATCGCCGTGATCGCCAAGGAGGTGGAGCGGGGTTGGGCCTGCAGGCCGTGGGGGGCGGGGGGGTGCTATAGGGCCTGGGCGAGGCCGGGTGGAGGTGAACAGGGGTGAGGGGGGTGGGGCTGCCTCAGGCTGGGGGGCTGAGGGGACAGGGGCGGCTGTGGGGCCTGGGCAGGGCTGAGGGGCCGGGTGGAGCTGTGGGCCCTGAACACGGGTGAGGGGAGCGAGGCTGAGTCCCAGAGTTTGGGCTCTGGGGGGCTACAGGTGAAGCTGTGGGGCCTGAGCAGGGCTGAGGGGAGAGGGGCTGGCTCTCAGGGTGTGGGGGTGGAGGTCCTGAGTGGGGCAGGGGAGTCAGGTGGGACCTGAACATGGGTGAGGGGAGTGGGGCTGAGTGTCAGGCTGTGGGGTCTGAGGGGGGCAGGGGGGTCAGGTGGGACCTGAGCAGACCTGAGGGGAGAGGGGCTGGATCTCAGAGTATGGGGCTGCAGGTCCTGAGTGGAGCAGCAGGGCCAGGCGGGGTTGTGGGGCCTGAAGAGGGGTGAGGATGGCAGCAGCATTGCTGTGAGGCTGTGGGGCAGGGGCAAGAGAAACAGAGCATAGCCTTGGCAGATACAGACGGGAGCAGGGCAGACACTGGAGATTGAAGCGGGCTGGGCAGGAGCAGGCTGGGGTCAGGGCAGGGGGAGCTGGTGCAGGGAGCACAAGGACAGTGCGAAGGTGCCCTGGGGTGTCCTGCTGCCAGGAGCGGAGAGGGGTTTTCCTCAGAAAGAGCTGGGGACAGGCTCTGCTGGCACAAGGAGGCAGGTCAAGCAGTGGAGAGATCTGAGCCTTGTGCGGTGCCTGTGCAAATGATTCTTTTACCACTGCTGCATGGAGACAGATCCACTTCACAAGTACCGCAAGGTGTAAAGGGGAGTTGTGCTGTGACAGCTGTGAAAGTAAAATGGTTAAATAGTTTACTTCCAACAGAGCAGTGCTTTGGGTGAAAGCAGTGTTGTGGCATCAGCCATTGCTTTTACACAGCAGAGTGGCTGGTCCTAGTTAGTGTAACTTGTTCTCCTTCTCAGAACTATCCCCTCTACATCCGGAGTGTTCCAACTGAAAATGAGCTGAAGTTCCACTACACTGTGCACACTTCCCTTGATGTTGTGGATGAAAAGATCTCTGCGATGGGCAAGGCTCTTGTAGATCAGAGGGAACTGTACCTAGGGCTTCTTTACCCCACTGAAGACTACAAGGTGTATCTTTCTAATGCTTTTTGCCATGCCATTATGTATCTTTAAGCTCTTTCTTGCAAGGGGCTCTGCCTGGGAAAACTCTCTTCCTATTTGGTGGCATGTTAAAGACATCAGCAGAAAATGTACAGACTTGTTCACTGACCAGTTTGTCAGGTAGCGGTTCAAGGTGGGTGCCTTGGTCAGTTCAGCATCTGTTTTGTTGCCCAACCAGGTGGTGGAAAAAATTATTTTTAGCCTACATGAGGGAGTGCAATGTGTGAACAGTGCCTCGTGCAGCTAGACTTCACCTTTCATAAACTGGGTGGTTTATTCCCTGATTAGTTAAAACAGTTGGCTGCGACTAGGACAAAGCTTAGACTCCAATAAAACTCCAGCAAAAGCAGCAGGAGTATGAAGGTATCTCTGGTCAAGTACCTAAATCCCAGGTCTGATTTCCCTAAGATCTGTACTCCACGGCCACAGCTTCCCCAGCGTTTTTAAGTCACAAAGTTGGTTTTTTGAGCTTTCTTTGGCTTTTTCTCTGAATCCCACAGATGGAAGTCATCAGCAGACCTGATTTCTGGGTTTCCATAAACTGGTTGTTAATTCATGAAGTTGGAGGTGGGTCACATTGGCCGATATTGGAAGATCTTTCCAGGTCTCTGATTGTGGTCTTCCAAACAAGAATAAATAAGGTGGCTGTGTCGTTAAAATGTTTCCTAAGAGAAAAACCTTTCCAAAATAGTTAGTGGGAAGCTGCTTCTGAAATTGCAAGGCATGCCTTACTGGCCCTGGAGTACTCAAAGATGGCAGAAGTCAGGTAGAAAGGGGATACAGTTCCTGCATTCTAGTGTCCTGCATCAGCTGGTGCACACAGAGCCTTGATGAATTAATCCAGACTAGAGTTTAAAATGGATCAGTTAAAACTACTTCAGCCACTGTTTGGGTAGCTTGAAGGTACTGGTCAGATGACACTGTAAGATCACCATCAGGTCATCCAGAACCTTACCAAACATGCCTGATCTAGTCCTAGCTATGTGCTGGACACAGCAGGAACATCATGTTTCCTTTCAGCTTATTTCTTTGAGTGTATTCCAGCCTTGGTTTAGTTGCTTTGCCAGGCTCTGGTGTGTCAGAAGCACATGCCTTAACAGATGCACAGATACGGCTACGTGACAAATTCGAAGGTGAAGTTTGTTATGGTGGTGGATTCTTCAAACACAGCACTTCGAGACAATGAGATCCGCAGCGTAAGTGCAGGAAATCAGCACAACTTGCCACATCAGTGTTTTTACTACTTCCGCTTATTCATAAAGTGCTGAGAAGAAAAAAAAAAATAATTAAACTATAATCCCTTTTCAGATGTTCCGAAAGCTGCATAATTCATATACAGACATAATGTGCAACCCTTTTTATAACCCTGGGGACCGTATCCATTCCAGGTAAGTGGGATGACCATGCTGATCTTTTGTCATCTTTGTGGAACTTTTAGTGTATCTATGATCTAATAGGACCAAGAGCATAACCCCTGTGGTTGCCCAGTTCAGATGTGTGCTCTAACTGCCTGAATGGAGAACAGCTGTGTTGTCTTTGGGCCCTTACTGAGTAACAGAAAACTGATAGTCTCATGAGAAGTTTCATTGAATTCTCACTCCCACCTCAGAACTGGTGTTAGAAAATTAATTTCCTGAGGAGAAAAAATTGCCTGTTCCATAGGTAAATATGAAAATAAACGTAGGTAAGTAGAGCAGCTTAAAGACTGAACAACTGCACTTATCCTTGGGTGAGGACAGGTGGGCATTCAGCATGTGTAATTCCTCACATGTGAGGGCTAGTGCCCACCATTTCTCACCTGTAATCTCACAGGGAATTTTAATTCTGTTGGGAGCTTCCATTGCCTAGGCAAGAACAAATTCTTTTATACTTTGCTGAGGCAGGCCATGGGAGACAGTCCGCAATGAACTTCTCAGCGTGAGTCCTTCCCATGGGCTGCAGTTTTTCACAAGCTGCTCCAGTGTGGGTCCCCTACAGCCAGGATAAGACCTGCCCTTACTTAATCAAAAGTAATTATTTACTCAATGGAGCATGCTGTAGTTAAAGAGTAAAACCATATATTCCGCTTAGGGAGAGCCAGCTTGTTAACCAGTAAGAGGCACTGTTAGCCATTGGCTTTTTTACAAGAGGTCTGCTGTGCAGAACTAGCTGCTTCCTTTAATATTCTGTGTTCATTTCTTTCTCTAGGGCTTTTGATAGCATGGTGAACTCCATGATGATGCAGGTGTGCTGAAGCTCTCCCCTTCTCATCCAAGCACTGAGAACATTCCCCACATGTAGGCGTGTGCCTACAAAGTGATGTATATATTGTCTTCATTCTGTGTAATATTTTTATTCTGTGTAGAATAAACTTGATGTCTGCAAGGTTTCCTGAGTATAGCACAGAAGTTGCTGTTCAGCTTTATGCCTTCAGGTAACATGTGAGAGGCAGCTCTCCCTTCAGGAAGGATACTGTGTCAGATAGGAGGTTTGTTCCCTACAGAAATGTGTGCAGCTGTGCCTCTGTGCAACTCAGATGTTTCTGTAGAAGTTGGGCTTTGTGTAAAAACAGCAGTTCTTGCTGTGCTTGTGATTAGAGCAAGCACAGCTGCACAAGAGACAGCTAGGAGATTATTATTAGGGTCAACCTAGATTTTAGTCAGCTGAGATGCAGAGTGGCACTGTTCCTCAGAAGTAATGGTGCTTCAGAGCAGTTCCTCTGAAGCAGGAACAGCACATCAGCCACAGCAGTCCTTTTGCTGTTTGCCAACCCCCTTTGCTGCTGCTCAGGACTGCTCATTCTGACAGGAACATCACAAGCAATGCTTAATTCAAACATAAGTGGGCTCCTCAGCCTGGTTTTCCTTAGCTGGGAGCACTCAGACCTGTATGCCCTTACTGCGTTAGTTCTTGGAAAGAGAAAACTCCGCAATTAAGGCTCCAGGTTTCTCTGCAGCCCCAGCCACTGTTTACGTACTCGAGAAGGCTCTGGCAGACGGCAAACAGCTGGGCTCAGAGCACCACCTTCAACCCAGTCAAGCCCTGCACTGGTCTTGCCTTCCTGGGGAAGATCTTTGGATGACTCCCACACAACAGTATTTGCTGTTATCACTTTGCACCTCATTCAGGCAGGCCGGGCACACCAAGCAGTTATTTCTAGCCCAGGCCAGGGAGCACAGGTAGTGCAGCTGGGATAAATCCACACCAAGAGATTAAGACATTAGGATTGCACAGCTGCCTGGCTCATCCCAAACTAAACTCTATTAGCATCTCCTCCCCCTGCAGCTCCCCACTGTTCTACCAAATCAATAGCAGGTATTTATACAGAAAACACACAAACTAAACTAGAAAGGCATCCCCGCTTCATCACTTGTGCAGTACACTCGCCCTCTGCGAGGCCGCGCAGCTACAGCATGTTCAGCAGAGGTAATGCAGGCATAGGCACCAAACAGCTACTCAGTACTTTATACACCTCTACTCCACTTCTGCCCCACAGGCTGCAGTCTGTGCTTCAAGCACCCAATTGGTTAAAAATACATAAAACATAGCTAAAAATAAAAATAGCTGCACAGCTCCAAAGGATACAAGCCTGGAGAAAGCCAGGTCAGCGTAGAGCGTCAGCTCACAGCCAGCACCATCTCACTGCAGATGAAGTTCACACAGCAAGATCGTTTATTTTAAAAATAAGTGACATTTACAATACTTTCTCAAACAGAACTTAAATACATTTAATCAACAACAACCTGTCAAATAACGGGAGATGAAAGTGTTCAAGCCTCTCCCACCATCTAAACAAGGCACAGCTGTACACTGCTATTCCAAAACATTTTCATATAAAAAAATCTTCACTTTTTTTTCACTCCCAGAGACAGGAGCTTAGCATTTCCTCTTCCACAACACAGTCTAAACACCCCAAAGTATTTTTTATTAAAAATTAAGTCTCAAGAATTTAGAAAGCTACTAAATGGAAAGTTTAAAGCCCTAGAAAAAGCCAGTTTTGTAGTCTAGGCCTAAGGGTACCTCAGATCAAGGCCGGTCTCAGCAGCACAGACCACACTGGGCAAAGGGCAAAAATCAATGCAACATGAAAAGTTAAGTCCCCAAGCTTGAAAAAAAAATAATCTTGTGATCTTAAGGGGGCGGGGGGGCACAGAATTCAGTGGGATTTTTAGCCTGGCAATGCCCCCTGAGCTGTGAAAAGCTGCTTTAGGAGTCAGTTGCATCTGGGTTAGAGGAATCCTAACTAAGGATCCTGAAAGATTAGTGTGAGAATTATATAATAAAACCAATTTCAGTGCAGAACTTCACACAGTAACAGTCTGCTGGTGTTCACAGCCTACCTCTCTTAGCAGAGTTTTTCCTCTAAAAGCAGTTTCAGAGCTCACACAAACAACGATCAGCAGGAAGGGGAAGTGCCAGGCAGCGCTTGTTCCCTAGTACCCAGCTCCTGGGATGCACTTTGGTCCTGACCCTCTAATCTAGCTGGGCTTACACCATCCCCAAATGGGAATCCAGAGGAGGAAAGGTGATGGGAGTCAAGAAGACGGTTCAGACTAAATTTGGAGATGATTTTGAAATAGTGCTACTGCAAGAAAGAAAGTAAAATCTAAGTTGGCAGCACCCTTTGACCCTTGGAGCTTTAGAACACAAGCAGGAGCAGGGAAAAGAGGGTTGATGGCTTTTGTAATAAAAGAGTTTTGACACCCAGGTCTTGTTTAACCACCACAGAGAGGCTTCCAGAGAAACAGCAAGGGATGCTTCTTCCCTCCTGTAGTGGTCAGATGCACAACAGCAGCAGAGAGCTAAAAAACCAGATCCAAGCCAGATCATTAGGCTCCATCCTCTTCCTGAGAGGAAGGTCACTAATCCACAAGGCTGTTGAAGGAAAAGCTCCCCAACAGTCAGATCTAGAGCTGCAGCCCAAGACCTTCTCTGCTGATCTGGAGAAGAAAAAGAGTCTTTGGAAAGGCCTTTAGGATCTTTAAGAGCAAGAGAAAGCAGCATGCAGCTCCTGTAGAAACAGTTTGCAAAGGGTGCTTCATGGGTGGAGCAGGACAGGTCCGCCCCCGCAGCGAAGTGGAGAGCATTTTGACATCTAGAAGCCAAGCCAAACCCTCCGGTACAGCCCTTTGCTATGGGATGAGAATGAGACCTGGTGATCTGGGAGAGCTCTTCCCTTCGCATGGCCGGGGATGAGACTGTTCCTGATGAAAACTCAAACCGCTAAGCAAGGTGAAGGTGAGACCCTCCTGGGATTGCTGATGGGTGGAGTGGATCCAGTCTTCCCTCCCGTAGACTGGCACATGGCTGCCTCGCCAGTAATCCTTGCAGCCAGGCAGATGGCATTTTTAAAATTAATCTTTTTTTTTTGGCTTGGGTAGGCGTATTTTTAAGTCTCTCCAGTCCTGTCTCCCCATTTCAGTCCCATCGGCATCACCAGGGCAGTCCAGTCCTTTCTAGTACGGAAAATACCAAGGCAGCAGCCTTGCCCGACCCCTAAACGGGAACAAAAAGAGCATCCTAAAGCACAGGAACATCGCTCAGCTGAGATATCAGCTGTGCCAAAAAGCACAGCTACCTGCTCCATCACCCCTCCAAGAGCTGGGATTCACCCTCCTGCCCCAGCCAACCTAGACTGAACCCCCAAAGACAGGGAGCCCCAAAGCCAGGCTCTGGGACTGGTCAGGCTGAGAATGCAATGCCCACCCAACCACTCCCCAAATCCCTGCAGGGACACCAGCACATTTCCACGTGTTTCTTTCACTTCCAAAGCTCTTTCCCCGCTTCCTCGCCACCAGTGCCGAAGGGGCTGGGGCATCATTGAAGCTAATCCACAGCAAGCTCACAGATGCACGAGCAGCAGGAGGTGTGTGGAGAACAGCTCCAGGCCTGTGCTGGGGATGCGAGGGATGCCGGGACAGCAGTGTGGATGCAGCTGCCACACCATTGCTGGCTGCTCACTTCAGTTCTTCCCCCTCCCAGCTGTCCACAGCCCCCCCCCCCCCCCCCCAAGATGCCAGTGTCCCATCCAGGCCAGCCACCAGGCTCCTGCCAACCCTACAGACACCGGGGTGATGCTAACAGCACGTGATGCGCAGGAGACATTTCTAGCACTGGTCTCCAGGAGGATATTCCTGCCAGGGCCCTTTCTCCCTCCTCCTGCCCATGCCAGGGTGGGGGGTGCAAAGCCGAGAAGCTGAGCACAGCCAGAGTAAGGGGCAGGTATCATCATCCTGGGGACACTCTGCTCCACAGGGATCTTGATCCAAATATGCCAGACTCACCCCTGCCCAGCCACTCACCTGTACATCCTCCCTCGCACCCTTGGGTGCTGCCCTCTGTAGTAGCCTCCCTGTTGGGCCAGCCCTCCCCGGGCTTGGAAGCAGCCCCGGTAGCCCCCACGGTCGGTGGTACTGATGCCTGGCATGTTGGTCCTCTTGGGCAGCACCTGCAAGGCAGTGGGTGGCTCAGCCAGCACTGGGATTCAGCACAGTCCCACACACATGGGGCTGGGAAGGATGGGTGCAGCACCCCAGGGCCTCATCCAGCTCTTACCTTAATAATACGGCCTCTGAACACGCTCTCATCCAGCTCCACCGCAGCCCTCACAGAGCTCTTCTCTTCAAACTCGATGTAGGCGTACCTGCAAGGGACAGGGTGAGCAGAGCCCCAGGGACACCCCACTGCTCCTAAAGGCTGGGGAGCACAGGGCAGCACCCTTGAGACCCCAGCTCCGGCCCCTGCACACAGCACCGACCCTTTGGGATGCCCTGAGAACTTGTCGCAGAGGATGGTCACTCGGTTGATCTGCCCACAGCTGTTGAAGTGAGATTCCAGCTCTTCTGCTGTGCCCCCGTAATCCACCTGCAACGATAGCCCCGGCCCCTCCAGCCAGCACCCCCTGGCCTGTGGGTCTGCATTCACACACCATCACAGGAGGCAAAGGGCCTGGCTGACCCCACTCACACCTTGCCACCACAGCTTCACCACCTCCTGAGTTCAGGAGACCCTTCCAGCTGAATGCTCCAGCCTGGAAACCCAAATCTATGAGACTCCATGGACTCTAAAGCTGCCCCTGCTTTGAGAGAACAAGCAACACTGCACAACCTGCAGCTTCCAGAGGGGTATTTTGGGGAGCTGACACTTGCAACAGATCATCTGCAAGTGGCTAAGAATCACAGGCAGATGCTGAGCCACATTCCCAGTCTGGGCTAGGCAGAGAACAGTTCAGGATGGGACCAGCCAGCCTTTGGTGGGAGTGGATGGGCCCCCGCGCTAGGGATCTAGGACAGATGTCCAGCTGGACAAAGAGCAGCAAGAGAGGCTCTGCTCCAGGGTCTCCCACTTACGTTGCCCACGTAGATGGAACGCTGGTCAACCTCCATCTTTTCCTCAGTTGCCTTTAGGAAGGGACCTGCAGAGACAAGGGCTGCTTTACCATGCAGTTGCAGGAGCCCTCTGCCAGAGTGATGTCTGTGCATGCAGGTCTGCTACCAACGTTGCCACCACCAAGCTGACACACTGCGTAGCTCTTCAGATCCCACATCACATCTGGGCATACCCAAATCCCCACACTGCTCTCTCCTCCTCCATCCCCTAGCTCCCTTTCTCTTCACAGAACCCCCCCGCAGGGTGAATACTCTACTGGGGCTATTGGTGCTAAACTCAATTACTTAACTGAATTAAATTTAATCAATTTACTGCATCTTAGCCTGTACACTACCAGGGAAGCGGGTATATCCTGCATTAGCACCATTCCATGCCTGGGAGCCCCATCCCTCACCCACCTTATGTGTCCAGCCCCAGGCTGCTCCAGCTCCAGTTGCCACCCCCATGCCCCAGGAGTGTCCCTGGGGGGACACAGCAACACCCAGGGACTGCCCATACCTGCCTCTGCGCTCATGATGAAGCGGCTTTCAGCTTTCATCTGCAACTCCTTCAGCCTCTCATCCTCTTTCTCCATCTCCCGCACTCTGGCTTTGATGGCCTCCAGCTCCTGCAACCCAAACCAAGACCTGTGTCAGCAGCACACGAAGCTGGGATGCCCTGACCCCACTCCTCACCCTGGCCTGGGTCACTGCAGTGCTGCACAGCACACAGCTCCACCAGCAGCGCCCTCCCAGGCTGGGACAAGGGTGGGCTGGGTGCTGGGGACAACAGCCTGTCCCACAAACAGGGACTTCAGCTCCCAGCTTCACTAGGGAGAAAAACAAACAGGCAAATATTTCCTTTCACATGCTTGCTTGCACAGCGGCACGTGCTGCAGCAGAGGTGCCCCAGAAGCACCACAGCTGCCAGCAGGAACCAGAGATTTAAGCTGGTGACAAACACGAGCCATTTACTTTTGCTCAGCCAGGAAGACATCTCAGCAGCAAAAGCTAGGCAGCAGGAGAGCAACAACTCTACTTCCAGCTTCTCAGCTCATGGATTTTAACATCAGGTGCCCAAGATTATTCTTAATTTTTGGAAGCCTTGAAGAGAGGTGTAGAAGGTTTTCTGTTTCCTTGGAGAAACAGAGAAAACAGATTCCACATTCTGCCGGGCACTCACTGGGTCCTGCACAGCCAGCTCTTCCGCGCTGTCCCCCTCCAGGGGGGAGTCCGAGTCACCATCTGCAGCTTTCTGCAGAGCTGCCATCTCTGTCACGTCCCAGGACACCTCCACTGCTGCCAGAGATGGTGGGTCCTGCCAGCAGGTCTCTGAAGCATCCAGGAAAAGAGAACTGGGGAGGATCAGGGGAAAAAAGTCATTTAACAAACAAACAATCAGCCATTTAACATAGAACCTAAAGCAGAACAGCAACCAGGCAAAGGCTCTAAGGGTGCTCCCAGCAGAAGGATGAACAGGTGCCACTGCAGCCGTTTGCTCTCGATGCTGCAGGCAGGCTTGCAGCAAGAGCCCACAACTGCAGGAGCAAGGGCTACTGAAAGGTCTCCAGCTCATACTGAGCTGCTTGCTAACAATCCAGGGGGGCTGTAGAGGGGATCTGGAAGCAGCTTCCCTTGGGTGGAAAAAAAACCCCCAAGCACAAGCATCACAGCCTGCTAGCAGGGAAGTGGAAGAGGGGGCAAGACGTGCCCCAGCAGCAGGGCAGCCAGGCTGCACAGCAGGAGCAGCAGGGAGCCCTGCCTCACCGCTGCACCCCTCCACCCCGGGGCTCTTGGTTTGAGCCCACAGAGGGACAACCTCCTCCTCCCCACCCCCGCCCCACCCCCGCGAGTAAGCTGCTGACCCCGCTCCAGCCCCGGGAGCCTCTGCGCCTGTCCCCGGGCTGGGCCCTGTCCCCGGGCTGGGCCCTGTCCCCGGCCCACCTCGCCCGGTCCCCGGCCATGCTGCGCTGCCTCCGCGGAGCCGGCGGGACCAGCTGAGCGGCGGCGCCGCGTGCCGGTCTCCCCCCACCACGTGCGCGTTTCCCGCCGGCGCGCCGCTTTCAGACATCAGCGGCCAATCAAGGCAGGGCGCGGCGCCAGGCCCCGCCCTGTGCCTGCAGGGCGGGGGAGGCGGCCCTGACCAGCCGTGAGCCAGGGGGTTACAGGTTCGAGTCCCGGGGGCGGCAGCGGACACGCGTGTGCACCCGGGGAGCACACGCGTGGCCGCGCAGGGGCACGGCATTGCCCCCACCTGGGTTCGGGGACTCCCCCCGGCCCTCCTTGTCCATCGACCCCCATGGTGGTGCTGGGGACCGCAGCCAGCTCTGGCATAGGGGCAGCAGCATCTGCAGCAGGGAGGGAAGATCCCGTTGGGTTCCCTGGGGACAACCCTGAGTCCCCCCCCGCTGTGGACACCACTCCTCAGAGCCAGACGCGGTGCAACCACTGACCCCGGGGCTATAATGACTCCACAGCCCCCCCGGATTATAATGCCCCCCACTAGGCTGCGGGGTGCAGGGTGCTGCCTGGAGAGGGGCATGAGGGCACCCAGCACAAGCCCAGACTATGGAGTCACCGGCTGATATTAAATTGTCTTTATTACACAGATACAGAGTTAAGAACAGACATAACCTGAATCATAAAGTTTACATCTTTCACAGGTCAAACATACAGTACACTTAGAGAAAGCGGGGAACAGCAAGGGGGGGGACAGCATGCCGAAGGAAAGTCCTACCACCTCGTCTCTCTGGGCTGGCCCCCAAAACCCACGTGGTGGGGCAGGACAGGCTGCCGCTGTGCCTGCCTGCTCCTGGCTGGGAGTGCTGGTTTCCAGCCCCCCAGGGACCCCGGTACTCCAGTATCCCTGTCCCCAGGGCTGGCAGGGTGACGTGGGCAGGGCTCAGCCCTGCACCCCAGGACCAGGGAACTGGTGCTGCCCACGCAGCCGTGACCGATAGGGGCCAGCGGCACAACACCTTGTTCCCAGGGCCATGGTGTTTGGTGGCATCAGAGGAGCCCCAGGAGCTGCCACCATGGCTGGGACACTTCAGCACAGTCCCTGGGACCTGGGAACAAGACGGTGTCTTGTCCCTGACCTCAAACCCACGGGAATCCAGAGAGGCACCCTGAGGAGAAGGGGGACGTGGAGGAGGAGGGTGAGGAGAGGCTGTGGGGGGGTTGTGGGGGACTCCGGCAGTGATGGAGCAAAGCCCAGGCAGGTGAGGGACCCCTGCTCCAGGGCGTCCAGCCTCGCCAGGGATGTGGCACTTTGGTTTCAGCTGGGAATTTGGGTTGGGAATGTGAGTAAGGAGTTGGAGAGTCCCTCGCCTGCTGGGGATGGGGCTCCAGTGCCACACTCAGTGCCAGAAAAGAGCCACATCTCTCTTGCCAATTCTTCCAGCCTGGTGCCACACTCAGCACCCAGCACCCAGAGCCCTAGCTCTGCTTGCACTGGGACCTTGGGCAGGCTGTCCCCACACCGCCAACACCGTCCCCCAGCCCCAGCTGCGATGGCAGGGAGGAGACCCAAGAAGGGGAGCTGTGGGTGGCCACAGGGACCCAGTCTGGCAGAGGACCATGCCCGGTCACCCTGGCACCCTGTGTCCCCAAGCTGCCCCACAGCCTCCAGGGTGTTCCTAACCGCCAGCCAGGCTGTGCCGGCACCACACGGCTCATCCGTCTGCCACCTCCCAGATGCCACAAAGCCACCAAAGGATGTGACGCAGGCATGGCACAGGGCATGTGTCCCCTGGCCCCCCCGCATGTCCCAACACCATTTTGGAGCAAAACCCCGTGGAAGCACCCAGCCACCACAGCTTTCTCCACGTCCGCATCACTCCAGCCCCGCGGCCACACCGCCGCTGCCGTCCTCCCCACATCACTAATTTTTTGGGAAATATTACACTTTAAAGCTGTCGTTCTGGTTTGGACGTCTGCTAGCGCCGTGCCGCCTGTCCCCTCCCTCCCTCGGCTTTTGGTTTCAATGCAAGGTTCTGTAGGGTATTTTTATTATTAAAAAAAAAAAGCAAGAAGAAAATAATAATGAAAAAAAAAAAAAAAAGCAAAGCAGAAGGGAGTGGATGCAAGAGCAGTCTCTGTAGAAATGCTCTCGTCCGCGGTTTCCCGGCGAGGCGGAGGTAGAGGCAGAGCCCCGGCGTGGAGCAGGGCTGGGGGCACGTGGGGACACGCAGGGACACGCATGGTGGGAAGGGCAGGGACAGGATGGACACCTGGGAGAGCAGGCGGCCCCGCAGCAGGTGCATCTGCAATACTCTTATATATTACCTCTTCTCAGGAAACGTAAGAAAAATAGACAATATTACATATGTCACACCATAAATAAAGTGAGCAGTCACTCCAGGGGCACCTGGCAAAGCTCCCAGCCTCAGGATGCACAGAACCCCCCCGGGAGGATGCACCAAGGTCTCAGGGTGCACAGAACCCTTCTCCAGGGATGCACCGAGGTCTCGGGGTGCTCAGAAACATCCCGGGGGATGCACCAAGGTCTCAGTTTGCACAAACCCACCCCTGGGGGAATGCATCAAGATCTTGGGGTGCACAGAAACCTACAGCAGGGCTTGGTGCTGGTGGCACAGGGCCAGTAATGTCACCTAGGGGTGCCCCATGCCCCAAGCCCTGCTGCAGCGCGGCACGGCACAGCATGGCACAGCCTATGCAGGAGGCAGCCGTGAAGGCAGCACCAGCAGCCGGGCCCCTGGGTGACTGGCAACAAAACCGACCCAGCCCCAAGCCCTTCCCTCCTCTTCCTCCCCTACAGAAAACACACAGGATGGTTTTTGCAAATGCGGAAAAAACTACAGCTCCTATCGAGCACACGACTTCTGTTTGCCTCTGGCCAGCCTCGCTCCCCCATGCCACAGCCTCCAGCAGGTTCTCATCATCTTTTATTTGGCAAATGTCTCTTATTATTATCACTATTATTATTATTATTTTTTTGGACCTCTGCAAAACACTATTTACATTCACATTAGCGTACAGCACTCCTGCCCCACATGGGGCTTCCCTCCTCTCGGAGCCGGGGGACTTTCCGTATTGCACTCCCGTCCTCTGCGCTTTGTACAATGATGCAAGAAATACAAAATAATCAACATTGTCCTTGGCTGCCTCCTCGGCCAGGAAGGAGGTTGCACTCACTTTCCTTTCCTTTCCTTTTTCCTCTTAAAAAATCCTTGCAAAATAAATCCGACGTGGGGTGTGGGAGCAGCCTGGCAGCGGGGGGCTGGGGGGTCCGGCCACAGGCAGCCCCCGACGGCTTCGGGAAGGGAGAAAACCAAAAATCAGTCTTTTCATCTCTTTTTTTATTCTTTTTCCAGGGCAGCAGCGGGCAGAGGTAGAGATGTGCCGGCTCCAGCTGCGCCCACCCGGGCGGTTCCCAGCCACCATCTCCCCCTCCCACATTGCAGGGGCTTGCTTTTAAAAAAAACACCCTTTTTTTGCTTTATTTTAATAGAAACTCTTTAAAGCCCCAGGGGCACGTCCATCCATCCTTGTGGGGAGGGGAAGGAAGCGACAACAGAACGAAACGAACTTTGGCAGTGGAGAGATGTTTGGATCTTCCTTGGTTTTGGATTTCCTTTGGAGCAGAGGTGAGTCTGGTCTGTTCTTGGCTAGCTAGCAAGGTAGTTACAGGTGAGCGTCCGTCACGCGGCTTGACTTGGCGTCGTCTGGTTTTTGGATTTTTCTTTTTTTTTTTTACTTTTTTTTTCCTTTTTTACAATTTCTTACTTAAAGCCAAAGAGTCCGACGTTTTCTTTTTTATTTTCTTTATTTTTTTTTTTACAAAAAAAAAAAAAAAAGAAAAAAAAGGAAGAGAGAGACGAAGAAAAGAAGTTTCTTTCCTCCTGCAATCGAGCCCCTCGGCAGCGCCGATGTGGGCCGGGGCCAGGCTGGCCTCTCCCCACGTCACTGCATGGTGAGGCTGCAGCCAAATCCCTCATCCGGAAAGAAAAATGAGGAAAACAAAAACCCCAAAAAACCCAACAAAAAAACCACCCGAACCACAATCCCCCAACCGACAGAAAACCAACCAAAAAAAAGCCAAAACAAAGACTGAAGAGAGAACAGAGAAGACCGGTATTTGCCTTAACTCCACTTAAAGCCCAGTTTGAGGATCTGTGAGGATTATTTGTGAGAGCTAGAGAGGTCGTTTCGGAGGTCACACGAGTCAGGTAGCTGAGGAAATTGCATCGAGTGCAGTCCATGTCTTTTGGAGAGTGGTGGTAGCAGCGGCGGCAGCGGCGGCAGCAGCAGCAGCAGCAGTCCGAGGGTGGCTCAGCGGGACGTGCTCTCCAGCGGTGCCGGGGTAGCTGGCGTGCCGGCGCGGGAAGCGGCCACCGAGCCCGTCTCGCTGGGGCTGCTGGCGATGGTGGCCACCCCATCGGGCTGCCCCGGCCCTGGCGGCAGCCCCACGCCGGCAGCAGGGGCGCTGGGGGCTGGCAGCCCTTGCAGAGTCTGCCCGCAGACGTGGTGGTGCTTCTCCCAATCCTTGTGCTGGCAGAAGGAGCCGCAGTAGCGGGCAGTGTTGCAGCCACTGCAGGTCTCGCTCGCTTTGCGCCCGCAGTTCCAGCAGCTCTGTGGGGATGTGAAGCCAAACCTCAGCCCCAGCTTGTGCACCCCCATCTCGGACCAGGCACTCTCATGCCCAGATCGTGCACCCCTATCCTGGACCACGCATCCCCATCCCAGATGGTGCTCCCCCACCCTGAACCATGCTCCCCCATCCTGGAGCATACATCCCTATCCTGGACCATGCACCCCATCATGGACCATGCACTCACATCCCAGACCATGCACATAATCCTGGACTGTGCATCCCCACCCTGGACCATGCACTTCCCTCCCAGACTGTGTCCCTCCATCCTGGACCATGCACTCCATCCCTGACTATGCTCCTCCATCCTGGACCATACTCCTCCATCCTGGACCATGCACATCACTCTGGACCGTGCATCCTCACCCTCAACCATGCACCCCATCCCTGACTGTCCCTCCATCCTGGACCACACACTCCATCCTTGACTATACTCCATCCTGGACCATGCATCCCCATCCCAGACCATGTACATCTTCCTGGATTGTGCATCCCCATCCTGGACTGCACACTCCATCCCCAGCTTGGTGCAAGAAATCTCTTCTTCCCAACCCGTGGTGTGGCCGCAGCCCCTGCTGGTATCCATGCTTGCATGCACAGATGCTGCAAACTTGATTGCAAAAGGAGCAGGTCCCAAACACCCGTGCTGTCACCAACCCTGCCCCACCCCACCGCCGCCCCCCCCCACCCCCCTCGGCTTGATCCTGCCGGCCCCCACCTCGCTTGAGTCCTCCTGCTGATTGATGACAGTCAGGGCATCCTCCGAAGCCTGGCGCTTGGCCTCAGCCAGGGCTCGCTCCATCTTGGCTCGCTCTGTCGTGATCAGCTCGTGGGCTTTCCGCTCGGCGTCCGACACGGCCTTCTGCAGCTCGGACATAGCCTGACGCTTCACCTCGTTCACAGCTTCTTCTGGAAGGAAGGCAGCTGAGCATGGCACAGGGTGTCCCAGCACCCCAGCCCCGGTTGCGTGCATCCCCCGCTGCAGCAGCACCCTGGGAGGGCTGCGAGCATCCTCCCCCTGCTGCAAGCACACCCTGAGCCCCTCCAGTGCCACAGGGACCCCGACGCGGTACGGGGAGGGCAGGGGCAGAGACCCTGCCAGCTCAGACACTGATGGGTGCTGGTGTCTGCCCCACACTCACCAGCCTTCCTCCAGATCTCCTCTGGCATGTACCCGGAGAGAGGCCGCGGCGCGAACTCCCGGTGAGTGTCTGCGAAGGAGAGGGGGTGACGCCGTTAGGAGATGCGATCCTCTTCAAACCCACCCGCCGGCAGCACTGGACCCCCGGGGGAACAGCACGGGCACCCTGGAGAGGGGCGCAGCCCCCTGAATGCACCCCGCAGCCCCGGGGCTCAATACCTAACTGGGGTGCCTCGGAGGCGGAGGAGCTGTTGTGGGGGCGGGCAGAGGGGGGGCTGCCTTTCTTCATGTCCTCGGCGTCACTGTAGCGCCGGATCCAGTGGTTGAGCTCCTCGCGGTCGGCCTCCTGGCACCGCCGCAGTACCGTCAGCGACCGGCGTGTCTTCTCCACCATGTCCATGATGCAGTTCAGCAGCTGCGGGGGGGCAACAAGTCAGGGGGGGAGGGTCTCTGCTGCAAGCAGCTGGGGGGCTGCAGTGCCTGGTGCTGTGGTGGGGATTTGGGCTATGCCAGGCTGTGCCAGGGCTGGTGTACCACTTTGGCTAGGGGGAGCAGAGGATGCTTGGGAGAAACGCCCTTGGGGGACACGGTGGGGATGGAGAGCAAAGGCTGGAGGAGGGTTACAACGTACGTTGTTGAGGTGTTTCCACTCCTCTGCCCACTCCCGGTCGGTGAGACGGTGGTCGATCACCTCCTCCTGCCGCGTCCCGTGCACCGCTGCAAGGCAAGCGCAGGGCAGGGGTCAGCCCCCCACAGCGCCCCTCTCTCTGCACGGGAGGGGCACCCCAATCCCCTGCCCACCCCCCCGAACCCTGGCACACCAGGGATGCCACCACTCACCGGCAGGCCGCTGGCGCTCACGGAGCTCCCGGGGGTCGGGGTGACGGTAGGTGTCACGGTAGTGGTGCGCCATGGCCATGTCCTCCAGGCGGTAGTGCTGGGGCAGGGGGGGAGCGGCGGGGGGGTGCCCCAGCCCGTTGGGTGGGTGGCTCAGCCCGTTGCTGGGGCTGTAGCGCTGCGCCGGGCTCATGGTGCACGGCCGCTTGCTGAGGTGCTCAGGGTGCAGAGGGTCTCGGTCCAAACCGTTCTCTTTGGTCCTGGGTGGAGGAGAGGAGGTTGGTCCCCACTGGACACTGGTGCCCGCTGCCCCAGTGGGGATGACAGGGATGCATCCCTGAAAAAATACCCTGCGCATCCCCCCGGCTTGCACCTGTCTGGCGTCCTCCTCTTGCCGCTCTCGCCCACCTCCAGAAGCAGCTCGGAGGAGTCGATGGGAGAGGAGGCGTTGGCGTCCAGCAGCAGTTGCTCGTGCTGGGCCAGGTACTGGGCCGGGGTCTGCTTGGCCATGCGGGCACAGTGCAGCAGCTCCCGCTGCAGCAGTGGCAGGTTGGCCTGAGAGGGGAAGGAGAGTCCAGTCTGCAGCCCTGCAGACCCCCCCAGCCCAGCACCCAGTGGCTCAGAGCACCCTGCAAAGCCCAGCACCCAAGCACAGCCCCCCCAGCATTGTCCCCAGCCAACTGTGAGCAGGAGGTGCCTTTGGGCACCCTTCCCTTTGGGGTCCTGCTCATCTTCCCCAGGGGGACATCCTTGGGACCCCACTCATTGCAGCGTGCCCAGGTCAGCTGGGCTGCCGGGGGGGACACATGTGGCCCCCCACAGGGTTCAGCCATGTGCTGGCACGGGCACAGATTCAACTGAGCCCCCCGTGCATCCTGGCAGAGGCTGCAGAGCATCATACCCCAGCCAGGTCAGCCACATGTGCCACCCTGTCCCCAGGGCTCTCACCCTGGGGACCTGATGCCCCGGCCCGGGGAGCCCCCAGCCCATCTGCCACCCACAAGGCACAAGGACCGGTTGCAAACTCCCCAGGCACCCACCTGCTGCATCTGCCCTGGCACCGCAGCCCTAGGAGCATGCAGAGCAGCAAGAATTAAGCAGCAGAGACCCCTTTCTGCCCAGGCGCTCTGGCTGCCAGCTCTGGGTTTCTCTTTAGGCAGCTGATCCGCAGCCAGACTCCCATCTGTCGGACACGTTAGCGCCGAAGCCGGAGATGCGTGCTGCAGTGAGCAGAGCTGGACCCTCCCCTTCCCCAGCCAGGGACCAACCCCACAAAAACAAGCAAGCCCCCAAGTCTGGGAAGCATGCCGAGCCCGGCTGGTTGCAGTTAGGATAATGAGAAACATCTGGAGCCCACGGTGGGAACAGCTGGGAGCGGGGTGCCAGGGCGGCCGGCTGGGCCGCCGCGCGCTTGGCCGTGGGACAGCAGGGATGGCTCCCAGCCCGCCCCAATCCACAGGGCCACCAGCACCTGGGGATGCACCATCCCGCTGCTCCTGCAGACCCCAAACCCAAGCAGGAGGGCATGGGGGCTCTGCTGTCCCTCCCGGCTCAGCCTGGCCATGTTTTGTCTCTGCCATCCCCTGCCAGGAGCAAACCTCTCTGGCAGCTTTGCAGGCAGATTCCTGTGGCGAGCACGGACCTCTGCTCCAGGAGGCTGGGGATGCAGAGAAAAGGGGCTTTTTTTGCACTTTTTCGTTATTCCTCTCCTAACGAGGGACAGGCGACACTGGGCTTCAACATCTGCCGGCAGTGCTGGTGCTGCCAGGCGTGCCAGCAGCCGGCAAATCCCTCCAGAGCGGGGTGACAGTGCAGAGTCAGAGCGAAATTAAAAGGCAAATAAAAAAAGGGGGATTTTTAATGAATTGCAAATGGTTACCAGCTGGGCTGAACTCTTTGCTTTATTGCAAACAGCCCCGGCCTCATGTGACTCTACACGTGCAAGGAGCTGGGTGTGCCGGGGACACACACGCGTGCTTGGGGAGACATGGGCAGCCCCACAGGCAGCTGCCAGCCCCAGCCCCAAAGCCACCCCCTGATCCCCCTTTGCTGGCAACGCTGATGCTAACGCCAACATCCCCGCAGCGCCCGCGCTGGGACACCCACCTTGAGGAAGGGGATGACGAAGGGTCGCAGCGGGAAGTTGGTGGCCTCCTGGAGCTTGGCGTGAAACTCCTCAATGGTGAGCGTAGAGTTCTGCAGGGACAGCCCAGGCTCAGCACTGCCAGCTGAGCCGTGGAGCAGCCCCCCGCCTGCCCTGCATGCCCAAGGGGATGCTTTATTACTTCTCCCCCATCTAGGCTCCTCTGCCATGCTCGAGGGAAAACCATGCTCAAGGCTTTGCTGGCGACGCCTGCAGCCAAGACCCAACCCTGCACCATGCTGTGCAGATCCCAGGAGACACTGGAAAATCAGCTCCCATTTTTCCAGCAGCATCTCCACCCCAAGAGGACAGTGCAGGATCCCCGGATGGTGCATCACTCCCCCAGCCCAATGCCTGCACCTGGCACACGTACCACAAGCCCCAGGACGAGGGTGCGCACCCGCTCCCCGATCTCGGGAGAGATGTCATTGCCAAACTGCTGCAGCGTGGTGAGGAAGCGCTTGAGCTTGGAGAGCTGGCGGGCTCCACAGGCCGGTGGGAGCTGGTGGGTGGAGAGGGAGGCAGTGGAGGAGGTGGCTGGCCCGTTGCTGAACCCATTGGGGGTGGACGGGGCCCCATTGATGGCAGTTGGTGAGTGGCTGCTCCCGTTCATCACTGCAGGGAGAGAAGGGATGGGAGGTCAGAGCGGGCGGCTGTGCCCTGGCACTGTGGGGACAAGGCTGGGATGTGGGGACCGGAGCATCCTGGTGGGTACTGCAGGGCTGGCATCCCCCAGGAGGCTTCAGGATACTGCTGCATCTCTGGGGCCACACCCTGGACTGGTCCCCGGTGCTGTGAGGGGCTGTAGGGAGGGATGGGATGCAGTGCATGCCCCAGCGCAGCGAGGGCCTGATCCTGCTCCCCAGTGCTCAAGGTAGCCAAGATACGGGACTCCATCCTGCCCCTCTGGGAGCTGCTCAGCACCCCCCAGGGAGAAGCCACGAGCCATTTCCCATGGAGCTCAGCCTGGCCTGCAGCACGCTGGCACCTCAGGCCCCGCTGCCCAGGCGGGGGGGACAGGAGCTGCCTGGAACACCCCATGCCAGGGGACCCAAGGCGGGGACACCTGGTGGTGCCAACGGGTGGCACAGCAGGCCCCTCGCTCCTGCGCCAGCCCTCTGTGCAGAGCATGCGAGTGCAGGGACCTTTCGGCAGCCAGCACGGGCACGGCACGCATCACCCCATCTCCCGACCGCACGCTGCTCCACGGCACCCGGGCATGCACCGCGCCTCTCCCCGCGGCGCACCGGGCACCCGGCTCCTGGGATCGCACTAACCTTGCGGTGCCTGTGCCGCCTTGCCTGCCCTGCCTGCCTGGGCAGGCTCCCGCTCGCTCTACGGCTGGGCAGTATCAGCCGCCCGCTAAAGAGGTGCCGAAAATAACCCAGCAGCCACAACTGCTTTTATTCCCGCGACAGGTGTGTTACTAAGTTAGACGCCACACATGTCCCTCAGCCGGGGCCGGGGTTCACATGCCCGTGACCTGCTGGGGCAGGGCGAGGGGCTGGCACGGGGGAGCACACCCTGCCCAAGCTCCCCCCCGGCGGTACCGTGCCCCCCGCCGGACCCTGTGCCTGCTGGGGGGGCTGTGGCTGCGGCTCGGGTCTCTCATGAGAGCGGATGCTTCATTTTACTTACAAAGACAGACCATCGACCATTTCAAGCAACCATGAAAACGGCCGCGAGGCAGAAACGTCGGAGGGCCAGCGTCTCGATCTGCAAGCAAAATAAAACACGCTATGATGAGAGAGCAGAGGGGGCAGCTCTCAGCCGGGGGTCCCTGCAGGAAACACTCCTTGACGGTGGGCACGGTGGGGGCACGTGTGCCACGGGCAAAGTTGCCTGCACCCAGGTGTGCTGGGGATGGAGCCAGGTCCCTGCATCCCACTGCAGCCAGATGGAGAGATCAGGGGCTGCTCGGCTGCCTAACGCGCTCCCCACGTTTTGGGGCCACCCCTGCACAGCCCCGGCACAGGGGGAGCTTCACGACACTTCCCCGAGAACAAAACCAACCAAAACACCGTTGTGCTCAGGGCCGAGCCGCAGCAGAGGGGCTGCCTGCACCCCCAGCCCCGTGTCCTGCACCGAGCTGAACCCAGGATGCCACATCTGCCGCAGGGTTCGGATTAGAAAACAGAACCCCTAACGCGCAGCCCTGCACGAGCTGCTTTCTGCTTCGAGAGCACCTGGCCAGGAGGGTGGCAGGGCTGCCGCAGGGAGCGCCGCTGCTGGGGGGCTGTTTCAGAGGTGTTTTCTTCCCTGCTGGGGCTTCTAAGCAAGACGCAGCTCCGAGCAGAATCCTTGCACGCACATGTGCCTGACTGGGATACATCTCGGCGGAGCTGGAGCCACCGCTCACAATGGCCGCTGCCACTCCTGCTGGGGAGACCAGCCTTGGCCCCTGCCCCGCGTGTGCCTTGCCTGGCCATGTGCCACGTCGGTGACACCAGCACAGGGACCGATACCTGGTGCAAGCCCTGCAGGTGTGGAGTGAGCCCATGTGCCACTGGTGCAGCCAGCATGTTGGGGCTCCCCCAGTTCAGTGATGCTACAGAGGCTGAGGACTCAGACCTCGAGTCCCCACCGAGTCCTCTGATGCCATCAGCACCATGGCCTGGGCTGGGGAAGGAGGTCCCTGCCACAGCAGCTGGCTGTGACACCGCCCTGCCACAGCTGCATGCCACACGCATGGGCAGCTGGGTCCCCACATGCCCAAGACCTGCAACGGGGCCAGCTCTGACTCGCGGGGACTCCCCCAGCCCACAGCATCCTCCAGTCGCCTTGCTGCGGGTGAGAGCACCTGGGGCCACGCACTGCTCTGTGCCACTGTTCAGTGACCGTGTGGCAGGAGACCAGGATGTCCCCATCCCCAAGCACCTTGCAGGGCACTGCTGGTGACGGGCAGTGCCATGGTGCTGCCTGCAGCCACATGCATGAGCTGGGGCTTTGGGATGTGCAGCCCAAAGACCTTCTCCAGCGCAAGGCTGGGTAATGGCACCCCACAGCACAGCCAGCACCGAGCACCGTGCCAGGGTCTGAGGACGCTGCTGGTCCCGGGTGCAGCGTGTGACCTGGAGGCGAACGGAGCTGGGCAGCCTCCCTGCCTGGCATCCCTTCCCCATCCCCATCCCTGCCCAGTACTCACTGGTGTTTGCTGTGAAGGAGGGATGGCGTGTGGCTCCCTGGGTGACAGCTGGCGGCGGCGGAGGCATGCTGGGCGGCGTGGACCTGGACTGTGTCTTCACGTCGGCTGGCGAGTCGGGCATGGTGGCGGCCCACGTCTCCGCGTTATCTGCAGGGAGAGGGCATGGGGCGGTGAGCAGGGTCTGCCGGGCAGCGCCACCTTCCCCTCCCAATGGTGGTTGGGCTGGGGGCAGAGGGGACCCTTGGGACCCTCGGGCTGGCCTGGATGTCTCTGCTCCCCAGCAGGACGGCAGCAGCCCTCACCCTGGGCAGAGACAGTGGCTGGTGTCCTGTATGCCTGCAGGACAATAGGGATGGTGACCGACCTCACGTGCAGCCGCATAACACTGGGGACGGTGCCCGGGGCCTGGCATGGATGCAGGGTGGTAGGGACAGGGCAGGACATCACTCTGCCCCACACAGGGCACAGCCCAGCCCAGCACACAAACAGCGTAGCGTGTGTGTCCCTGCAAAGCTACCGCTGTCACATACTGGCACCCTCCTGCCAGCAGGTACCTGCCCTCGTCTGGAGAGTCCTGGCAGCCCACTAACCCCTTGCTGTCCCCAGCAGCTCTGCGCGGGGCTGCCGTAATCCCAGGCAGGGATTATGCACAGGCAGTAAATCGTGGGTTCCTTACGGCTGGTGCTCGGTGGCAGCAGCGATGACAGCACCCACGTGCTGTCCCCCTGCAGCCCCAAGGAGCCCTGCGAGGCGCCAGATCCTGCAAAGGGGGGAGCGCAGGGCTCCCTGCCATCACCGCGCTGGGCTCCCTGTAGGCATTGCTGCCTCCCTCCCAGTGCCCTGCACTGACAACCCCAAAGAGCAGGCAGTGGCAGCATCCCCAGGGGAACCATGCCAGCGCTGTCCCCTGTAGATGGTGGTGGCAGCCCCAGTGCAAGCTTTCGGCCCCACGGCTGCTGTGCTGGCGGTGATGGGTGGCCGCAAATGTGGGCAGCTGCAGTGATCTGTCAGGACACCCGGAGCCCATGCCGCTGCTGCCGTCGGCCCCAGCCAAAGAAGGAAGCAGCCACCACGGCTGCCCCCCGGCCCCGGGGTCCCCGCTGCGCCCCAGCACGCTTCCCACCAGGCAAGGCTGGTAAACACTAATCTAATATGCATGCTTAATCCGCCACAACTGTTGTGAGATTAATTGAACCCTGCAAGAGCACATTGTCCAGGCTAAATAAAACTGGAGCCTCATCCTGAGCAAGATGTTATCGGGGCTTATACCACAGCTGATGCCATGCACAGAGGACCAGGGGATGGATGGGAGAGCCAGTGACAAGGGCCAAAATCTTGGGCAGTCACCATCATGGTCCCACAGCATCCTCCAGACAGCTCCAGCACAGGGGAGCATCCCTCCCTGCCCATAGCACACCGTAATCCTGCAGCCGCCTGGATGTGCACACTCCAGTATCTCTTTCCTTGTTCTCTTCTCCCACTGCAGCCATAGGAGAAACCCCAAGACCAAGCAGCATCCCTCCCCATAAAACAACTGTTTCCTTACAGGCCTGCCAAAATAAATGGTATGTTTTGAAAAACATGTATTTTCATTTTCATGGAAATGCCCATCTCTGGGCAAGGCTCCTCCAGGCTTCTCCTATCAATCAGTGGAGCAGGATCCAGTGCTGACGGCAGACGACCAGCCATGAGCGTGCACAGAGCACGACCCAGACTGGGTGGCTGCATCTGCGCAGCCGCAGCACCTTGATCTGCCAGGTGTCCACATGATCCCTCCTGGGCTCAGCATCCCCCAGGCATCGCCTGCTACCCAGCTCGGCAAAGCACAGCCTGCATTGCCACTGCTTGCCAGCTTCCGCCCGCAGCAGGCAGGGCCAGCACCTCCCCGTGATGCAGGGCTCTGCGTGGGCACCACTGCCACCCCGTCGCCCTTCTTGCCCCCTCTGAACCCAGGTTTGCATTGCTGGGTGCTGGCTGGCATCACATAGAGAGCACAGTGCAGTGAGGCATCGCAACATGCTCTTCACGTCTGCAACACTGCAGCCACCCATGTGCAGGCCCTGGCTCTCCACGCAACAGCCACCGGGCATGGGGACAAGCCACAGCAGCTTGGGGACAGCGTGGCAGCTTGCCCAGGTAAGTGCACCTGCACCAGCCTGTGCAGCTCCCAGTGCGGAGGGGCTGCGCCCGTGGGTTGGGCTCTGCTGCTGCTTGCAAGAGGGAGGAGGCTGCAGCTTGCAAGATGTTCCCCCCTGCCTGCATCCCCCGCATGGTCCCTGCCTGTGTCCCCATCCCTGCCTGTGGCACTGTCCCTGTCTGCATCCCTGCCTGCATCCCTGACACCATCCCTCCCTGTATCCCCATCCCTGTCTGCATCCTCACCCCCATCCTTGTCCCCCTCAGTCTCCTGACTCCGTACACATGCCCATGCCAAGGGGAAAACTTGGACACACTCATTCTGGCACCAACACAATTTTTCCACAGCTTCCCATTGAGACGAAAGTTTCCATGAAGCTGAGCAAGCACCCAGGGAAACGGGGCCTGGCTGTGTTTTCTCTTGTCTTTTCCTTCTTTTTTTTTTTTCTCTAAGTCATAAATTTTCCCCAATGTCTGCAATGCAAACACCACCATGTGGGCACGGGGATGAGGGACGGCTCAAACCCGATGGGATTTCTCAGTGCCCAAAGCGAACAGAGCCCGGGACGGCCGCGGGATCCAGCCAGACCGGGGCACCAGCCCAGGTCCTCTGCAGGATGGGACAAGCTTGGTGGTGGGCGAAAGGGGTTTTGGGGGGCAGCCCTCTGGCAGTGCCTCCAAACAATAATTCCCCAACATGACTCAAACTCTGCTGGAATGTTTTTTTTCTTCTGTCTCTCTTTTTTTTTTTCTTTCTTTGGGGTAATTTGTCCCAGCCGCTCGGGGCTGTGTCTGTTTTCCTCCATCTGGTTTCCATTAGGCCTGTGCAGCCCAGATGAATAAGTAATAATATAAAAATAAAAGGATTAGTATTTTCTCCTTGGCTGGCAGGAGTGGGTGTCCCCCACCCTGCCTCCCGGGGCCAGTGGATGCCGGACCTCTCGCACACCCCCGCACGACCCTGAGACCCCCATTTGTCACACCAGAGGGTTTAACCCCCTGCACACTGGTCCGGGCACGGTTCCCACAGGGGTGATGACACACCAGCGGTCCCCACAGAGGTGATGACACACCAGCGTGGATGCTACCGGCTGATCAAGCCTGGCTTGGCCCCGGCTTGCCCATGGCACCCAGCCCTGTGCTGCCCCGGTGGTGCCACAGGGGTTGGGGTTTGTGACCCCGCTGGGCACCGGCAAGCCCTGAATTGCTTGCCCTGGCTTGTGCATTGATGCTAGCTGGTCCCCTGCCTCTCGCCAGAGCTGGGGCCGGGGGTCTGCTCAGCTGTGTGCTCCCCAGCGGGCAGTGTCGGGTGCCGGAAAGCACCAATGCATGGCACTGTACGGCTGTGCATGTGGCATGGTGCAACTGCGCACGCTGGCAGGACCAACATGTAGCGCCACACAGCTGTGCACGCTGGCAGGCACCAACACACAGCACCACACAGCCGGGCACACCAGTGGGCACCGACGCGCAGCATCACACAGGCAGGCACACCAATGGGCAACAATGCACAGCACTGTGCAGCTGAGCACTCCAGTAGGCACCACCACATGGCATCCTATAGCTGTGCACCCAGCAGGCACCTCTGCACGGCACCCTGCAGCCTGAGGAATGGGGGCCAGCAGCCAGCCCAGCATGCTGCCTGCTGCTTCCCAGGGCCCCGGGGAGCCCGTCCCGCTGCTGTAGGCTGTGCCCCAGCCTAGGGTGCCTGTCCAGGGAGTAGCTGGAGGTGGTGATAGAGCTGTGCCAGCCCCAGAGTGAGCCCCATGACAGCCAGCACACAGGCTGGCTGCTCTCCTCACCACCTCCCCAGGGAGGGTGATGGTGAGGGCAGGGAGCTGCCCTGGCTGTGGCGATTGGAAAGTTCTGGCTTCCTGCAGCCCTCCTCTCCCAGGCCAGACGAAGCTTCCCATGTGAGGAAGGGGTTAAAAGGGAATTAAAAGACCAGCATCCATCATGCTCTCCAAATGGCCACAAATGAAATCCAGATGCTGGAGGTGACGTCTCTTAAGCCAGGCTGCCTCTGAAACAAAGGCAAGCAAGCATTCCTGCTCCTCAGCTGCTGCTGCCACCGGGCCAAGAACAACTCCCCGATAAGATGGCGAAGGACCGAGCTGTCCCAGCTGGAGCACGTTAGGGAAGTGTGCAGCGCCGGCAGCCAGGCAGCAGCACTGGCCACGTGCACCCTGCACCCATCCTGATCCCCTCACCGGGATGATGGGGTAGGTGACAGCAGGCAGCTTGGAGGTGGCTCATCCCCAGCTGCATGTGGAGGGGGAGAGAGCAAGAGAGCGGCTGTGGGATGCTGAAGGGATGCTGCGCACCCCTGGCACTCCTGGGCACCCATTGCCAGGGTGTTCCATATACATATTTTGGGGAGCCAGGCTAGCAAGGAGCTATCCAAACCCCAGCACTCGTCAGTGCAAATGAAGCCATTTAAAAGGAAATCCAATTAATTAAATCCTCGGCACAAGATGTAAATAAACCCGGCTTTGGCCAGCTCCGGGCCCAGGGAGGTGTTGGCCCGTGTGTCAGCATGGGGAGCTCCACCACAGGGAGCTCTCGCCGCGGGTAAAGGCTGCCGCAAGGATGGTGGGATGCAGATGTGCCCAACGGTGCCAGGGGAGCGCCGGTGGTACCAGGGGAGTGCTGGCAATGCCACGTCATGCTCAGGTGTCTGCCGTGCCCAGCCCTGCAGGAACCCAGGCCCTGCCTGCACTCTGCCTGCAGTCAGGGATCCCAGGGATCCTCGCAAGGATGCTCATGCCTCGAGTGGCACAAGTCTGCTCTGCCCTGCTCCTCCAGCTGGCAGGGTGGTGGCTGCCTGGCCCAGCGTGGGTGGCCGTGCCGTGCCAACCAGCCCACAAAGTTGGGCATTGCCCCTGCCATTTAATTTGGCTGCTCAGTTGAGCAGGACCTGCCATCGTTGCACCACTGTGACAGCCCTTTGCGCTGGTCGGTGAGCCAGCCTTTGTCCCTGCCATCCTTGCCTTGCCCACGGGACAGGTTCCACACCGCTGGCCTGGGCTGGGATGTTCCCACCCATCCAACACCAGGACCAAAGCAGGCTTCACTATGCTCAGATACATCCTGATTTGCTTTGCTTTCCCCACAGCCCTGACACGTGAGCAGCCCCCGGCCGCGCTGCCTGCACCGGGCCAGCATCCCAGGGATGTCCGGCGCTGCTGGATGCACCATGGGCAAAGCTCCCCACTCAGCTCCGGGGCAGCGGCTGCCAGCAGGGACCTGGATGCCCAGTCCCCTTTCCAGCTCCCTCAGCGCAGCAGTGACAGCATGGCTCCTTGTGGGACATCACCACCCGGAGCCAGGCTTCCCCATGCACCCCAAGCCCAACAAACCCCAGTTCTCAAGCCCAAGGACCCAAACCCGCTGCCTCAGCTCCACACTGGCAGTGCCAGCCAGCTCCCCGCTCACCCCGGCGTGGCCGGGGAGGATGGAGATGGGTTTGATTTTCCTCAAAACAACAACAACAACAACAAAGCCAAAAAAATAAAAGCGCCCTCTCTGTTTTACAAGCCTTCATTTGCTATTGTTTATGTAAACAGGTAAATTGTTTCGTATCTCAATTAAAAACATCTGCCACATAAATGAATACCAATTAACTCATCCTGTTTTTAATTACTCTGTTAATTACACACAGGCAGCAAAAAGGATGGCAGGGGAATAGGGAAAGCATGCTCACAACCCCCCCTTCCCACCTTGCTCTTGGCAAGGATCCGAAATGTGCCCAGATAATGATGGATTAAGGTGGCTGGTGAAAACTGTGGCTCGTGGCCAGCTCCGGCGTGGCGGCTCCCTGCCAGCCCAGCCGGGTGCTGCCGGGTGCCTCGCAGGGGTATTTCCCGGCACCCTCCCGAGAAGTGCTGCACCACCCCGTTTCGGAAACCCTGGGCCCCGTGGGATGCGCCAGTGCTGCCCGTCTCATCCCCTGTGTCGGCAGCGACCGCTGCACAGCCTGCCTGGCTTTCCCAGCACCAGCCCCCGCGTTTGCTCTCAAAACGTATCCTGGGGGAGAGAAACCTCAGGACACCAAAGCGCACGGGGAGGATGGAGGAGGCTTCATGCGAACAACATCCTCATGGACCAAAAGCATCCTCGAGGCAGCTGTGATGCCCCCAGGAGCTCTCCTGCTGCCGAGGGGCAACGCCTCTATGTAGACACAGCAGCACGGGGTGGATGCCGTCCCCAAACTGGGCCAGCGGCGATTGCCGAGGGACCCCGGGCGCCGTCAGCCCCTCGCCCCCCCAGCTGTGGGAAGCTTTCCAAGCGAGCAGATGGGGCAGGGGAGCGGCGGCAGCGAGGAGGAAAGCAGAAAAGGCTATTTTCTCACGCTACATATTTTACAAGTCGAACATTTTGTGCATTTCAGCCTTGCCTGTAAAAGCATCTCAGGCTCAGCCCTGGGACTCGACATTGGAGCTTGTGAGTCAACAGTGGCTGGCGGCGACGTGGCCAGCCAGCATGGAAAGGGGCTGCGAATTGGGGTCCCCCCATGCAAAGGGTTGGCCTGGGGGGTTCCCCTAACCCACTGGTGCTGGAGGAGTGGCAGGATGGCCAACAACCCCTGCCAAGCTCACCAGCCGGGACACAGCATCTGCTGCAAATGCTGCCTGCAGCATTGCGCCTGGTGCTACCGTCTGACCTGTCCCACCAACAGCTCCCGGGGCAGCAAGGGGAGGTGGGCATGCACACACTTCCCCCTGGCTCCCCAGCTGCCTTACACTCCTGGAAATTCAATATACTGACTAAACACCATAAGTAAACTGAGTGCTGTGGCCAGCCCAGCACGCCTGGCGGCACAGGGCTGGGGCTGACCCCACCAGCAGTGCTGGCCAAGCTGCTCCCCACCTGGAAAGCACCCACATCTTGGCTGCAAACCACTTCCTTGGTGCAAGAAGGGCTGTGGGTGCATCATGGTGGTGGCCACACAGGAAGGGCAACTGATCCACCAATGCATTGCCAAAGGAGCACCCCAAAACCAGCCCGATGCCCCAGCTGCGGAGCCGAATGCTGTTTGAAGGCAGGGAGAGGTTCAGGCTAAAACGCCCCAGTTTTTGCAGCCACCCAGCCATGTGCACAGGGACACTCAGCCCCAAAGGTGGCCTGGATAGCTGGAGTGGGGACAAGTGGCACAAGCAGCCAGGGGACTCGGGGCATTCTGGAGGCAGAGAGAGGCTGGGGAAGGGAAAACATCCCGCTCCAGACACCAGCGCTGGTGGGGAGCTCCCTGCGAGGTCCCTGCAGCGTGGGAATGCTGAGGCACTGCTGGCTCCCCAGGGAACCTGGGCCGGATCCTGCTCCACAGCCACCAGGATGGTAACGGCTTCATGGTGGTGCTGGATCCAGCCATGCATCCCCACAGCCTTGGGGCTGCTGCATTACCGACTCTTTGTCTATTTTTTACCCACGGGCTACATTTCAAGGCGATTTTGCCCATGTGAGGTTGAATCAAATACCACAAGAAAAAATATTAATGAGAATTTTGCAAAATAAACAGGAAATCCCTTGGATGTTTTCTGGAAACATTGGTCAGCATCTTCCGAAGGAAAGCTGCGGGCTTGTCAAGGTGGGGTTGCCCCTGGGGAGCCTGAGCGTGCTGGGAGGGACGGCAGAAAACAAGCTTCAGGAAATCTAAAAATAAATCCTGAACTGGGCAATGGCACTAACGCCAGCGGCACCCGGGCAGGAGGGTTCTCCTCTGTGCTACCAGCCTGGACTCACCCCGTACCGGCCAGCACAAAGCTTGCTAGGATGGGTCCCCACATGGGGAACCCCCTTGTCCCCAGCCTGGTGGGACAGCTAAACCCAGCTCCTGCCCATGGTCCAGCTTGGAAAGCACTGGCCAGAGCTGCAGCATCCAACTCACGCCCCCTCGACCCCAGCAGCAGCATTTAAGCCCAACTTTGCACCAAGCTCAGCTCCTTCCCAGGGCCCAGGCAGCTCCATTTGCAGGATCAGGCCATGATCTGCCCAAAACCTTGTGCACACTGCAGCTGTGCTGGTCTGGCCAGGGGCAGAAGCAGTGCTGGTGCCGGTGGCAGAGGCTGGTGTGTGTCCCCTGGGGTGGGCCAGCTCCCTGCCCCACTGCCAGCACTGGTGCATGCCTCACTGGCAGCCCTGGTTGGCTCACCGGCAATCCGCTGACTCCCATTAGGAGATGTAATAACAGACATTTAGGGGGTGCTTCTCCTGCCGGGGGGTCCCGCAGCACCCTGCACCCCTTCCCCAGGCAGCCGCGGGGCAGGGGATGCTGCACGGCCATGGTCAGAGAGCCGAGCTGCCTCCCGACTGCCCGGGATTTAAGCCGGCTGCCGGCAGCCAGTGGAGCCGAGACCCCATTTCCATGGCAAAGCCGGACGCTGTGCAGCCACGCTGCCCGGATCCTGCCTGGGGTTTTCCATGCGTGCAAACAACCATGCTCAGAAGCAGAAATCCAGGGAAGGGACATGGGGGACATCAGCAGAGATCTGCCAGCCCGTGTCCCCGTGTGGGACCTGCCAGAGCCCCCTCACTGGCATGCTGGCGGCGGGCAGCCCACCCCAGCTGTGCCCACAGGGCTGCCCCTGACCTGGTGGTGCTGAGCATGCCGCAGCAACGGGCAGAGGCTGGGGGGCTGCTCAAAGCTGGGCTGAGCATCGCAGTATTTTCCATCCTGCACTCTGGAAGTTCCAGATGTAAGATGCAAATCCGGCACCCACATGAGGCCTCAGTGCCACCCTGCCCAAACACAGCACCCACCCCGTGCCAGCACCCAGCACCACAGGGGAGCAGCCTCTCAGCCCCACGCATCTTGGCTTTCCCTCTCTACAAGCCAACATCTGCAGTCACATGTTTTTCAAACAAAACAAACCCGACGTGGCCATCACCAGATAAAACCTTACCTGCCAGCGTGGACACCGACAAGGCCTGCTGGGAGGCAGCAGGCAGGGAAAAACCCCTTTGCATAGCCAAGTTCATCTCCACTTGTGTTCCCAGCCACAGCAAAAGCAACACTCAAAATTCCTCCCTGCGTGGAAATGCTCTGCACGGGGGACCTGCCTTATACGCCGCCGGAAAGCCAAGCACCAAGCACCTGTCCTGGGTGGCAGCTTGGCCCCGCAGGGCTCCTCACCCGAGGACCGCGGGCACCAGGGCTGTCAGCATTCTATCCTCCCCGCCCGCTGCTCCGCGCTTGCTGTGGGGTTTTGGGATGGTTCCCCCGTATCTCCATGCCCCATACCATAGCAGAGCTCACCCCGCTGCGGTGCCGAGCAGACGGATGTTTGCAGAGTGTCTTCAAGTTGCTCGACAAAGGAGCGGAGAATTAATATTCCTTTTAATTAAAGGCAGAAAAATCTCTTTGTTCCTGAACAGAGAGAAAACAACAGAGGGAAGAGCTCAAAAGCTCTAAGCTAGAGATGAGACCATCGCTTAGATTCAAAGACACTGTCAACATGCACGTGACCTCAAATTAAAAAAACAAAATGAAACCCAGCAGCAGCAGCAGCTCCTCTCCAAAAGCGAAGGAAAGTTGCAAAGTTTTTCTTGGCTAATGGGGTGGGGGGTGGGGGGAAATCCAACAAAAGGTGTGTTTAACCAGAGAAATGCTCTGCAGTGTCCGAAGGCACCATCCAGCAGCGAGGGCTGCGCGGCGGAGTGATGGGGAGAGCTGGCCGTGCCCCGGCCCCAGCACCACGGAGGAGCCACGGAGGAGCCACGGAGGAGCGTGGTGCCAGCCACGGTGCCAGCCTCGCTCCATCGCTACGCCGACAGCATCCCCTTACCCAAGGCAGGCCGGAGCGGGCAGCCAGGCGTGCCAGCAAACGCCGCTTAATGCAATTCTGAAGGGAAAGCAAGAGCTGGACAGTGATTAATGGCTGCGAGGATCAGAAGCAGGGCAGCGCTGGAGCGGAGAGCTGGAGGCTCCCCAAGTCAACCTTCCTTCCCAAAACCGCATCCAAAAACCTGTTCCCCGGCACACGCCAGGACACGGTGCGTGTCCCCTGCACGGCCCCTGTGTCCTTGCATGTAAACACAGAATTACGTTGCCGCAGCTGTAACTTCACCGAGCAGCCCTGGGTTTCCTCCCTCAAACTCTCCCGAGTGGATCAGCTCCTCCTCGCCACGAAACGTGGCTACATCTTGGAATCGGTGGCGGCCAGAGCAGGATGTGGAGCCGGCGGGTTGGTGGTCCGAGGAGGAGGAGGAGGGTTGCAGGGATGAAAGCGACTTCTCCTGCCGGGCAGAAGTCGGGAGCCACGAGTGGGGAGGGTTTGCTGCGGGGAAGGTGCGGGGGGGGAGCGCACACTCGCGTAGGTTCCCCGGGTAGCTGGGCCACCCCGGCTCTCGGTAAGCGGCTGCCGGGTGCGGGGCGGGGAGCGGGGTGCACATCCCGCCGCCCCTGCGTGAGCGGCGCCCCCGGTGGCGGCAACCCCGCTCCGGGCCCGCCTGTGCTGGAGGAGCCGCTCCCGGCGCTGCCCGCCACACGGACAGACGGCGGCTCCGGTGCCCGCTCGCCCTGCCCCGCTCCGCCGCTGCGCGCCCTGGGGGTGGCCGTGCTCGGGGACGGCGCTGCCCCCCCGGGCAGCGGCAGCATCCCGGACTCCTGCGCACCGGCAGCCTCACCCGGGCAGCGGCAGCATCCCCGTCCCCTGCGCACCGAGAGCATCCCCCGGGCACAGGCAGCATCCCCGTCCCCTGCGCACCGAGAGCATCCCCCGGGCACCGGCAGCATCTCCGTCGCCTGCGCGCCGAGAGCATCCCCCGGGCACCGGCAGCATCCCCGTGCCCTGCGCACCGAGAGCACCTCCAGCCCTTCTCCGCAGCCCCGCCGGGAACCGGGAGCCTCCCGGTCCCCGCTCCCGCCCGCGGACGGCACTTACCGTCCTGAGGTGTGGCGGAGGCGTGAGGTAAGTCCCAAGACAGGGGCCGGCAGGAGCGGGCAGAGCCGGCAGCGGCCCCCGGCGGCGGCGGCGGCGGCCCCGGCCCGGTTAAGGCCGGCGCGGGCGGAGCGCGGCCCCGCGGCGGCGGCTGCCCCCGGCACCTGCCCGCCGCCGCTCGCCGCGCCCGGGGCCACCGGGGGCCGCCAGCCCGGGGGTCGGGGCGCTTCCCCCCCCCCGGAGGGGTGGCACCGGAGAAGCGGGGGAGGGCGGGGGCGGAGAAGCCCGTAAATCCGCGGGGCCGGTTCACCCCCTACGCGCTGCCCGGCGGCGCATCCTCCGGCGCCGCGTCGCGGCCATGGGGCGCCCGCGGCCGCGCTCCGTGCCGGGCCGGGCCGCCCGCAGCGCCCGCCGCTGCCGCCGCGCCGCCCGCCCGCCCCGGAGTGAGCGCCGCCCGCCCGCGCCGCTGCCTTAGACGGCGCCTCCACCGCGCCCGGCAGGGGGCGCCCCGCCGCCGCCGCCGCCACCGGAGCGGGGCCCCGGGGTGCGCGGCCCGGGGAGGGGGCGCCGGCTGCGCAGGGAGACGGGGCTGCGCGGGGACATGGCGGGGGGCACGGCATCGGGGGGCTGCACGGGGGTATGGGGGGGAGGGTCATGGTGCCGGGGGACTGCACGGGGGTATGGGGGGGGGGTCGTGGTGCCGGGGGACTGCACGGGGAGACGGGGGGCTACCTGGCACCGGGAGGCTGCACAGAGACATGGGAGGCTGCCTGGCACCAGGGGGGCTGCACGGGGACATGGAGGGGCTGCACAACACTGGCGGCTGCACGGGGCCTGAGGACTGCCTGGGACCAGAGAGCCGTGCAGGGGGTACATGGGCCCTGGGGGCAGCAGGGGACTGGGGTTTGCAAAACACTTGGGGTTTGCAAGGGGTTGGCGGTGCTGAAGACTGAGGGTTGCAAAGCTGGGGGAGGGGGGCTGCGGGGGGGGGGGGGGCTGCATAAGTCCGGGGGGGGCCTGCAAGGGGCCAGGAGTTGTTTGCATGAGATGTGGGTACTATGAGGGGATGGGGCCAGGGCTTGTCTGGGGCCGTGGGAACAGTCTAGGCGCTGGAACTGCGACTTGCAAAGGCTGGAGTGAGGTGGGGGTGTTTGCAGGGGGGCTGTGGGGGGCTGGGAGTGTGGTTGCTTCCCTCTCCAGAGGCCCGAGGGCTGGGGTATGCAGCAGGAGTAGTCACACAAGCAGCTGCAAGCCCCATGGGCACAGCCCTCAGTGGTCCATGTGCCCCTCCTGGCCAGGCCTTGGGGTGCCCCCCACCCCACTTGGCCTCGGCAGGGCTCCCTAGGGCAGCTGCGTGGCACTGGCACCGCGGGAATGCCAGCAGGGCCCTCCCACCACAGCGGTGCACGGCACCCATGCATTCAGTGCGCTGCCTGCCCATGCCAGGTCCCCGGCATGCCCTTCCTGCACACCCTGTGCCAGCTGCGGGGGGACCACTAAAAATCCCCCCCTGCCCGCCCAAGTCCTACTACGAAGCTTGTGCGCCGGGTAACACAAGCCCTGCTAATTTCCCTGTGCGCCGAGGCCCTGCCTCTTTGCGTAATTACTCTGTTTGGCAGCTGCCTTCCCTCTGCGAGTTGCTGTGCGGAGCCTTTGCCGCCCGTATGGTTGTTGTATTACTCATCCTTGCTCGCTCCCCAGTGCTTGGGCGCCGGGGACCATGGCAGCTCTGCCAGGCAGCAAGTCACTGCTGCATGGCTGTTGCACAACTGCTGCCTGAGTGTTGGGTGGCACCGCCGCTGCAGGACCGCTGCATGGCTGCTGTACAGCCAGTGAATGGCCCTGGCATGACCAATGCACCACCACTGTGTGGTCACTGTATTGGCACCACATGGCTGTTGCACGGCCGCTACGTGAATGCTGCATGGCCACTGCATGACCATTGCATGGCCAGTAAATGACCACTGCACGGCCACAGCCAAGCTCCCCCGATGTCACCCCACTGCAGCACCCTGACCCATCCCCTTCCACCCCTGCTCTCAGCCATCCCGACCTCCAGCTCGGGTTTTGCATGCCCACGGCAGGGGTCTTTGCCATGCTCTTGCACTGCCTGAGCTGTGGGACCTGAGTCTCGGTAGCATTTGTATCCTACACCAGTCAGCACAGTGTGTGCACGCTGCGCAGCGTCTGGGCAGCATCACACACCGTGCATGCACCGCCTGCCTGCCCTGCCTGCCCTTCCCAGCCTGAAGCACTGGGCTTGTCCCCGTTCCTGCCCCTGCCTGCACTGCTCTCATTCCCTATGGGACCTTTCTCGAGGAGCCTCTTGTGCGTGAATGTCATGGCCCCACTGGCAAGGGCCCATGAGCAGCAGAGGAAAATCCGCCCCTGTGCACAGCTGCACGCACGCCCCGCCACCCCCCCAGCTTTGCATAGGCGGCACCGGCTGGCACATGCAAATGCTGGCAGTGCGTGTGCAGTTGGACACGCGGTGCGCGGTGCGTGGTGCAGTCCTCTGCTGGCGCGCGCATTGAGACGCACCAGCCATCACTGAGGCAACCCGAGGATGCTCCCAAGGCAGAGCCCCACACTTCTGGGGTGCAAGCACAGAGCTCCTTTGGGCTCTGGCTGCTCGCCAGGGGAGCAGGAACCTGACCGTCGGGGTGACCATGCTCTCAGCTGAACTGGCTGTCCCACACATCCACCCTGATGCAGTTCAAGCCATTGAATACGTTGCTAAACCTGCCTGCAAAATACCCAGCTAGGGCTGTGCCATGAGCCCAGACGGACCCCAGCGGTGACCGAACTGTCCCTGCTGACCTGCCATCACCCTGGCCTAGGGCACCTCACGGCAACCTGCCTGGAAAAGCCACAACTTCTCCATCTCCTGGTTAATGTGGAGCGTAGCTGCAGGATGCTACCAAATACCTGCTGGCTGGGCGCTGCCTTGCCCGACGCCACAGGGTCTTTGCAGCAAAAGCAGATGGAGCCAGGCGGGCGTCAGCTCCGTGACCCGCAGGGGACAGCATGGGCAGGAGGGAGCCATGCCACAACTCCCCTGGCGGCGTTTGGGTGGCAGGGTCCGCTTCGTTTCTATTCTGTGCACACAGCCTGTAATTTTGGTCTATTGAAGTCATAATTCACTACTGTGAAAATAAACATTTGTGTTAGCTCGCTTTATTCAGCGGGCCTCGTCTGAATGTTAATAATTCCCTGCCGGTGTGCTCGCACGTGACCTTGGCCACTGGGGCAAAGCCCAGGCACCCGTGCCCATGGCTGTGGCCACCTCCTTGCACGCTTTGGGTGGGATCTCACCATCCTTTGTACATTGTCCCCAGGGTGGGGGGGTGGGGATCCCTAGATCCGGACAGGGAGGAGATGAGGAGACAAGTGCTGCTTTGGGTGGGATCTCACCATCCTTTGTACATTGTCCCCGGAGGATCCCTAGATCCTGACAGGGAGGAGATGGGGAGACAAGTGCCACTTAGCGCTAAGCCGGGGATAAATAAGCTGCCACAAGATAAAGGTCATATAGAAGTAATATTTAGAGCCAAGCAGACCGAGTCCAGCACCTGCTCTGGACCCTTCCCTGCCTGCGCCTGTCCCTCGTTTTGTTTCCCTGCGGTGCTTTGTGGGTGCTCCCATCTGCAGTGGGGATTCCCCAGCACCCTCCCTGTGCCATAGGGGAGCTGGGCCAAGCAGGAGGACACCTGTGCCACCCTCTGGCTGTCCCCATGGCTGTCCCCACCCATGTCCCTGCTCAGCCAGCCGTGGGGAGGGCTGGCCCCAGGGCTCCCCCGGTTTCTCCCTGCTGGCTGCAGGGGCTGGTGCTTCCCCTCTGCATTTGCATCTTCCCAGCCTTTATCTTTCTCCCAGTCTCTGTATTGCTGCAATTACAGACACTTTAAAACACAATGATCTGGCTGTTAGCGTGATGGATGACAGAACCTTTCTGTCTGGTTTAAATCATTGCCTAGAGTGAGCAAACTTCCCCGGCTTAACCCTTTCGTACCCACCACCTCCCAGCCTTCTCCCTGCCCAGCCAGGGCTGGTGGCTGCCAGCTGGGTGCTGCAATGTGCTCCATGGGTGTCCACCACACGTGTAGGTCCCACGGATGGGGATTCAGGGGGTGTCTGGCATCCCTGGGGTCAGTGTTGGCGGGGAAACAGCCCCCATCTCTCAGCTTCCTGGGTGCATGGGGCAGATGTGGCACAGCGGGGCAGGCGATGGGAGCAGCCCCATGTTGGCAGAGCTGCTGGCCCCAGATCCGGTGGCCCCTCTCCGCTGCGGCAGGAAAGCAACGGCCGGGCTGAGAGATAAGTGCCTGCCAGGGCTCGATAGCCTGCCTGGATCCGTCCCAGTGCAGGGCCTGGCAATCCTTCCCCCGGCAAATCTGGAGCCGGGGCAGGATGGGGCCCCGCCGGGTTCCCACCCGTCAGAGGATGGAAACTCCTGCAATGACTCGGTGTGGGTCACGCCAGCGCGTGATTGATGGCACAGCGTGCAACAGCCAGGGGATTAACTGCACATGTTATGGCAATTCCCGCTCCCTTTGTTTTGAGGAGCCAGCATCTCTTGCCGCTGAGCATCCTGCCCAGTGGCCACCGCTGCCTGCCCTGCCTGCTGCTGCCAGCGCCGCCCCCACGGGTGCCTCAGTCCCACAGGAGGGTGTGGGTACCATCACCCACCACTTCTGCTGGTGGGTGCTGGCCAATCCACAGTGAGGAGGGATGTCCTCCATCCCTGCTGGGTGTGTGTGGGGAAAGGCTGCAGTGGGGCAGCTTGGGGATGTGCCAAGGACCTGCCCCAGGCAAAGGAGCTCCCCAGGGCATGGCCTGGGGGCGAAGGGGGCCACCAGGGCCTGGCGTGGTGCATGCCAGCAGATAAGGTGCTCAGTGAGGGTGGATGAGGGCAACTGGCACCAAGCCTCGCAGGAAACGGTCACCACCACATGCCATCCGGGCCCTGTATCTGGCCACACACATGACCCCTGCCCGCTATCGGAGCTGCGCACGTGGGCCGGGGGCAATGTGGTGGGTGCTGCCAGCTGCTGCCACCACCAGGGCAGCCCCAATGCCATGCCCCACTTGTGCCTTTGCAGCCACCATGGTGTTTGGGTCCCTTTTCACACCTCATGGGTGCCCAACCATCAGTGCTGACCCACCATTTCTCTCCCCTCAGCTCTCGCTCAGCCCCTCACTCTGCCTCCTGCCAGCACCGTATTGTCCCCCTTCTCCCCGGCTCTCCCTGAGCTCTTGCAACCTGGGCTCTTGCTCAGCCCCATTCTTTCCTAGCGTGCCTGGAAGAGCTGATTGCTATTCAGGCTGCGTCCCCCCTTCGCAAGCCTCAGGCTTTTTAAAAAAGCCCACGGTGTTGGTTTATCACACCTTCCCCCTCACCGCACTGGTGAGTCATCCCCTCGCCGGCATACCGGCAGCCACGCAGACCTGCCCTGCAGTGGGCAGCACCCGTGGACACCCGCAGCCCCTCTGCCACACCATGCTGGGGGTCCTGCTACGGCTCGGCTGTCGCAGGAGGCTTGTCTGGAGGTGAAGGCACCGAGCCGTGCAGGCACTCAGTGCCTGGTGTGCCACAGGTTTCCTGTGTCACCCCCAGTGAGTCTGTCTGTCCATCTGGGTTTCTCAGTCTCTATGTGTTCCCTCCTGGGGAGCAGAGCATCCATCTCCGCGTGCCTCTCTGCGGTCCTCACTAGATGTGGCCTTGCCAGGGGTGCCTGCCTGGCACAGCGCTGAGCAGAGCTTGGGGACAGTGTGGGGCCAGGTGCTCACGAGCAGCCATAGTGAAGCAAAGCTCCACGTCACTGGTGGGATTCCCATTTTGACTGGGGACCCATTTGCTCAGAGCATCCCAGTGGGGATGCCGTGCTCGAGGCAGGGAGCTGCCAGGCTGGGAAGGGTCAGTGTGACCACAGATGGTCCCATTGCCCTGGCTGCGTGCACAGACATGGTGGCCTCAATCTCAGTGCCTAAACCCAGCCCAGAGCAAGTGCCGGGAGCCAGCTGCAGCCCCAGGCGTTCTTCCCTTGGCATTTTGCTTGCAGCAAGAGCCCTGGCTGGCACTGCACCTCTCTGTGCGTTAATTCATCAGGGAATGCATGGGGGAGATAAGGGGCTGGTGGGGAGCCAGCAGCCAGGGAAGACAGCTCGCCTGCCCGCTGGCTATCACCCGCTGCAGCTGCATCCGCTGCGGTGACATCTGCTCGGCAGGAAGTGCCGCTCGCCAGCCTTTCTGAAGAAAGGGGGTTCGTTTCTGCCTGGCTTCCCTCTGTGCCCACTCGTGGGGATCCCCCGACTCGGGGTCACCCATCCCACAGCTGCCCTGGCCCCTCGCTTCCTCGGCTGAGGGCTGGAAGGAGCAGCCCCCCTAGCCGTTGCCACCAGGAAGCAGACTCAGGGGCTTTGTGGCTTTCCCACAACTTCCATAAAGAAAAGGAAAAAATGCATCTTCCATTAAAAGAAAAAAAAAAATCCTGTTTTCCTTGCTGACAGATTCATTCCTGCTTCATGGCACTCAAAGGGAAACCAGCCCCTACTGCTTATCATCTCTGCCTGCCCTGTGCCGCAGGATCCGAAAAATCACCGGATTGGCTTAAACACCAGGAGACTCTGGGATACGGCACCATTCCTCTGGGTGCTTTAAGGTTTTGGGGCTGCTGGGAGCCAAGTTTCCAGATTTTCTTTGCCACAGAGAGTCTGGAAAGTGTTCTAATTGCAAGGTGGAGATAGCCACATACTGCCCTGCCTCTGGGAGCCGATGCTTTAGGGTGCTGGTGGCATCCCCATGGGAGAAGTGCCAGGCAGCAGCACTGTCAGCAAGTCCTGCCAGCCTCAGCCTTGGCCAGCAGGATTTATCTGGGAGATGCTGAGTAAAATCCTCCGAGCTGCCCTGGTGAGCACAGTATGCTGGATGAGCCATGTCCCCCACCATGGCTCCTTTAGTCCCTCACCTTGGGAGGTCCCCTGTCCATGGCACTGCTCCTCTTTGCAGGGCTGGGCAAGGGGAATGGTGGTGCTGAGCCTCAAGAGCCACGTCATCAAGGCTTGGCCCCTAACACCACCTGGGACATGTGAGACCTCCCTGCAATGTCGAAGTCTGGGGACACAAGAGCATCTCTCAGCCCTGCTATGGCACCACAGCCACGCTCCCTGTCCCTTGCCTGGCGAGCAGCTCCAGTGACGTTAACAGTGGGTTCACACTCCCTTTCTCCCCCCAAAACCATGGGGCTCCTGGCTGCTTGACAGCCCTCCCCATCCCACAGGCTGCAACCGCCTGCACGGGGCTCTTTAACGATGGGAATTTAATTAGCTTGCATTGCACTTCCAACACCTCACATCCCTGCAAAAATCAATCGGAGCTAGCAGGAGGTGGAGCAGCACAGCCTGCCTTTGCTCCAGCACAGGGCTCAGCCTGGGAGCAAAGCCCTGGGGCTGCTTTCACAACTCCCCCGGGGCCAAAATACCCCGACACCAGGCTCCGGCAGCAGGGAGGCTGCGATGTGTGCCATGCCATGCGTGGGGAGACGCAGCCTCGCAGCGGGGAGGTCTGGGATTCGTTACGAGGTCCAGATGCGCTGCAGCAGTGGGGGACGTTGTGGCTGTCTCTGGCCACCTGCATCGTTTCCCAGTTCCCAGGCTAAAAGCAGGGCTTGTTATCAAGAGCAAAAAATGTGCCACCTCTGTTGTATTTCATTTCCCTTTCTCCACCTCTTCCCTGCCCGCTGCGCATCAGAGATAACAGCTCTCCGCGCTGAAGCTGGAGCGTGGGGCAGGCAACGGCCTCGCCAGCCCTATCGCTGCCTCACCGGCCACAAGGAAATCAGGAAGTTTGCAGAGATATTCAGCCAACAAAATAAACATTTCTCCTGCCAAGAGCCTAACCGGCAGCTCAGCAAGCCCGCAGCAATCTGCACGACTCCCCTCACTGCAGCCTCCTGGCCAACGGTGCCCAGCGGGCCGCCACAGCAGTGCTGTGCCCACCCAGCCCCCGGCACCTTGTCGGTGGGTAGCCCTCACTGGGGGTGCACCAGACCTTGCCACGAGTGGCAGATCTGGGGACAGGGACCCCAGCACAGCTCCCATCCACGACAAACCAGCATGGCACAATGGATGCAGCACCCAGGGCGTACCACAGACTCTGCCCTGGAGCCTGTCCTCACCACATCCCCAACTCTTGGGGTGGGTGTCAGGACTGGGCAGCGGGGAAGGGAGCTGTGGCCGGAGCATGGTGCCGCTGGGGAGAGGGATGTGTGAGGGGAAGTGAGGCAGAGGGCCACTATTGTTCACTCAGGGCAGATTAATGCCGGTGACTCAGCCGGCAGCCGCTTTCCTGTCCTGTGCTGGGCATTGACCCAGCAGGAGCGCCCTGGGCCCCCCCAGAACTGTGACCGCCCCCCTGGCCGAGGCTGGGCTGTGGGATACCCCTTGCCCTGTGCATGGCCACACCGTTGCCAGGGGGATGCTCTGGCACAGGGCTGTAGGATTCCCTGGCCCTGCGAAGCCTCAATGCTGCCACACTGCAAGCAAACAGCAGCACCTGGAAAACCCATGGGGTCGGATCCTGACCCTATGGCACCAACCTGGTGCATGCAGGATTTGGCCGCTGCCAGGGAGCGAGCACGAGAACGTGCTTCTGACGCACATGGGAGCTGCTGACCCCAGAATGAACGAAAACACCCAATAAAAACAGCATTGAAACCCTGTAAATAAAACATAATCCTGGCTGATTACTCATTATGGAAAGGTTAATTGCAGAGCAGGTTCTGAATGGGTCCCTGCGACAGCAAGCCCATGGTGCCCCATGGTGCCAGTGCATGGGGATGCACCGATGGGCATTGGCCACGTGCCACCCTCAGGGAGCACCTGCCCACCCGAGGCTGCATTTGACATTGGGGTGAGTCACCTGCATCATGGCATGGCACAGCCACGGCCACCAGCCACCTTCCTCCCACCTCTGCCTCAGCCTTACCTTGGCCAGTCCTGCCTGCTGCCCTGGGCCAGGATGGGTGGCTGTCCGGCTTGGGGGGTCCCCCGGGGATCCCAGAGAATGGGTGTCAGTGCCCCTGTGCTGTGAGCCTTGCAGGGGCCAGTGCAGCCAGCCTGCTCCCACGTGTTGGTGCAGGAGCCGCGCCGGGGAGGGAGATGCTGAGCACCGGCAGGGCACGGGGTATCCTGCCAGCTTGGTGCCTGCCCCGCTGCGAGGGCCGTTCATGTGACGGATGAGGCCGGGGTGGCAGCAGAGCTGTGTCCCATGGCGAGGGGGAAGGTGAACAGCTGCCGGGCAGTGATAATGCAGCGGGTGGGGGGAGGCTGGGCAGCTGCGCCCGTGTCCTTCCCCAACAGGAACCATCTGCGACCAAGCCCAGCTCTGCCTTCCCTATCAGCCATTCCGGTCTGACTTTCCAACAACTTCCCCTTCGCACCGGCTTCACTTCCTTGCTGCAAGGGGCTGGTGCAGTGCAGCTTGGCACAGGCAGCACCGTGCAGCATGGCACGGCAGGACCAGCACAGTGTGGCGTGGTATGGCACAGCTGGCACAGTGCACCTTGGCATGGGCAGTGTGGTGCAGCATGGCGTGGCAGGACCAGTGTGGTGCAGCACGGCAGGGCTGTCAAGGGTGCAGCTTAGCACAGGCAGCACCATGCGGCACGGCACAGCACAGCCAGCACGGTGTGGCATGGCACGGCACGGTGTGGCTGTCAAGTTGCAGCACTGCGCTGGCAAGCCGCTGTGGCACAGCCAGCATGACGCAGCCCAGCATGGCACAGTCGGCAGGATGCACCACAGCACGGTGCAGGACAGCGTGGGAAACGCAATGCAGTATGGTGCAGCCGGCACAGCATGGCCGGTGCAACACGGGGGTAGCAGCAGCACAGCGTGGTGCAGCCCGGTGCAGCACAGCCCCTGCTGTGTAGCACACCACAGCCAGCACGGTGCAGCCTGGTGCAACCAGCATGCTGCAACGTGGAGGGCTCCCCTCCTTGCTGCAGCCCTACAACCTGCTGGCACCTCTGCATGGGGACAGCCTTGGGGATGAGGACGTCCCCTGAATTGCAGCTGCAGCATTGGTGCTGTGCTTGAGCCAGGCAGGCTCGCTGCACCGGCCTGGCTCCAGGCATCGCCCTGGGCTGCTCAGCACTCGGGCTAACACCCCTGGCCAGTACAGACCCCCGCTTTGCAGCCCGTCCCTGCAGGCTCCAGGCCACCCCCCCCCCCCCCCCCAGCGCCACAGCTCAAGCTCCCCAACAGCCACCAGCGAGAGAAACAACTTGTTAGAAAACCGAAAGGCGGCTCTGGGCTGCAGGTGGGAGGGAGGAAACGTGTCCTAAAAATACAGCAGCGCCTGCACAGTCCCTGAAGGTGGCTGAGCAGATGGCACGTCTCGGCGGCCACCTGGGCTCCCACAGATGGTACCCGGGGCTCCCCGCTTCATGCCCCCAGCCTGGGGCTCCCAGGGGGGAGGACAGGAAAGGGACAGTGGGGTGTAAGTGGGGATGAGGGTCCCAGAGCACGGGGGCGCAGGGGTGCTGTGCTGCGGGGGCACAGGCTGTGGGACAGAGTGGAGCAAAGTGGGGTGTCACCAGCATGGTTGGCAACATCTCTGCCCTCTGGGTACAGCCAGGGCCCCACGGGATGGCAGGCACGGTCTGGGTGCTGCAGGGAGGTGAGGGGAACCCCCGGCACAGGGCCAATGTGCTAGGGGAAAGGACCACACGGCTCCAAACCACAGCCCACACCACAGCCAGGGCTGCGCACTCGAGGGGAGACACGGTAGCTGCAGTGAGCCTCTGCCATAGACCCTCACCCTGTGTGCCGTTGATACTGGGAGATCCCAGCTCCATCCTACGCGCCCTGGAGATGCACCAGCAAGGGCAGAGCAGCCCAGCCACGTGGACTGAGGACTGGCAGAGCTTTTGGTGGGGGTTCCATCTGTGTTTCATGCTCTTGCCTCTTTCCTTTTTATTTCTGGTGGGATGGGTGGCTGCAGGCCCAGGTGGGCTCTGCATCATCGCCTCGGGGTTCTGCCAAGCTGCCCTGCAGCGAGGGGCAGGCTCGGCTGCAATGGGAGACAGAAAGTGCACGGGAGTTTAAATGGGAGCAGCTGCTCCCGGGGAGCGTCCCGGGGCAGCAAGTCAAAACTGGAGGGTTTCAGGGCCAGCCAGAGAAATCCCATTCAGCTGTGTGTGTCCCCATGTCACCTGCAGGGAGGGTTTTCTCTGCAGGCAAACAGGTGAGCACCTGCCTGGGCAGCTGCAGGCACCCTGCGTCAGTGGCAACAGGCTGCCAGGGGCTGGGGAATGCCCCAGCATGGGGGGAACCCCTGTGGGCATGGGGTCTGCTCTGGCATGGAGGGAACTTCTGGGATGCCAGGGTTTGGCTCAGCATGGGAGGAACATCTGAGGTCCTGGGGTCTGCTCTGGCATAAGGAGAACCCCCGGGGTGTCAGGGTCTGGCTCAGCATGGGGGTAACCCCTGGGGTCAGCTCTGGCATGGAGGGAACCCCTGAGGTCCTGGGTTCTGGCTCAGCATAGGGGGAACCCCTGGGGTTCCAGGGTCTGGCTCAGCCTGGGGGGAACCCCTGAGGGCATGGAGTCTGCCCTGACGCAGGTGAGCCCCCTCCTGCCCACCCTCTGGGGAGCTTGCTGGCACCCCAGCCAGTTTCTCTCTGAATCAGAGCCAGACGTTTGCGGCCAAGCAGAAACTTCCCCCCAGTAAAGGAGAAGCGGGACGGGCTCCCACCACCCCCATACTCAGAGCAAGAGGGCAGCAGGAAGGCAGAAAGCCCCAGGGGAGCAGCCGGGGCCCCACCGTGACACCCACTGTCCGCCTTCGCACTTACCGGGGCCAGGCCAGCCCTGTGCTCGGCATGGCATGTTTCTCCGGTGCCGGGGAATGCCCTGGCGAGCCCCCCCTCGGCCCCGTGCGCTGCCCCTGCCCAGGTGCCCCGCTCCCTGCAGCACCCCGCTGTCGCTCCCTTGCCCTCCGCGGGTGATGCAGCCGCCCCGGCACGGGGAACGCCGAGGGCAAAGGAAGCAGCAGCAATGACCCGTGAGCCAAGCGCCACCGGCAGCTGCCGGAACCAAAACCGAGACCATCGCCTCCCAAAGCAGGCGCTGCCTTTTGGGCCGGTGGGAGGCACGGTGCTGGCTGCCGGCAGTTGTGCGGCTGGGATGGGGCTTTCATACAGCCGTGTCCAAATCTGCCTCTTCTGCGCTGGGGAAATGTGGATGCGGGAGCGAAGGCAAGAGCCAGGGATGGGAAGGAGAGTGGCGGCCAAGGCGGGGAGATGGGAGCCGCTGAGAGTTCACATGAAACACAAAGACAAATTCTTTAAGGGAAGAAAAAAAAAAAAAAAAAGAAAAAAGAAATCAAAGGGATGTGGAGAGGGAGATAAGAGGGAAGACAGAGCAGGGAGACGGAGGGAGCGGAGAGGACGCGGGCAGAGGGAGGCAGGAGGCGCGGGCGAGGCGAAGCTGGGGAGCCGGGGGAGCTGTCTGGCGCGGTCCCTATCGGCTCTCTCCATCACGGCAGCCCAACCTCAAGTAGTTTTTCACTGAGATTGGAGTGATCAGGTAGGGCTGCCCTCACAGGCAGCTGCGGGGCTGTGAATAAGCACCTGCTTATCTCTGCCCAACGGCTGTGCGAGGCTGCAGATTGCGGGAGGACGGGGAGCTGCTTGCCGGCTGCGATTTCCATATCAGCGCCCTGCAGCCGCCTGCACCAAATAAACACAACAGCCCCATGGACAAAAGGTTAATTATCAATTTTCAGAAAGGGAGAGAGGGGGGGAGGAGGAGAGAGGAGCAGAACGGCCGTTGCCAGCCGTGGGGATGCGCGGTTCCCAGCCGGGGTGCCGAGCTCTGTGCCCTGGGCACAAGCGCCCCCGAGTGCTGCATCCTTGAGCATCCCCAGGGCTGTGCCAGCACCTCTGGGGCTTCGGGGCAGGGGAAAAGGGGTGGGAATGGGGATGGGGATGAGGATAGAGGTGGGGAAGAGGATGGGATGGAGACGGGGATGGAGACGAGGGTGGAGATTGGTCTGTGCCTGCTCCTGCACAGGGGCAGTAGGACTGGGGGAAGATGTAGAGGGAAAGGGCCCCTTGCATCCCCCTGGCTCAGCCCTGGCTAGGCAGAGGCAGTGCTGGAAGAAGGCACATCCTCCTCCTCCTCATGGGCATGCAAGTCCCTGCTGGATCCACTTCCCACAGCCACGTTTCTTCATTCAACACCTTCCTCCGTCTTATCAGAGCAGCTGCAGACTCCCAGCTCAGCCAGGACACGGGGCTCAGGGAGAGATGAGTTGGGAAGAGGTACCCTGATCACCCCAGCCCTGTGGGAAAAGGGACGTGGGCAGTAGCATCCCCCTGCTTGTAGGTTAGACCAGGTGAAAACCATTTTGGATCCTCACGGGTACTTAATCTCTGTGCTTGGGGTCAGGGCATACCTCTCAGTTCTCGGCTCAGGAGCAGGTTGTTAAAGAGGGCTGGGGGTGCCGGTGCTCTCTGCTGTCTCCCACCCTGTGGCCCACACTCACTTGGGCAGGGGTTGGTGCTATGGGGCTGGGAAACGCCTCTCTTGCTGCAGCCATCCTTGCACCAGGATGGCTTTCCTTATCCTGCAGCATGGTCCTACACTAAGCACACCCGAGCCAGGGAACATGGCCCCATGTGTGCTCATGATGCTCTCAGCTTGCACGGGGAGACACGGAGCCCAAAAGTGCTGCACAGGGTGGTAGCCACTGCTGCGCTGGGAGGCCTCGAGCCCACGCGACACCAGATTTAGCCACTGACATGTTCCTAAAAATAGCAGGGAGCTGGGAGGCTGGCAAGCTGCATCTGCTGCCGTGGGGAGCAGACAGGGAGCTCCAGCTCTTATCCTGTGGGGCTGGGGTGCACAGGGCTGGGGTTCAGGGAGCTGGGGCACGTAGGGCTGGTCCCAGCGCAGTTTGGCTGCAGGAGTGCTTGGAACTATTGGTTCAGGAGGATGCGGCCATTCCTGTGCCAGCCCGATGCCTGGAACAGGAGGACACTGGGATGGAGACAGGATGCTCTCGAGCCTGGGATGGTCCTAATCCACCGGGGAATTAGATGTGTGGCTGTGGCTAAGAATATTGGGGTTTCATAATATTTAGCACTTAGGCAGGGCTTTTGTGCATGCAGGGCTTTGCAGCTCTCGCCTGGTGGATGCTCGCAGGACCCTGGAGGGGTGAGGAGCTGGGTTTTGCCAGGGGATTTGGGGTGAGAAGCTGGGAGCAGAGCAGGGGCTCGAAGAACCATGGTGCATGGCAGGGATTGCTGTGATTGCCGGTGTAGCCCCAACCTACCCCACACGCTGAGAGGGGTCTGGCCTCTGGCTGGCAAAACACACTAAAAATACCAGGCTAAGTATACGGGGGAATGCAGGCAGGGTGTAAGCATCCCAGGCTGGAGCAGCCAGCCCCCTCCCAGCTTCACCCTCAGCCTCCCCAAGCTCACCCCAGCCCAAAATACTAACCCAGGGCCCATCTGGTGTCCAACTGATGAGCACAGATGTGTTTGGGATTTCCAAGCCGGCTGGCAGCCGTTCAGACCTGTCGCAAGCTGCACCTGCTGCAGGATATTTTCCCTTCTGGATTTAATCCACACACACACACCCCCCCGCCAGCCCCAGGCACCCCCCCAGGGCTGGGTGAGCAGCAGAAGACACCCCCTCAGCTGATGACCCTCCTGCTCTGCACCCATTCCTGCCATAAATATGGATGTGGGAGCAGGAGAGGGCTGGAATAAATGCACATGGGGAGGCTGGCATGGGGGAGAGGGGCTGTGTGCTGCCCAAATCTCAATCCCACCCAGGGAAATGCCTGGAGGGGGGGGCTGTGTCATCAGTCCTCACCCCCAGGATGGATTTTACCACCTCCAGGATGTTTTGGGAGGGTCGAAGGGGATGACTCTGTGAGCATCCCCAGCTGGCCACCGCCACAGAGACCTGAGCCTTTCCTTGCAGACAACAAGCCCAAGCAAAGCTCTTGAGCTTGGAAACTCGCCAGTGCATTACCCAGCCCCCCAATTCCCACCCCACCCCCCTAAATTAACATGCCATTATTATTTTTTAACAAGGCTCTCCCAGATCAGATGTTGACCCCTGTAATGATCACGCAGCCTGCGGAGGGAATAAACAGCAAATCCCCTTTTAAATGAAGGCCTCATGGAGGGATTAGGAGCGAAGGGGTGGCCTCTCCCCCCACGTCCGGGGGCTGCCTGTGCAGATATGCAGGGCAGGAGGAGGCCTCGTCTGTCCGTCTGGCCCGTCTGAGGTGGTCCTGTGCGATAGGGAGTGATTAGGATTAGACACATCCAGGATGAGAGTTTTTTCACCAGATAGAGATGATAATGGGACCCATGGGGAGGATTACAGTCCCCGTCTCTCCAAGAGAGCTGCCATCTGCGTATCTGTCTCCTGACGTGTCTGCTCCCCTGACGCACCCAGCCGGACTCTCCCTTGTCTGTGCTGAGTCCCAGGATGGCAGCGCTGACTTGCTGCACCTGGTGGGGCTGGACCTTGCACCTTGTCCCCATGAAGGTCACGTGGGAGCAAGGGCTCATAGCCATCCGGGGTGGGAGACATGCTGTCCTGCACATAACACAGCACCCAGCATCCCTGCATCCCTGGGATGCTCAGGCATCCCTCTACATCCTCAGGGCATCCAGCATCCCTGGAACACTCAGCATCCCTGCACATTCCTGGGGCTTTCAGCATCCTGCATGTCCCTGGGGCATTCAGCATCCCTGTGTGTCCCTGGTGTTCTCAGGCATCTTCCTGTATCCCCAGGGCACCCAGCATCCCTGCACCCCCAGGGTATCCAGCATCCTTGGGGTGCTCAAGCCTCCCCACATACTTCCAGAGCATGCAGCATCCTCCTGCATCCCCAGGGCACTCAGCATCCCTGTGTGTCCCTGGGGAACTGAGCATTCCTCTGCATCCCCAAGCCATCTCTGGAGCTGCGCTGTGGCCATTGCCTCCCCAAGGAGCAGGGAAAAGTTCCCAGCTCTTGCCCTAAAAACATTCCAGGGTCCTGAGTGCTGCAAATCGAAGCTGGTGGCACTGATGTGAGGCTGGGGGAATGACATCTCACAGCCTCAGGGCTGCAAAGAGTGGCATGTGGGAAAGCCAGGCTGGGAACTGGGAGGAAGACAGGGCAAAACCCCAGCTAATGATTTATCAGGTGAATAAAAAGAGGAAAAAAAGGTCTACAAAAGTTGTGGTTTAGATGTATTTGTGGACTAAGCCATGCGGTCACTGCTTTCCCTGCTCACATGAAGTTGGCTCTCTTGCTTCTGCTCGGAGGTGGGACAGGCTGTTTTGCACAGACTGGGTGGAGGGGTCCCCTGCCCACCAAGCAGTGCCCAGCTGGGGCTGTGTCCCAGGACACCGTCCCTACAGCCATGCCAATGCCAGTGGCACGGTGCCGGGCAGGGTGGCAGGGGTTTGCTGCCCACAGCATCCTCCCGTGGGCACCGAGGTGGGCTCAGGGCACCCAGCCAATGCTGCCACCCTCCCTCCATGTGACATCGGGGCTGTCTCCTGGTTCGGGGCCACCTCCACACCCCCAGGAGGCTGGCTGGGAGACAGGGTGACATAGCCCCGTGACAGCCTGGTGCGAGACTCACCAGCCCTGGCCTTTCCCATTCCCGAAGTGACACAAGCACTGCTGTCCCGGTTGGCGTGGGGGAGAGAGTGGTGAGAACTGGCCCGTTCCCATCGCTCGGCACCGCCGCTCCCCGCCGGCAGCATATTTCCCTGCTGAAGTCAGAGCCGCCCAGCAAAACACCCGGCTCCTGCCAAGCATCAATTGCACAAACATTTCCTATTTGGGATGTATGCGCCCACTGCGCTGTGCGCGGCATCCTGAGCCTCAATGCCATCCCCGGGGCGGCACGGTCTGAGGGCACACGCGTGTGCATGGCTGGCAGTGTGGGTGAGCACACACGTGTGTGCATGGCCAGAGGAGCCCCGGTGAAGGTTGGAACCACTGCACCCGCCGTAATTATGGAGAGAGAGAGTGGCATTTTGAAGTTTGGATAAAACCTTAATTGAAGTCTTGGCTGCTGTTAATTATATTAAAGGCAGAGTGAGCGATGGGCTTTTTATTAGTTAATGAGGATTTTCATTTTCCAGCAGAGGAGCCCTTTGATGTTTCCAGGACTAATGGCTGTTAAATTCAACTTGTTTGCTTTGCTGGTGGTGGAGGGTGATGTGGGAGCAGGCGCTTCTCCGGCCATGGTGCCTATGGCAGCTGGCAAACGGTGCCCGGGGCCAGCCAGGAGCCACCCCAGCAAGAGGACAAGGATGCACACAGCAGGAGCCGAAGCTTGTCCTGCTGCCTGCATGGATTTTTACAGACTATCTTTAAAACCTGTGGCAGGCTGCAACCCTTCTCTTGCAATTAGCATTTATTATGATTATTTCGCATTCATTACAAGCAGAGCTGAGAGCCAGCGCTATACCCCATCTGAAATCATTTGCAAATTTCTTTGCATCATTTTTCCCACTCTTGAAAGGGAAGGGCTGTACAAACAGTTTGCTGTGAATATTCAGAGCCAGGGATTGGGGAGGTGATGCCATCCATGCCGGTCCCGCGCCCTAGCCACGTGGCCGCACGGCTGCTCCCCAGCTGGATGATTTGTAGCACTAATCAAGACAGAGCGTACTTTGAATTTCAAATGCTGGCAAGGAAGAGCCAGGCAGGAATCTGGGCTTTGGGGAGTATTCAGGAAGAAAATGGGTTTGTCCTCAGCCTCCGCCGCAGCCTGAGCCATCCCACATGGGGTGCCAGCGTGGGACCCCTCCACCCCATGGCACTCAGCGGGCTTTCCCGCCGTGGCACAGCCCCAGGAAACCCAGCACCTATTTAAGCATTTTTTGGGGTGTTGGCGTGCCCAGTGCTGCCCTGTGGCATTGCCAGGGCTGTGCCAATGGGGCAGGATGGGGTAGGATGGAGGGGTCAGTCCTGAGTCCTCTGGGACATTGGTGGCAGTGGAGATGGGACAGCAGCAGTGTGACACCAATAGGAGATGCTGGTGGGGCTGGGGGGCAGCAGCAGTTACACCCCCACTCCCCAGACCCCCCAAACGGCAGCTCATCCCCTCCCGGGGGCCACACTGTGGGCGGCCACTGCGGGGCAGGAGGGGCAGCGGGGGGGACACTTCCCTGGTAATTACCCCTCGTCCTTCCCCGTCACACTGTGCGGGGGGAGCCGAGGGGGGACAGCTTAAGCTATCAATGGTCCTGCCTTGATGGGAATAAAATATGCACTGAAAGACATGAAAATGGAGTAAATAAAAGAGATAAAAATGGAACGATCAAGCCAGCAACTTCTCCTCCTCTGATTAAAAAGAGGGAGCGGGGGGAGGGGGAGAGGGGATGCGCTGAGCCCTTGAAGAGGCAGCTGCTGCCGCAGCCGCAGCCCTGATAAAGGGGCTGAGGCAGCCTGTTTGGGAGAGATAAAGTGAAGTCCCAGCATTTACTGTCCTCAATCCAAGCCTTACCATCAATATTAATACAGCCTGACAAACTGGCGTTTAAGATAGAATAAATATAGACTGGTTCTGCTATTACCTAGACCTTATTAATCTGCTTGGAGGCATTTAAATGCCGTTAAAAATATGGAGTTTACTTGCTGGCACTTCAATAGCTTTACAGTCCATCAGCGTTTTGTTTTCCACCTTCCTCCTCCCCTTCCCAAGGCGGTGGCTGCGGGTGTCCACTGACCGGTGCTGCTCCAGGCAGGGACCCGGACTGTGATGGGGGGCCAAGGGGAGACCCAAAGTGGGAGCTTTGCTGCAGGGCGATGCTGACGGCTGGGAGATCAGCCAAGGCATCAGGGCATGGAGGCACAAACCCCTCAGAGCTGGCAAGCGGAGCAGCCCAGGTCTGGAAAGCCAGGACCCACATGCCCAGATGATGGAAAATTTGCCTGCATGCTCTCCACTAGGAGAAACTCAGGCTTCCACAGCCCAAGCGATGCTGGTTTCCCAGATGCAGCAGCCAAAGCCCAAAACCAGGGCAGCAGCCCTCCCTAGAGCCCTAATTGGCGGGGGTCTCATTACTGAGATGGGTAGGTGTTGAGCAGGCACTTGGGCAGCCGATCCCCATCCTGCCTCCTCTCCTCTGCTCCTGGTCCTGCAGCGTGGATGCTGGGCTGCCACATGCTGTGGCACCCACATGCTCCTCCCCTGCCAGCCCCACACCAGAGACACTAGTGACACCACAGCATTTTCAGGCAAGGTATCTAGAGTGCTTGGTGGATCCCCAGCACCCTTCCCTGAGCCATCCTATTGCCTCAGCACGCACAGGGTGGCAGGGGAAGCCAAGCCCAGGACAGGATCCATCGGTGCCGGGCACACGGCAGGGACACCTTGGTATGGGGCAGGACCTGTGGGTGCCAGGTGCATGGCAGGGGCACCCTGGTGCAGAGCCCCGTGCGAGGTGACGGGCACAGATGGAGCGAGCGGGCGCGTGTGGGGCAGCGCGCGGAGGAGCGGGCGGCTGGGAGCGGCGCTCATTAGATGTGTATTATTCATCGGCAGCTTCTGTCGCCTGCCATCTGTTCCCGGCTGCGAGTTGGGCGGGCGGCAGCAGCCTAACGGGGCTGACGCGGCCCCACTCCTGCTGTCACACCTGGGCTGCCGTGAGAGCCGGCACCGTGCTGGGCCAGCACCCATGCAGCGGCAGGGTGGGGTGCAGGATGTCCCCACTGCCCCCTGGGATGATGCTCCGTGGGGTGAGGGGGTGCCTCGTGCCGTGCCATGGGCCCCCCTTGGCAGCGGGGAGGTGGGAAAAGGGAAGAGAATTTGCACCCCCTTGGTCATGCCGTCAGTGCCATGGCCCATGGCGCACTCGGCACTCAGTCCTGGGCAGGATCAGGCCCCTTCCCATCATGGAGGCAGCTCCGAGCTGCTGGCCGAACCTGGGGTTGGGCCATGCATCCGTGCCTAGAGCAGGACAGAGGCTTTTCCTCCTTGGAGCGCAGTAGCTGAGCTCACCCTGCACCCTGAGAGGCACCTTCATCCCCGCACCTTTTAATTAAAACACTTGATGAACTATCTAATGAGCGCACAGCATCCCTGCAGGCCCTCCAGTGAGCTGCCTGTGCTGAAGGTGAGGTCCCAGCACGGGGAACATTCATCATCCCCCCATCCCCTCCCCAGCGCCTGCCCTGTGTCTGCCCCTTGACTGCAACCCACAGCTCACACAGGAAGAACGCAGCACTCACCAGGCCAGGAGCTTGCTGTTCTAAATTGATAATTGCCAGGTTTTAATTACTCGGCAGCCAAATGACCTTTTGCATCTGCCAGCAAGGCCATGAAACATCTCCCTGAATGGGAGCAGATGTGCAGCAGAGGACGGGAGGGAGCTGCCATGCCACCAGCTTCACCTGGACCCACAGGCCGGTGACGGGGACAAGGCCAGGGGACAGCATGCTGGAGGCTGAGCACGGGGACCCCCAGACCTCACACAATCCCAGCACTCCCCTCCTGTGCAGGTGGGACATCCCAAGGAGCAAAGACCTGTATTGAGAGCCTGTTGTGCAGCTGGAAATGCCAGGATGAAAACAGGACCAAGGTGTCCAGGGGCAGGGGTCCTTCACTGTCCCCAAGGTGGGCCAGGTACCTCTAGCCCCAGGCTGGCCTTGCCCTGGTGGGGAGAATCCCTGGGGCAGAGGCAGTTCGTGGAGACCCAGCACGGTGCAGCATCCCTGGGGCAGAGCTGGCACTCCAGGCCCCAGCCCAGCCCAGGCTGCAGTGGATTGTCTTACCAATCCTGCCACCCTTCACTCTCCCAAGCTACCCTCAGAGCAGCCTCAC